>NC_139984.1:25007518-25552518 GCF_963993115.1 Abramis brama
ATGCACAGTACACACACATATGTTATGTGAACACAAACTTTTATTTTGGATGCGATTAATCGCGATTAATCGTTTCACAGCCCTAATTGTAAGGTATAGTATATTATAATGCATTACATTGCATCTTGTTTATAACCTTCAATTGAAGTGTTACCAATAAAGGTTATATGAAAATTGTTTGCCATTATGTTAGTGTATCAGCAGTGAGTCTGTACAGACTCTGTGTGCTTATTCCGGCAAGTTCTTGAAGCCCAGATCACAGAATGACTGGATGAAGCGCTGTCTGCGAGGAGGTCTTGGTGTTCTGGCTGCCAAAGCCTTTGTCACCAGGGCAGCTCTCCCTTGGGCACCGTTGTTGTGGAAACTGAGTGTGTCATGCATCTCATCTGCATATGTGGGGTGTCTGCCATCTCTACCGTCTCTCTCTCTCCGTTTATGGAAGCACCTCACGCAAGTGTCCTGCCAGCCCTTCTGAATTCTAATGCGCTCCCCTGTTTGTTACGTTTCTTGATCAGAGGCGATACGTTTGGCCCCTCCGGGACCTCCTTTCAAGCGCTGTCTTGAAGATGACACTTGGTAGGAAAGTTCTTCCTTGTAACTTTAAAGATAATGACTTCTTAATGCTGCCAGACCCTTATTTTCTCTACAGACCTGCTGCAAGTGATTATGGGAGAGACCAGTGATCTTGTCTGCCGCCTTTTGTGAAGCTCATTGTAGTTCCTTACATCGTTCAATGCCTAAAGATGACAATGACACATTATATATGCATGTTGATGGTTGCATAGTTTTTTTCTCTCAAGCAGAATCAAACAGAAATCCTTTCATCCCTCAACCTACCACACTAGCGTATTTGTGGAAGATAATACCATATATACCCTGAATGTATGCCTAAAGGAATGAAAGAACACAGCGTCTTTATCCCCCATCGTTTCCACGGGAGGAAATCTGTCCACCCAAGAAAAACAACATAATCAGGAGACATCGGATAGTGGCTTTCCCATGACTGCTGGCCAGGCACGACATTGTGAATGGGAATCTGTCTCGGCAGGTTTATTCTTCTTTTAAGTGGCCACCGTCGTGTCACAAGGCCAATGGTAGCTAATCTGTAGCTTCTGGTATGAGATTAGAGTTAAAGATTTGGAGAGGAAGATGGCCATTAGCTAGCCACCCTGTAGCAACCCGTTCCTTTTTAAATAAATGCAGTCAATTATTTGCTGTAATGTAAAAACAGATATATTTTAAATAGTGATGCACAATATATTTGCCGATATTAGATTTATTTATTTATTGATTGATTGATTATTTGGATAACCTTTTATTGGTTTAAAACATGAAAATAATTTTGGTATCAACCAGAATTTTAATATTGATGCATCCCTAATTTTGAAAACTTTCAAGCAGTTGTTTTTCATACAATGAAAATTGATTGTTATTCTCACTGACAAGCTCTGAAATCAACAAAAAGAAATTTTATGTACACATTCAAACCATTCACTCAAGATGCTTTGCACCAAACCTGATCTCCACTAAATGGACACGGTTATGAGATTTCTACACTTAAAACTGAGGTTCCTGCAACATGCTTTCATGGCAGCTAGTAACTATTTTACATTTTTCCGAATTTGTGGCGAATACATAATTTGTACTCATTTGTACATCTCCGTATGATCTACTACCGACTGACTGAGTGTTAGGTTTAAGGCTGGACCTTCAATCATATGTTTTCATACACATTATATTGTACAAATTTATATGAAGGCGCCAGCTCATAAAGTAGTTACTTTTTCCTCATGAAATCGGGTTGGGTTCCTGCTTTTCAAGTTTGAGCCTCTTGAATTGCATGATGCTTTTGAGTTGAGTTTATCATATCAAAGACCTCAGTCTCTTGTGACCTCCATGGCTTGGTTTCTCTTGAAGCCCTTGAGATGCTAATCACTGCACTGTAAAGGAGAGGGGGCCATTCTGGCATCAGCAGGCTATTGGGGGCCTCAGCACTTCCAGACATAGTGATTATCAAGTAGGCATCGAGTCCCTTGAGAGGACCTTGCAATCAGGACGGAGAGGCCCTCTGACACGAACCCATAGACACTCATGGGCTTGCTTACACGCACAACACACCTGCTTCCCGGACTCATATGCATGCTCGCTAGCCACTCACAATCTTGAATTAGGAGCTCTTGGCGTGTAAGAGTGAGCCCTTTCCATTTGAGTTTCAAAGTCAGAGGGGTGAAGTGGCAGTGGACACACACACTTACATTTGGTTTCAACAGAATTGTAAGTCTGTCATAAAAGGAAGCCCGGGGATATTGAGGCCACATCTGTAAAGCGAACCAGTCTTTCATTAGAATTTTTCTTCCGCTGAGTGATTTAAAAGTCCTTCTAAAAACGACGAGAGCGTGCGATGGAGTGCAAAAAAGCAGAGAGATTTGAGAGGGAAAGGACAAAGAGAGGGGGAAAAGAGGGACCGCTCCATCTGTAGACCCTCCCCGTGCCAAGATTCATTATGTCTTCATTGGTGCAAGATTACCGTGCATGATATCAGGATGTTCCTCTCAGCATCTCAATGGGTTGGACGACAGCCTTCTCCCTCTGCACAAGCCCCATGTCTTTCTCCGACCCTTTCAGCCCATTGTTGGGGAACGATCCCGGCTGTGGAAAGCCATGCAACTGGAGTGTAATCTCCATGTGTGCGCCGCACATGCCCTGCGCTTCCATGGTCAAACGTTCCCGTAATTAAAGTATACCAACTTGGCATGCGTCCTGACAGGCTTCAGTGCTGTGTGTTTGTATTTCAGTGTGCGTGTGTGTGTGTGTGGCTCATCCACTTTATCCTCCACCGTCCTCCCCTTCTTCTCGGCTCCCTCCTATGTGGGCCACCCTGATCTTCTGTGACAGGCTGCGGTGTTTGTATGACTAGCTCTCTGGCTCCAAGCCCTGGAGGAAGCATGTCTGGGGCCCACATTAGCCCTTTGTGGCCTTGCATATGTGTGAAGCGAAAGGGACTGATAGAAAAAAAAGGAAGTGCACACTTTCTGAGAGATTCTCATTGGTTAACAAAGACACATGTCCTCCCATTTCACTTTTAAACCACTAAACCACTACAGACAGTAATGATGTGAAGTCAGTGAAGTTTTCCCTCCCTACCACACACATGTAGATAACTTGTAATTTACCAACCCAATGGTGGTCATGAATAGTCATCTTTTTGGGGTCCTTTTGTGCTTTTGTTGCATGAACAGTAAAAAAGTATAAAAATAAATGATTTTTTTTTTTTGTATATTGTGATATACATCGCTTTCATAGTATCATCTGATGCAGTCTTTGTACCATGGTGTTGCCACAGTAAGCATATCCATTTGTGTTGGAGAGGCATGTTGGATTTTCATTGACAGCCATTACAGTGACTATCTCTTTATTTCTGTTTATATGCGAGCATGTGTTTATAGGGTTGGTTAAGGTCTGTCTGTGGGCTGTTGAGCTGTTTAAAAATAAAGAGACCCTAGTCTGTGTTAGTGACCATCTGAGCAGAGCGTGAGATGTTTCGCCTTTGATATCACACAGTGGCCCTTTGTGTTCTAAAATGAGCGAGGTCAAAAGCAGGCCAAAGATGACTCTGTGTGTGTGAGATCATGTGAAATTATAACATGCTACACTTAGATCACATCCCTCCCTGTAAACAGTTAACACCCTTCTCTCCTTTTTCCACAGGCCCCTCTGTAGACGATCAGGGTTCAGTTTAGTCTCTTTCCTAACATGATCATAAACAATATCCCCTCCATCTTCATTCCAATCACACAGAGTCATGCAGTATTTCCATTAATCAGCCCTCAGGGTTTGGGGGGTGGGGGGGTGGGGCTGGCTCTTGGAGAACATTGGATCTTTAAACTCCTTCACTCAGTTCCAATACGGATTACAGAACATTCATCACAACAAAGTGAATATTGTGAGGGCTGAGCTCTGGACATCTCAGATGACAGGAGTTATGCAGCGACCACCACGCACACACACATATGCAAACGTGCACAAGGGCAGGGCGTGACTGAGTGCGATGAAGTTTCATTACATTAAATGTCATCTTTACGTAACCTCATGCCACTGAGTTAATCACTTTAGTTTATTTCCAGCCCCTGAGCGAGCTTAGGCCTGCGCTCGGTTTCATCCGGTGTAATGCTAGTGCTCAGTTGTCTTAAGATGTGGGTGATTCTCTTGTAATGTGTTGACTTTTTGACCCCCGGTGGTCGTGACCCTGGCTCTCTGTGTTTTCCTTGATGATAATTGAGCTTATCCACAGGACTAGTGGTCACTTAATGCACTTGATAAGGACTTATTGCAATTTTAAGCTATAAAAATTAAAAAGTATGGGTTATTTTTACAAATCTATTCTGATATTTGCATTTCCTATGTTCGTTGATTTCACAGGCCTCAATTCTGCAGCCACCCAATAAGGCTATGCATCTTGCATCTTGCTTTATCAAAAATCAGGAGGCAGCTCTGAGATTTCTCTGACATTGACACTTCCTTTTTATCCTTCCTCAACTTCCTCTTTGAAGACTTGATTGTTCGTAGTGCACTCGGGGAGCCATCTAGCATTAGTTTTCCTTTGATGAAAATAGCTCAGAGGGGTTAATCCAGCAGATTAAAGCAGATTTCCTTGCACTGAAAATGAATAGATAACAGTTTGAGCTTTGATACATTTGAAAAGAGGGATTAAATGCTTCGTTTAAAGTCTATGAGATACAACGGGAGGTTAATTGTTTCCCAATAACATATTTATCCCTCCATTTGTTAGCACAATTGGGATGAATCACTAAATTACTCTGTCCTGTGTGCTCATTTTTTTTCTCCATTGTTTTTTTAGTTTTTTTAGATTGGAGTTATTGACCAGCAGTCTATTGTGCCAGGATTGGATTTGACTCACTGATCCAAGCCACTTAGTCCGTCAAACAAACCTTTGGGGATATGTTAAAGATTTGCCCATCCAAAAAGCCTAACGTGAAATTTTGGCCCTGTCCCAAATGCCAAATGGTGCACTTTATGTGTACTTGCAGTCTAATAGCCTTCGCTTGCACATCTTTAATGTTTACAAGACTGTAGGGTGTCCCATTTTATAATTTTTTTATTCAGACAGGTACTCGTGATCTGTCCCTTGCTTTGCCCTTTTGAGAAACCTATACCAGTTGTGGAGTTCTACCCAACAGTGTAAGGTATTACATAAAAAAAAAAAAAAAGTGGACTCGATAGAGGATTGCAAAGGCTGAGGGCAGCATTTGGGACAAGGCCTGAACGTCACATTTTTATCACCAAATAACTTAATTGTTTTTTCCCCACACTTTATTGTTCACTTGCTCAGGTATACCTATATTGTTTGCTCTTGCACACTCGCTCCTGTCATTTCTCATTCTCCTCCACCACCTTTCCCTCTTTTTCTCCTCTCACTTCATTACAAGCCATTCATTTATTTGGCTCTATTGACCTCTGGGCTGTGCCCTCTCCTTTCAGACGAAGAGGGTGGAGAAAGATGACAAGAACAAAATGGTCTCGACTGTAGATTACCGAATCTTTTCCTCAGTGTGTCTGCCTTGCATTCACACAACAAAATTCACGTCGTGAACCATGCCAAGAATACACCACAAAGACTGATGTGAGCTGTGTCAATAGCTCTTGTTTTTGGCTTGTATAATTGAGAGTGAGGCAGTGCGAAGGATGAGCAAGGTAACCCGGGCCTCCCTTCCCCCCAAGGCCATCTGGCTGGGCTCAGCACCACAACTCTTGGAGTTGGCTTGGACCAAAATCTCGGTACCTAACTGCCATACCTTAACCTTTGCAGATCTTAACTGCGTGACCCTCTTCTTTCCTTGTCTGCCCGCCAACTAGCACCTCTGTAGATCTCCTCCAACAAGCGGGGAAGGCATTATACACAGAGTGACGGGGACAAAGGGGTGCTTCTGGATGAGTAGGCAGAAACATCCTGACAGGATGACAGCGGCTGCCGTAGCAGCAGGTGCCCGTCACCTTTTGGCCCGCTGCGGCTGATCCTGCCAGGACCCATGGCACTTCCACCTTTCTAACCCTCACCTCCCTAATTGAGACCCCAGCAGTCTCTTGGCACGCTCTCCTCCGCCAGCCCTTCCGCCCTGCACGACGGATATGTATCCCAAATGTGTCTAACAGTGTTCATACTGATGGCTATATTAGTTTTCCAGCCAAGTCCTGTACAATCTCCAAAATGGATGCCAAGAGTCGTGCATCTTAGCAATGCAGGGGCACCTGAGCATGAAAACATATAACATAGATCTACTAATACTATTTTCTGTCTGAGTTTTGTGATCTTTGTAAAGTAGAACTCAGGAGGAACATGGTCAGCAAGGTAGATTGTTTCTTCATTGGTACCTTCAAAAAAATGCTCTAATGCAGTTGTTTGAGTGGCTCCAATGAGGGAAAAAGTTTTTTCTTTTGGCTTCTTTTTATAGCTAGTCACCAGTTTTGTGTTCTGGATTCTGGTTCCCAACTTGGGGGTAACTAACTTCAACTACCTTAGTTGACGGACTTTACAAATTTTTTCACCAGATCCAGACCAGAAGTTTTTGCTAGTCATTTTGGAAGATACCCATTTCTTTCTCTTTCCCTCTTTGTCTGAAAAAGCCACAAGCTTCATGTGTGTAGCCTCTGTTTAACCTCTTAATTGGATCAAGTCCTGGCTGACAGTTTGAGTCAGTTTGAGTTTGAGTAGGCTCATTCAGTGTAGATTGTCACATCTGACACTAAACCTCTCTGTGTCTGCTGGACCTGGCATCAACTCTTACGATGCAACAACCAGTCAGATCACCATCCCCATCCTTCACTTTCCGTGTATAGAAGCCATATTGACTGTTTTGTATCAACATCTGTGGTTTGTTCTTTTGTCGATCGTATGTGGAATAAAGGTTTGATAGCTCTTATTTGTCCTCCTAAATAACTAAAAATGGGCTTGGAGTTTACGTTGACTCATATGGATATGGATGTAGCATTATGCAAATCCAGAAGTATTTGGTTAATAGTGCTATTGTAGAAATACTGAAATTGCTAGCATATTTGATACTTTTTTCCTACTTAGTATTTTTGACAGATACAACTATTTTATTTTATTGGTATCTACTACTGCTACTGTATCTCAAAATGTTGGTCACTATAAGTGGAGACCACCCAGATAAAACATTGAACTGGCGTAGGTCTTTATCTTTTTAAATCTTTGTCAAAAGTATTATTCATTCCTGCTTTTTTTGGGAGAAATACCCCCCCCCCCCACACGTTTAATGTAAAGTCTACTACTGATTTGACAGGCGGCACCAGCAGTGGAAATTAACATTGGATATTAAAGGGATGCTTTTGTTTGTTGATGCTAGTGCTAATCACTTTTCCCGGGTAGCATTAAAGATCGTCCTGGCCAGCTCTGCCTCTCTCGTTCTCTGTTATTCTGTACGTAGAGTGCATTTTTCTTTTTTTCTTTGTTATTAATTTCTGTGACAGATGCGTTGACAGCACAAATCCTTGGAGTTCAGTTTGGACTGAGGTGCTTGTTGTCTTGTGCGTTTAACACACACACTTGCGCTCTTACACACTCACTTCGTACACACCCTGCGGTATGCCTCTAAGGTACAAATTCCTCATCTCAGTTTTACTCTGCGCCGAAAGCTGTCAGGAGAAGAAATGAAAAGACGAAAAAAGATCAAATTATCGTCTGCTATTAATTGTAGCGAGCAGACAGGCACAATAAAAGTGATAAATGTCTCTTTATCTCCATCTTAGCGTCACGGAAATAGAAGCGGCGTGTTAGCGTCTCTTTTGTGTTCTTTGGAAAACATGTTTAGCGCTCTGACTGAGTAAATGAAGAGGGCTTATCGGATTAGGCATCACTCTGATATAAATACTGTTATTTTATTTTTCGCTCATTCTTAAATGTGATTATTGTTTACAATGCTGCCAAATTATTCGCAGCACACTACGACTGTGCATATTTGCATAATGTCGTGTTGATTGAATGTCACCAGCGGAGACATTCTTTCTTTAGTTCGTTTTGTTTGGTCCTTTCTATCTTTTGCTTTGTCTTTTTTGTTTGTGTATCTATTGCTTGAAACATCCCTGTCTGTCTTTGAGCATGTACAGTATTGTGTTTATATCAGTGTACTTCTATAGGAGGGAGTTATCTTAGTAAGCAGTCATTTAGCTGATGTTTTTATCCACAGTAACTTAGGCCTGATTCAGATCACACTCAGAGCGAATGCAGAGCATACTTGTTTTGACGCCCACAGTCTGTTCTTTATTTCTGTCATTCAATTTCATTGCCAATGTTGTTGTCTGTCGGTATATTGTTTGTTCTATCTGTCTATTGTTGTCTGTCTGTCTGTATATCTGTATATCTGTCTGTCTGTCTGTCTGTCTGTCTGTATATCTGTATATCTGTCTGTCTGTCTGTCTGTCCGTCCGTCCGTGTATTGTTCGCTTTATCTATTGTTCTGTCCATTTGTCTGACCCTGTATCTCTATCATTCTGTCCTTTCATCTAACTGTATTTCTATGCTATCAGTCTATCTCATAATGCCTTTAGCAGAAATTACTGTGTGATATATAATTGTTAATTGGAGTCTTTAGAGAGAGATACTCCAGCGCTGATGCTTTGTGCTCAGAGCGGGTGTTGAGTTTAAGCTCCGAGAGTCTTACAGACTAAAAGCTTATTTACCTGCTTGATTAGGCACCTTTTCTTTCTCCTCCATTATTGAGGGGAATGTAGCAGCGGTGCTGTGAAACGGTGCTGTGGTTTCTCTGAGGTAGTTTCTCTTCACGAGCCGTTCCACCGATGTATCGACCTGCACGATAACGATTTTCTTTGTCCTCAAAGTGCATCTCTCTTCTTTGCCAGGTTCAGTCGCAGGACCCCGAGGCATTTTAATAGTGGCTGGAGGAAAATAGGATCTCACAAAACAGTCGCGCAGGTGGAGATTTGTTTGTTCAGCCAAGCTCCATAAAATAAAAAGTATCTGCTTGTAGTTTATGTATCTAGGTTGTGTGTGTGTGTGTGTGTGTGTGCGCGTTCGAACATTTGCATTACAAACTTCCACATTTGTATTGCTTGTGTTACTGCACATGCATATTTACAGTATATACTGTATATTTAATATTGAAATCTGTACGTAATTCATTTTAAAATATTTTAGTACTTAATATTAATTGAATATACTGTAATACTAATAATATTTCAGGATCAAGGATTCACCGATAATAGAGATGAATAAATTTTTTTTTGTGTGTGTGTGCTCACTGATAATCGTTATGATTAAAATCTACTACATTTTTCTGCAAAATTTTGTTTCCTTAGAAATTTTATAAGCTAATTTATTTGTATTGTTCATATTAGCTTGAGTGTAAAAGATTGGCATACCAAATAAGGTATTCTGGTTTTTATTTTCGATTTCGCTTCACCTGAACACACATCCACACACACATACTCCCTGTCCTCCTTCTTTTGTTACACTCACTAAGGCCAATGGTCCTCTGAGGGTCAGGATCCCAGGGGCATCTGAGGCACGTTACTGTTGCTTCGATGGCTGATGCAAAGGTGGGAAACACACACAATTCATGTAAACACAAACACACACGCTTGTGCAACAGAAGGCCGGAGGGTTTTTTCCCCATGAGCTGCCGACGGGGCTAGGGAGGCCTATCCTGTCAGATTACTTTAATCAGATACCTCAGTCCTCTTCACATCTGTTAAGGGCCTCTAGCATGACCCAGTCAAACTCTCATACACAAGTCCTCTGTCTGTCCCCTTCTTTTTTTTCTGTCCGTCTCTCCGTAGACCTGATAAAGATCGCACATAATCTTCACTGAGGCCGTGTTTGCGATCCCCTCAGGAAGTTCGGATGGTGCTTGCACCCTCTTGATTGTCTCCTCGCCGCATTAGCAGTCGATTGGTTTCTGCTGTACTGTTGCTCTGTAGATACACCTTGTTCACTAAAATGGTGCTGTTCTCATGCTTCTCAGTTGGGGGATCTGCATTCTCTCTCAAATCTGGCCCAAGTTTACATTCATTTTACAGAGCTGAATGTTGTGCAGCTGGCTATGCTTCTCTGCTAATGCTGTAAATAATGCAGGACAATGTATTAAACCAGTAACTTTTTTTCCAGCTTACAAGAACTGGCTAATAGGAGTCATTTGTTTTCAAGAATCAGACTACACTATTGACATGTTTTCGATTGACCAAAAAGATCTGGTTCTCAGATCTGTTCTGTTCATGAATCAGACTACTCTGGTTACTCTGTTTTTATTAACTAAGAAGAATCGCTTCATAAGAATCAATTTGTCTGTGATTCAGGGCCAGGCTACATTGGTCCTGGTGTATATGTGGAATTTGCTAAAAAGAACTGGTTTGTTCATGAATTGTTCTTTCACTTAGAAGAAATGCTTCATACTAGTCAGTTGTTTGTGAATCTACACTGAATCTACATTACAAATAACTGGTTCATAAGAGGCTTTTTTTTAAATCTAACTACTGTACGCCAAGCACTGTATGTGAAAAGTGATCAAGGAAACATTGTTACAGGAACCTAACTTAGAAAATATTCATTTGAATTTGGCTCAAAAAGAAGTGTCATTTACCGACTGTCAGTATTTATTGGAACAGTACGGAATGGTAAAGCTATAACTTCACAATCAAAATGAGTACTTAACTGTAAGCAGGAATCTCTGCAAAAAGGTCTAGCACGTGAGGGCAAGCGAAGGATCCGGTTGGGACGGAAGTGTTTTGTTTTCTGCTGATGGTGCAGAAACCCATATTGCATCTCCTCTCGGTCCATATTGATATCATGATCTGGCGTTCGATTTAAACGGGCCGCTGAGTATTTCCTCCCCTCCCTGGATGGTGTTGATTTCAAACGTAGGGAGAATTGACCTTGACAGAAGTGAAAGGAAATTATATTTATGTCTACAGTGTGCTGAGGAGGGCAGGCGGTGGTGGGGGATGGATGGGTGGGTTAGTTTTCATTCCTTTTGCAGATGCCCCGGAAAATATCGATCACACCCGGGCTCTCTTCGCAGCTGATGTATGGCCCGTGTTTGTGACATAATGTGCAGGTCCCATACTTGGCGCTGATGTCATTCTGTGCCCGGCCCTGAATGTCTTGGATGGTCTCCACTGCTGATGTCACGTGGCACCGGATCTTCATAACGTCACTTTACCGCTGCTTTAATTGCTGGAATGTCATGTGCAACACCCATCAGTGATGTCAACGCTGAGATATAACGGTTCATCACAGTCATTAGACGCTATGTCTCGTCTGCTCTCTTCTTTCCTCTTTTCTTCTTTTGTCAACTGTTCTCCACTTTCCTACTTTTATTTATTTGTCCTTTCTTTTCCTCGGTTCTCATGCATCATCTCTCCACTTCATTTTTCCTTTTTTCCTTGTCTTCACATTCTGTCTCTTCTCTTCACCTGTACTTTTTCTCTTCTCTTCTCTTCTCTTCTCTTCTCTTCTCTTCTCTTCTCTTCTCTTCTCTTCTCTTCTCTTCTCTTCTCTTCTCTTCTCTCCTCTCCTCTCCTCTCCTCTCCTCTCCTCTCCTCTCCTCTCCTCTCCTCTCCTCTCCTCTCCTCTCCTCTCCTCTCCTCTCCTCTCCTCTCCTCTCCTCTCCTCGTCATCTTCCTATCTCTGTTCTCTATTGTTCTGTATTGTTGAGGGAAGTCTGTGGGAAAAAAAAAAATGTGGGAAAAATCCGGTAACAGGCCTTCTTCTCTTTACTATCCCCCTGAGTTTGGCTGTTTTGCATTTCCTGTCGTCTTGACTGTGTCTCTGCATTCTCCTGAAGCCTCAAGGGTCTCAGTGTGCGCCTAACTCAGCCTTACCCAACCCTTGCATTCATTAAAATGACATTCCGGTCCCAGTCCCTGCGGTCACTTGTACATGCGTGTGCACACACAGGTAGTTTCAAGCATGCATTCATTCACACGTTATACACATATGTACTGTGAAGGACTGTGGAAACACAAACATAACATACACTTTGCAAACTAGCTCGATTTAAAGGCATGTACTCTCTCAAAATCAGCTGTTGGGAGTAACTAACTATGAGTACATTGTATGTTGGCACATTCTACCACTTACACAGCTCTACTAGTTGGGCGAGATAGTAATTAAACATTATATGTAGCATTTAGAAATCACATTAATTTTAATGAATTTGCATTTGGATGGTTAAAATGTTTCATTTTAGTAAATCTGTTTGTTTTGGATGGTTGAAATCATAATTTTTTTTGGTGTGTGTGTGTGAATCTGTTTATTTGGATGGTTCAAATTGGCTTCATGCTGAACGTCACATGAACAAACAGGAAAACGTGAGAAAGTGTTAACAGCAGTACGAACTGACTGATATCTATGGACTTTTAAGGTAATCAGCTAGCTATTTACCTAATTTCAGCTTTGTCGGCTTAAGACCCAAGTTTGGTTTGAAGATGAGAAACGTATCAAGCACAATGTTCTCTCACCATTCCTGATTTCTAACACACACTCACCACATTCGGCTGGTCTTGTGGCTGTCAAAACAGAAACGAAAGCTGCTGCTCTCTGTATGTTTTTCCATCGTCTTCTTTCGCATTCATATGTAAATTATACAAGCTTATTAAATCAAAAGATCTGAAAAAAACATACATTTACCCGCCCATAGACCCTCTTCTCGAAGAAATCATTACAGAAGTGGTCGAAAGTGGACAAAAGATACAGATTAAAACACCAGGTGTAAATGGGAATGTGTCTCCCTCGTCAACTTGTGATCCGATCGACCAAAACACATCTTAATACTAGGTGTAAACAGGACCTAAGGGTGAGTAAATGATGACAATTTTATTTGTGGGGTAAACTTTCCATTTTACAGTAGTTTAACTGAATTTATGAGAAGCTTGTAACTTGGGAAGCTTCAAAGTGGTTTCCTTAACACCACAGCTGTTACAGGAAAAACGTACGCTGATCTCCTTTGATCATGGTGTTAGACCATCCAAATGTCCTCCGGTGGTAATCTAGCCAGAGAGAACCGCTATGTTAACAGCCGCTGTCCCTGGAAGTCGTGTTGTCTTGATGGGGAGGAGCTGTTTGTTAATTGGCTCAGACCTTTTGTAGACACAGTCAAAAGGAGGAAAGCTGTCTCAGCTCATTAGGTTCCCTGCTTGCAATGCCCTCCAAAAATAATTGAAAGACCCCAAACAGAAAAGAGAATGTTGCTTTAATCTAATTTGCAGGCAAACAATGGTCCAGGGACTATGTTAAATTCATAAAATTGGCTTAATGCAATGATATTTAATGAGGTCATTTTCGCAGCCCTGGATAGCTAAGATGGCCTGCAGAGAGAGACACATGGCCATGCACACACACAGACTCATTAATGCATTTAATATGAATTCTCTTTCATATTCTTTATTCAGTTGCACACGTACACTCATGCTGCCAAAGATCTAGACATATAACGGCCTGCGGGAGAATTATTTAAACCGGGTCGTACTACTGTCCGTTTACATTCCCACACACTGCAAAGAATAATATCCTCAAGATACATCGCTGCCTCAGCACAAATGTAACACGGACTGACAGTCACTTTGGCCCCAACAAGCACATAAAACATTCAAGCTGAAGTCTCAATATGACCCGATGTCACTTGTGTCCACAGCCCACCGATAGAACTTCAGATTATTTAAGCATGTAAATACTGTTTTGCAATTCTCAAGCTATTGAACTGGATGGTTCAATCTCGTACAATTCCATTTTGAAGCAAGTGACTCAGCGGCCATTTTCCCAACATTCCTGGCAGCTATTTTCTTGTCATTAAAGTACAGCTTTATCCGTCATTAAAGACGGAAACCTTTTTGTTTGTAAACTTGTGTCAAGCTTGAATTACCAGTATGACAAAATATTAGTAAAATGACATTAAAATTGGGAAATTTAGTTTTAATTCTATTTATTTTAATTGTACTTTTTTATTTAATGCTGATTTTTTGTTTTGTTTTTGTTTTCTTTCTTTTTTTTGTTCTGTTCTTTTCTGTTTTGTTTTGTTTTGTTTTGTTTTGTTTTGTTTTGTTTTGTTTTGTTTTGTTTTTTGTTTTGTTTTGTTTTGTTTTGTTTTGTTTTGTTTTGTTTTGTTTTTGTTTCAACACTTTTGACACCAGTATTGGGGCCTTGATGTGGACTGTTTGCTTTATAGCAAGTGTTATCTAGATTATAATTTATCATAATTTATTTTCAAGGGCTCTATTTAGAAATCTTTTTGGTTCTCTACATTCTTCTGCACTTTAAAGTTAAATAGTTACAAACTGCTCTTCAGTTCTGCAAGGGTTTATGGGTAATATTAACTGAACTGGTTTTATGCTCAGTAACTTACGAGGCGCTTGTTTTGCCCTCCTGTGGTTTGCTGTATCCTTAAGGTCAGAGGCAGTTGATGATCAATGTGGCCTTGATGAATTCATCAGTCTCCAACGGGTAGTCAATCAATAGACGTAATAATCAATCTCAGTGTTAATTGATGCTTTTTCCTTTTCAAGAATGCTTTTGCGTCTGTGCATGCAGTGTACAGTTTACTGGTGATTGCATCACAATTACATGTGCTGCAGTAATGCATCTTTAACAGAACAGGCTCCAGACTGTACCATGTAAATTGTATCTAGCTTTGTACGTAGCTTTGCAACATCTGATTTGTTTCAATTAATTGGTTTGTTCAGATATGAACCGGATATGAAAAATAAGTAAATAAAATAACACTGCTGTTCATAACTGTTTTAACTCTGTTATGTTTTAGATGTATTTAGCAAAAATATATCCGTTCAAGTTTAATGATGTCACCTAATTCAAAATTTATTCAAATTCAAAATGTTTTTGAAATTAAAAGAGTTAAAGTTTATCACTTTAAAAATAGCTATATAATGTTATATATATATATATATATATATAAAAAAAGATAATTATCCTCTTAAATAGCTTCAGTGATGTTTATAGTGTAGCAAATTACTTGTAGCTTAGTAAGCTATAGTTGAACCTATAGAGACACACTCAGTGTTTTCTGAGCCTTTATTTCTGTTAGCTGTCATTGCACAGTCTTGTTGTGTGTCCGTAATGCATTTATGCATCCATTTCAGATCAGCCGACTGTTTTGTTTGTGTCGTGAAGTGGGTAGGCGGAGTGATTGTGGCTGTTGGAGCAGTCTTAAATACACTTAAGATAATATTTTGTTTTCCTTGGAGACTTTGGGCTTTTGAGATTTGTCATCCTCAACTACTGCATCAGAAGTAATGCTTTGCTTGCCGTGACATCATTTTGTCTTGGTGCCACGTTGTTTTTCAGGAAACAGCGAAGTTCTATTCTTATAACCCATACACAAAAGAAATATATTTGAAATATATTTTCAGGATATATTTTGGAATATATGCAAATATTTGAAATTGGCCCAATAAATATATTTCATACTTATATTTCATATATTTTTGTTATATTTCAGAATATATTTCAATGTATTTGGAATATATGCCACATATATTTTTGACACTTTTGGGGACCCATACAGAAAAAAATACATTGAAATATATTCTGAAATATAACAAAAATATATGAAATATATTTATTGGGCCAATTTCAAATATTTGCATATATTCCAAAATATATCCTGAAAATATATTTCAAATATATTTCTTTTGTGTATGGGAACGTCTCTTTTGGTTCTTCAGGACGTTATTTTCAAGTACTTATGATACAATATTTGTGTTTGTGACAACAAATGTTAGATTAGATTTAATAGAATCAGCTCTTGTTTTGTGTGGTGTCAGATAGATTCTCTTTGTGTAACTCCCTTATCTGGCTTTGCTAGAGGTAACATGATTGATTGTCTGACATGATCCAGACACTCATTCACTCCCATGCAATTTATACAAAGAGGTCTGAGTGGCTTATTGGAAACCAATGGGAGACTGTGATTGGATTATTTGTCATCTTTCGCTGTTAATTACACTGTTGCAAATCTGGAGTTTTCTGCCACTGAGTGACTTTTTTGGCTGCCGCTGGCAAAATCATATGGTTCTTCATTACATGATAATACAACCTGTTTTGCAAATGTTTACTGAGACAGGTGTGTAAAGCATAGTAAATTTTATGAGTTGGCAATTGAAACAAATGCTAATATTGTTGTTTTGTTTCTTATATTGTCGTACTGTAACGCTTGTATGGTCATAAGATCCAATGGTGCACGAGTGAGTAAAAAATATTGACCATAAATATTCTTATCAGCAGTGACTGTAATTTTAATAATAATAATAACAACAACAACAACAACAACAACAACAAAACACTATACTTTAATAACAAAAACTAAACTAAAAATTATAAAATACATTTAACAACAACAACATTATTATTTCCCCCTTGCATATTAGCGAAAAACAGCACAGACTTTTGTGACTCAGTGCATTATATACAATAGGCCAGTGTTCATCTATCAATAAAGCTGCCAGTGTTCATCTATCAATAAAGCTGCACCTGTCTCAAAACATGAAGACATCTTATGATTTTGTTCCACATATTTTAATTTTGGTAATGCGAGGAACATTCCACATATGTGGCACCACATGGAGTTCTGGAAAAAAAAGTAGTTTTGACATCCTAGATAAACTTCTGGTGCTGTTTTTTCCAAAATGTAAAAGTCATTAGAAGACTATTCGCACCATATGTTTTTTAGAAGACATTTTTGGTATTTGATTTGAATCGGACACATTCACATCAGTGAGTGGTCAGACTTTCAATTTTTACAGTTTGACTTAAATCTAGCGTTATTTTGAAGCTTTAAGTTGCCAGCCAATTGGCGAGTTGCTCAGTTTAATGTCCCCGCCAAAGCCAATTTTTTTACTCTCATTTGGCACTTGCTGAGTGTTAATTTTGGACCCTGATAATGCAGAAGTAGATGGTCCATGAGTTGTTTCTGGAAGTACAACAATGGTGTGAATCTCAACGTTATATCTTCATACTTATTAATACTGTAACACATTTTTTTTTTTGCTTTGTATCAGCTGACTTAAAGTGATAGTTCGTTGAAAAGTGAAAAATAAAAATAATGTACTCATTCTTTTGTCGTTCCAAATCTGTGTGACTTTCTTTCTTCCATGAAATGCAAAAGGAGACGCTTTGATGAATGTTTACGCTGTTCTATTCCAAATAAAGTAGATGGTGACCAAGGGCTATTAAACTCTAAAAACGCACCATAAAAGAATCAAAAAAGTAGTCAAATAACTTGTGCTCTGTTTAAAGTCTCCTAAAGACTTTATAAATCTTGCCTGACAGCTGTGGTCACCGTTCTCTTTCATTGTTAAGGAAAGAGCTGATTGGACAATCTGCTCTAAATATCTTCTTGTTTCGCAGAAGAAATAAAGTCATGGAAGCTTTGAAAGATGTGAGGGTGAGAAAATCATTTTAAAATGAGTGAACTGTTCCTTTGTTGCCTCATAGTCTTGTGGTATAAGCTGAACTAAATTGAATGCTGCTAAGACAATGTTAGCTTTCTTCTCACCTTCCCACATATCAAGCCAAATATTATTACAGCGGGTCTCAGCAAGCAGTCGGTTGTACGGAGCCGTTAGTGGGGCGGAATATTCCATCCCTGCTAGGGAAAGGTCAAGGAGCTTGTTACGGAGTGGAGTGCCTGCCGTTATCCCCCGTCAGGCAGGAATAATGGAAAGCTCCAGAACGCCGATGCAAGAAATTAAGGCCACCGTCGAAAAAGTCATGAGACTCGCTCCATTCACCCTGTCACTCTTTAAATGGACTCCTAGGTCTTTTTAATGGGGGAAGACCTGAGCCCGACCCCACTGGAGTTGAGTTATGGGAATATGAGGTACTCTCAGACTTCCAGGGTGGATTTTTTTGGATGTTTGTGAATGAAGCTCGAATGACTGAGCATGCTGTGTTTCCGTGGTGACCTCCGTCAAATCAAATCTGGATGAGTCTACTGACTCGCTTGTGTTTTATATCAATCTTCCGTGTGTTAGCTGCTGTAATTTTCTCTTACAAAAAGCAAAAAGTTGTTCCATGATAGTGATGCTATTGTATAGTATGTGAGTGACAGCAATTTACGGCAAAAGTGACGCTTGCATGCATTGTCTGGTCAGAAATACCGTAGTACTTTGTTAAAAACAAATATTTTCGGGCTTGGATTCTGATTGTTTAATAGTGTTCCAGCTATGCTAAAATACGTGGTATAGTAACGTCTGACGCAAAACACCTGCTAACCAGCTGCTTTGTAATAATATCTGTACCGTATTTAAATGTTATGGCATTTATGTGGTTAAAGGCAGCTATGAATTTTTGTGTATAAAGGATCCATTTATATCTGACAAATAAATATATTTAGAATAATCTTAGATGTAAACTTAAATGAAAACATTAAACTGTCTGTCAAAAAAATAAACTAAATTTGATTAATCTAATTCATTTCATAATTATTAATTTTATTAATATTAATGAAATTGTGTGTATATATATTATTTGATTAATAAATTAATAATTACGAAATATGTAATTATATATAATATATATAATAATATACATATATGTATGTATGTATGTATGTATGTATGTATGTGTGTGTGTGTACTATGTGTATATGTATGTATACATATACATAGACACATATACATTCATACATATATACCAATACACATATATATGTATATTATTATATATAATTACATATTTCGTAATTATTAATTTATTAATCAAACAATTATATATATATATATATATATATATATATATATATACACAATTTCAAAATGTATATATATTACATATTTCATAATTATTAATTTTATATTTTATTAATAAAATAATTTCATATTAATCATTTAATTTAAAAACAATTTCTGAACTTTTTTGCGGACCCCATTTTGAAAAGATTTAAAAAGAAATCCATATTTATCATATTAGAATCGAAACAATGGTTTTACTATGGTATCATGAGAAAAAAAATCATAGTAATTTTGTAAATGTTTTGCATTTTATTACTTTACTGTTGGAGAACACATTTTTATTTTATTTTTTGACTCTTGACTCTTGACGTAGTAATTAAAGGAGAGCTTGTGCTGGTGACAGAGACGGAAAAACAAAATCGTAAAATGGGGTAAGGTGGAGGAGGATAGACAAAAAAAAGATGACAAAATGGAAGAAATCGAACGTCTTTTGTTTGTGCCAGCCTCAGGTGTTTTCGTTCTGCATTGTTCTGTTGGCAGCTGAATCACGCACTGGCTAATTGTCAGGTTTAATTAGCTAATTGGAGCTTGTTTTTACACTATGGCTAAATCGTTTTGCGTCTCTTTTCATCCGCCCCTTGTAGAAGCTCCAAAGAGTTGAGGGAAGAAAGATGATGTAGGTTTTTTTTCCCCGTCATCTCTCTCCTGCTTTTCTTCCTTTCCTTCAAGCATTTGTCGTTCCGTGTATGCATAACATCAATTCATTCTGTTTGAGTATTCATAAACAAACCAGGCAAGAAATGGCAGACTAAAAAGGAGGTTTTATTGAATGTGATTGCTTTGTCAGTGGGATCGCCTCTCTCTCTTTTGTCTGCTGTTTGTCAGAATTTCATTAGCATTTCTGAGATGCCACACTGACAGGAGACGACGTGTATTGTTCTCTGAGGGTGCGACGAGATGACTGGGGTTGCGCCAGCGTTTGTAAGATGACGAGAGCGTCCAGGGCTCATAAACGTCTGTACGAATGTGCCGTCTGTTATTCATTCCTCTGACATTTCCACACTGCTTCCTCTAAAGCCATCAGACATCACCCTTTGACCCCTGACCTAATCAACTTCCTGTTTCCTGAGCGACAACTTCCTCTGCCTTGTCTTTGGTGAGAGGGGCCAATTGAGAGTGACAGAAGAGTCCCCCAGTGTATGTTTTCATGTGTTTATTTTGAGGGGAATTTTTGCCGCTTTTATTGAAAGTAGGTTGAAGGTCGAGAGGAAAAGAGATTTGACATTTGGACATGATACATAAACTAATATAAACTAACATGATACATAATCTGTCTGTGTTTTCTATCTGTCTGTATCCATCCATCCATCCATCCATCCATCCATCCATCCATCCATCCATCCATCCATCCGAAATCAGATTTTTTAAATGTTATGCTCACCAAAATTTCATTTATTTGATCAAATAAACAGTAAAAACAGTAATATTGTGCAATAAAATTAATTATAATATTTAATATTTTAATATAGTTTTTATTTATTTATTTATTTATTATTATTATTAATTATTCTTTGATGAATAAAGTTCAAAAGAACAGCCTTTTTTTTAAAATAAAATATGTTTTATATTATATATATATATATATATATATATATATATATATATATATATATATATATATATATATATATAGTGGCTTTACTGCCACTTTTGATAAAATGAATGCATCCTTGCTGAATAAGATTATAATCTTAGAAAATATCTTACTTTAGTGCAGTAGTGAATCTTACTGTTGATATTTTTATTTTTAAGCTGCTTTTTATACAGTTTACTCTGCTCCAAAATATAGGCTAATAGCTTTTAATTATCTTCATTTGGGGTCTTTCCACAGCAAATATTGATGTATGTGATTGATTTGATTAATTAATCAACATATCACATAATTAAATCAAGTAAAATTTAATTGAAATTGACTGTCAATTTTGATTGATAAGCAACATCAAGCATTTCACACAGTATAGATTAAACTGTTGGTTTACCCGTCAACATGTTTTCAATGGCAAACCAACCTCATCGCTTCAAACCAAAGTGGCGTTTTAATGCGCTTTGTGGTTTGGTTAACATCATCCATGTGTATGACCTCTTTTCACTCCCACTTCAATGAAATGGCTGACATCTGTGGGCCGCTCTTAAACTTCAGTGGCTCCAGTAGAAATGTCAGTAGGGGGGTTAGACGTCTCGCTGGGTGGTATCGGGCCCGTGCGGAGGGGAGGCAGAGCGCTGGAATGTAGGGCATGGTGGTGCTAGTGTTCGCGGATTAGTCTGAGTCGCTAACCTGGATAAGAGGACTGCGCCTGGCACTAATTAACCACCAGCCTCCCCCATACTGGTACTGCCAGGCACATCAAACACCGCTATTATAACTGTGCTTATACCCCAGAGAACCACTGAGAGGTTTATTGCATTATTCATGGTTAATATGAACGTGTTTTTTTTTCTCTATTGTTTTTTATTACCTCAGATAATGGTATTACATCCAGATTAGTTGTATTAAGACCAGCTGGTTCTTGTTTAGTCATTAAGGGGTGAGAGTAAGTTCAGGTCATGCGTTTCACTTCCTGTTTGTCTGTGTTTTGAACTCGAGGGGAATCTGTTCTTCTGACCTGAATTAAGATCCCTGTACATCATATTCATGGCATCCTGACCTAAACATAAGTGGTACTGACAAAAGGAAAAGTGTTAGCTAAATCAAACTAGTGCCTGGATTTAAAGCCCAAGCACTGCTTCCTCTTTTTTGCATAAGATGCTGTCGTACACTAAAAGTAACTAGCTCTCGACAAACAGCTTATTTGTAAAATCAGACTGTAATGATGTGTTTTAATGGTCATCAGCATCATAAATCCTGCAAAGTTTTTTATATTTTCATAAAAATAAAAAAAAGTACATTTATAACACTATACTTAGTATTATCTAGTTAACGCTGCTGTGAGGATGTTTCTAAAACAGCGGTTGTGAGAGTGACGATACATCTTTCTCTCTTCGGACTGCCGTTATCAATCTCTCTCTCTATTTTTTTTTTTTTAACTCTTTTTGAAAGTTGTGAAGACACTATTGTGGAGTTTTTCTTTTGCTATTTGAGCAAATGGGAACACAACAAATATATATATTTAATATAGTCTTTAATTCACTGCTATAGAAGTTTAGTTACTAGAAGTTTACCCAACTTCCGCTTTTTAGAAACCTGGAAATGTGAAATGGGTCACTACTATAAGGAGCGGTGTTGGGATAATGCTTTACATTTAACGTGCATTATGTAATCAAAAACTTTTTTTGAAGTTACGCATTACTTCATAAATTTACACATTAATATTTGAGTTCCCTTTCAGTCAGTCACGTTCGGCGTACGTATCCATTCCCTCCTTCAGGGAACGAGGGTTACAAATGTAACCGAGAGGTTATTTTTTAAACGGGTAATTCACGTTACTTTTCAGTTTAATGTGCTAAAACTTTTTTTTTTTTTAAGACTGAATTGAAATTCTCATCTCTATATAGTCACTTAGACGTGCACTGATGTGTGTGCGTGAACAAACAAAAACTAATGAAACAAGTTACTTTTAACTTTCAACAAAAAGGGTAATATAAGTTAACCCATAATGTTTGTATGGCATACATGGTTCTAGGGGTCAGGAAATATTGTGGTCAGATTTGTGTTTTTAAAAGAAATTGAATGTAAAACATTACGCAAAAGTAATGTAATTAGTTACTTCTTAATGCAATATTGTAATGCTTTACTATTACAAGTAACTTTCCCAAACACTGGTAAGCAGCATGCTACAAAATCCATTAAGATACATAAACTCTGACTTTCTTCTGTTTGCTTTCGTGTACAGTGTTTTTCTGGTTTCATTGGTTCCCCATCATTCCAGCATTTAAGAAAATGCTGATGTGCCTGGACACAATGTCGCATCCTGGAGAACTGTGGCAGCTGAGTGGTCCTGATAGGCGCTTTTATGATGACTCTGGCTGTATGCTGCACTCTGGCTCTGGATTTATACATGTGTAAGCATGCACATGTGTGTCGTGGAGGTTCTTTAATGTTTAATAGTGAGAAAAGGAACACACCTCAGTGCTCATGGGTAAGAATCTGCAGCCTTGTAAATCTCTGCATTTCTGCAGAATCAGATGTCATTCACAAAGTTCTGCACATTTCATGTTTATTATTTGTTTTTTATTGGTAATATTTTCAGTTAGCAATAGGTTTTTTTGATTGCACTTTATTTTAGAGTATGTGTACTTACATGTACTCACAGTGTACTTGCCTAAGAAAATACTGGGTAATATACGATAACTACAGGGGTTAAGGTTATGTTTAGGTGTAGGTTCAGGGTTAGTACCCAGTTATTGTAATTACTGTAATAAGTACACAGTATGAACATGGGGAACAGGACTGTAAAATAAAGTGCTACTGTTTTTTTCTTAGTTCAGTTTAACTCTGTTAAATATATATTTTCTCCCAAAATTAGTACAAAAAATGAAAAAGTATGTAGACTCCGTGTGGACCTGTTTAAGTGGCAGCACGGCTATTATATATAATTAACAGGAGTGTAATGAGGACAAGAAATGTTAGTTAAAAGTGGGGGAAACAGTATTGAGAAATGACTTGAGCCAGACGTGAACCCACATCTCCCATGTGGACTCCACAACTCGGTATGTTGCGAAATGCTAACCCACAGCTCTTTTAAATTATATAGAGTTTTGCCACATGCAAGATTAAACAGAAAATGCAAAGTGGTTTCAACACAAGCACATGATTATATGCGATGGGATCAACTCCTGCAGATTAGTTTGCAATAAATGTGAGAGTATTAGAAGTCTTGACATTTCCGAGTCTGCGGTTCTTAAAAACAAAAGAAAAAGTTTGCTGTCAATATTCTGGGGTTTAGTTCACGTTAGTTCAACCAATAAAAGGGAGGGAACTAACACTGGTCAGAGATCAGTCTGTCTTAATACAAAGGAGCACAGACAGTAAGTCTCTTATATTACGAGCACTGATCCCGGGTCAGGCACCAGGAGTGGGTTCTGATCTTTGAGAGTATTGACGGATCACGATGGAGTTTACCAAACAGATTAGCTTACAATCCATGTGGGAAAAACAATGTCAGGCCAATAAACAGCACAGCCCAGATGTTGCCTTAAAGGTCAATCCGCATGCGCACTGTGTGTGTTTGAATATGTTGTGATATTCCCGATCCTCTTTATCCCAGTCCTGCTGTTCCCCATCATGCTGGTCCCAGTTGTCTGGCGTCTTTGAGCTACAGCAGGAAATACCAGCGCGGCACAGGCCTGTTGACTCCAGGACGTGGTTTGGCTTAATGTATTCTTCTCATCTCATCTCCTCATATCTTCATGTAGTTTTCTGGTGCAGATTGCAGATTTCTGGTGCAGTGTTAAACCACTAGCAAAGAAGGTAAACCTACAGAACTTGTTGACTGGACACTTTAAAGTCATGTTTGAGTGTTCAACAAGTTGAAGTTCTCACTTATGTTTCAATTAAGTATGAGATGTTTCTCCTAAAATTGTATTTAAGGAGAAACTGAGGAATAACATGGTTTTAACATGAATTTATATAGCATAGCTCAATGAATTTAATGAGAAATGTTTGAATTCATATTAAAATCGGACTTTTGATTTCAGACTGTGGCATCTGAGAACAGTTTTTGATCTCTTCTGAAGCTCTTGAGGAGCCACATGTGAGATTTTCTCTCAGGAGAAAAGTCTAGGAAGCTGGATACATAAGCATTTGTTCTCAGTTTCATCTCATTGGTGTCTCAGGGAAACAATTGAGATCTCACTTGTGACTTCTTGTGTTTAAGCATTAGGTCAGTAGGCGGGGAGTAGGCCATCTTTAGCGGTTGTTCGAACACATTCGACCACATCAGCGTTTACACTATGAAAGCAATCCAGTCGAATGCATTTTTGACTACCTTTGGAAGTTGTTGAAAGTGGACAAGCTTAACTTTTTAGACAATGTCTTGTGATTGGAGCTGCTCAAATAGGCACTGTGAACTCCAACAGCCACGGTGGAAGAGGTTCTCAAGGGAAACACTGAAAGATAAAATTGGATGGATGTGTATTGAGGAAATTGTTAGGGTTCAGTGCTACAGTATTCTGTGTAACACTGTCCTAACCAGGCATAACATGATAAAAATGCCAAGTGATAAAAGCTATCTCGTCCATATTTATAATAGAGTTTGTTGAGCAGCCCTGCCCACAGTAAAATCCCATTCGTCCAAAATCGTGGTCCACGTAAGTTTAATGTGATTGGCTGTTTTCGCTTGTTAGTGTATTCTAACTAATTGGTGGAATCTTCCAACCAAGACCAGTATGAGCAATATTAGTCGTCATACTTGACACATTAACTGAGAGTTTCACCTGTCTTTAACACATTCCCTCATTAATTTCCCTCCACAACAAATCCTTCTTCATTAAATGTTTGAAAATAACTCCCCATCTGGACAGTGACCTTCTGTGCCATGCCACGTATTTCTTTCCCAGCGCCCTTTACCTGTGAGAGCACTTCATGAACTGTGCCATCTATTTACTGAATGGCACGGGCTCAAGGCTCAGCCATTTTGGCAGCCATTCACTGGCAGGAGAATTGTGTTCTGGCTGCCCATCGAGGGCTGCTTTGAGAGTTTTTGGAGTGATTGTGGCTTGTGCTAGGAGAGTGCTAGCAAACAACTCCCACCTCCTCGTCCTCATCCTCCTCCTCTTCCCGCTCTCTCGGTCCAACTGTGAAGGTCTACGTGCTGTTGAGAGTCTTGAGTGAAGTGTGGAATGAACTGAGCGCACTTTGAATGCAATCCTCCTCAAAGCATTCTTCTGTAGAGGCCATCGAGACATCCAGAGGGCTTAAGTTTGGATTAGTTTTAAGCCCCAGGTGAGAGAGCGTAGGTTCAAAGTTAGTCCAGTCAGGGGGGTGAACTCTCAAAGGAATCATTCATCAAAGTTAGGACAGCAGCTTGAGATTTTGCTAGTTTTCTCCCCCTGTTTTAGCTCTTGAAACTGTCTGGGATTGTCACTGGAACTGTCAGGGAGGACCTAAACTGCCAGGGGCGACCTTCAGACCAATGCTAATAATAGTAATTCTTGTGTCTTTTAATATTAGCAGAACGTGAAAGTGACTGTTCATGAGTGTCTCTCAGAATTAGTTCATCGATGTGCCTCTCACTGTCTCTGCCAGCAGTATTTACTCTCGTTGGGCTATGTTTGGTCTCATTCAGCTATGAGGTGTTCAACCTCTGGGTGAACTACACATTTAATGTTCCTCCCTGCGGCTGTGCACCATCTTTCAGCACCCCAGTCACTCATTTAACTACCTCTTTCTCTCAAAAACTCCTACTCATATCTCTATCCATCTATCTCCATGCTACTCTTCCTTGTTTCATAATGTTCCAGTGGGGTTTTATCAAAAGTGAGAGTTTTTGTATTCTGTTTCCAACTGCAAGTAGAAAAAAACTTTTTTCAAACTATGTTTATATATATATATATATATATAATATATTCTTAGCTTTCCATATATACATATCTATGTTTGTGTGTGTGTGTGGATAAAGTATGGAAATAGTTAGTAATTAACATTCAAAGTCAAAGTCAAATATAATAGTTACAAAAGATCTTAATATATATTTCACCAAAAATAATTAATTACAATTAATGTAAGATTACTCTGAATCTTACAATTATAAAAGTTTTCTCTTTTTATTCATTTTTGCTACAGTACCATTAAAATTTCCATAAAGTATGTAAATTACCTCTGTTATGATTGGCTAACTTCTGTATTTCACAATGGTAGGCGGGGAAAAATGCTGAATAGGCATTAACATGTAAACTTGTGTGGTTATGTGACTATATTCTAATGTTTTTGATGTCATAGTCTTGAAGATTATTTAATATTTATGAAAGTAAAACCGTCTAAATGCAGATTTGGGTTGAAAAACCTGATCATTTCTTTGAGCCTTCACATTTCAAGATGGAGGCTTGTCAGTTAAATGGATGTGGCAGGAGCTAATTGGTCATAATTACTGTAAGGAATCAATGAAGAATGATGATAAATACTACTAATTTAGCTGCTTTATGGGGCAACAGGCTTGAGCAACAAAACTTCATTACCCATAATTCCTGGCACAAGAATGATAGACAACATAAACCATCAATTGCACACCTAATGCACATCCTTTCCTTTTTGTTTTATTGTGCTGGTGCTAAAAAGCTTCCTGTCTCTGTCAAGAAGTGAGAAAGAGAAGGACAAATATGAAATTGCCCGGCGAGTCCATTTTATTCCAACCATATTCACTCGAATGCACATCACATCGTAATTACAACTTCCAAACTCGTAAATAAGACCTTCCCAGGAGGACTTGAAAGCAGCATTAGTTTATAGCTGGGGGAGAGCTTTCTGAACCTTAGTGTATATTCACAAACTCTTCATTTTTTTTAAGAGCTTTTTTTCCCCCATAGTATGGCCCCTTTAAAGATGACGACCCCAGCGACCCTCATCATGCTTTAATAAACTCATGACAGCACGCTGAAGTGCTCATGTCAGTCACACAGATCCTGCGGCATCATTAGGCCCAGTCAGACTGTGCCGAGCGCACGGGTTCTGTTTCCTGAATAGTGATGGTGGTGAAATCAGCACTGGTGTCACAGACTCTTCAAGCAGCGCGGTTGCAGCCGTCAAGCCATCATATGGCGTAACCGACGTGGAGGAAGCGTTGTTCGTGTCCTGCTCCAGGCAAAATGTATGTTTGTGTGTCATTGTCTGCCACAGTAATTCTTTTAATGAAGACCTGTTGTGTTCTCGTGGTAGAAAGGAGTGCTGGGATTGTAGGCATACTACAGCAGACAGAAAGTAAACATTCACATTTATTACCTCTAGTGCGATTAAGCCTGTTGGTTATTGCTTAAGCCTGCGAAACCGGGGTATTGGAGATGGAGAATTGAGGATGGAGAATTCGCTCTGTTGACATATGCAAATGCAGACACGCATACATACTGATCCTCCCCGTTTGAGGAATATCATCGATTCATACATAAGAAGCCCGCCTGCTGGGTCACAGCATTGCATTGACTCCTTCAATTATCTGAGGCTGTAGTGCGTAACCTCACCCCGCTAGGTTTATCCTGTAGCTGCGGGTCGTATGCGCATGTGCCCGTCTTTGTGTGTGTGCCCAACTCAATAGTTAATGATGCTCAGATCCTTTCTGAATACCAAACATTGAAGAAATGCATCGCAAATCTGAGGTATGTTCTAAAATGCTGTCATTTGAATCTCTCTGCTTTGGTATTCAGGTGGCACTTCTGGTGGCTTTGAGCTTAAGTTGTAGGTAGAACTCAGTTGTTATGTTTGTTATATATATTTTGAAGGAAAATAGTGTTTAGTGTTACAAAAGCCTCTACCATGTTGCTGAAGTGCTTAAGATTTAGCTTTAGCTATGTTTTGAGTTATGGTAACTGGTTTTTAGTTGCTCCAAATTTGTCATTAGTTGAAAGAAGGTCCAAATTCAGCTAAACAAATTACAATTTTGTCATCGTTTATATAATATTTTGAGAAATGTTTGAGTTTTTTGTTAATACAATGGAGACCAGTGGACTCAAATACTGCTTGGTTACATTCTGATATGAGGGTGAGTAAATGATCTTTATTTTTGGGTGTACTGCCTCTTTAAGCTTGTGCGACTGGCTGATAGGTGTTTGCTGGTCCAAAGTGGTCTAGCTTGGGCCACCAACTAGAAACCATCTACCAAAATCAGTTTAACCTGGATTAGCTATTGTTAGGTTTTGTGGTAACACTTTACAATAAGGTTCATTAGTTAACATTAGTTAACTACCTTAGTTAACATTAACTAAGAATGAACTATACTTCTTCAGCATTTATTGATCTTAGTTAATATTAATTTCAACATTTACTTATACGTTATTAAAATCAAAGGTTGTATTACAAAGTTAATGCACTGTGTATTTTTTTATTAACTAACATTAATAAAGATTAATAAATACGATAACAAATGTATTGCTCATTGTTAGTTACAGGTTAGTTCATTCATTATGTTGTTAACTAATGAACCTTATTGTAAAGTGTTACCGGTTTTGTTAGTTACTTTAGCTATGTGGTTCAAGTCAAAAGAGTTGGGTCTCTCATGTCGTTCCAACTCTGTGTGACTTTTCTTCTTCTTCTGTGGAACACGAAAGAAGATATTTTGAGAAATGTCTGTGTTTTTTTTTCACACAATGGAAGTCAGTGGATTCCAATTTGTTTGGATCCCAACCCAGTTCCGCAGAAGAAAGTAAGTCATGTGTGTTTTGAACGACATGAGGGTGAGTAAATAATGACAGAATTTTCATTTTAGGGTAACTATCCCTTTAAGAGCTATAGTAATAGTAGTAAACAGACCTGGAAGTCATAACCCTTTTGTTATAATGCTGCTTAATAGTTAAAATTCTCCATCGTTTGTCATGTATCCTAAATGTTAAATCATTGGATCTGTCACATTGGACAGAGGATAAACATCACCTCAAATCGAAATGTCATAAAATACCTCTCTTGACATCAGTCATTGATCTTCTGATGAGGATATGTGACTTACATCAAAATCATTGCGTTAAGAGAGATAGTCTGTGCTGTGACTGGGAAGATCAAGTGCCTCTCTTTTCGTTCCCCTCCTTTCATTTGTCCCCCTGAGAACGAGGGAGCTGATGAAGAGGGAAACGTGGAATGCCAAACATGAGGAACAATGTCTGTCTACCATGACCACAAACAAAAAGCCTTCCGTACTGCGTGGCTAATGGGCTGTGCTGTATCTCAATTGACTGAAGCAAAGGCACGGCTTGTCGTCTCCTGAACTCGATCCCTGTGCCGTTGCATTTGCTCTGAGATATGTTAACGCTGCAGGTAAGAATTTCCTACAAAAAAAAAAAATCTGTAAAAAACATTTTTTTATTATTATTTTTTTCATATTAAAATGAGTCAGATTGGTTTTTTTGTGTGTTTTTTTGGATTTTTAATATATTTTTTTATATTTTAGAAATAAAATAAAAAAGTGTAAATTGCAAATCACCTAATTTTTCAAAGAGTCCGTCTTTCTAAACCCCTCATTTCTGCGAGCATTCTCTGCTCTGATTGGTCAGAAGGCCCAGTTTGTTGTAATTGGTCTACCAATGCACAGTGATATGAATGATGCCATTTGGTTTTTCCATATCAAATTCAGCGAGAGTCCTTATCCATTTGAAGTGCATGCAAAGTGGATTCGCAGCAATGAAAACAGCGTCTTCTCAACATGTCGACAACACGAACCAAACTCAGCAGAAACTACAGTGTTTGAGGGCAAGTCAAAGTAGACATCGTTCGCAGGCACCCAATTAAGACTATCAGCTGCCATTATGCAAATGTATTACATTGTTACATGGAAGTGAGATTGGATTTGCTGACGACTTGTTTCAGCAGTTCAGAATTTATTCTTTTTTTTAGGAGACAATAACGTTATTTGTCGTGCACTTTGATCTGTAAAACTTTGCAGACGTTTTACATTCACAAACAGCAATATTACACACTGCATGAAAGGTCATTTTTGAAAAAGCATAATAGAGGCACTTTAAGTGCATTGTACAATTTCCATTCTAAGATGATTTAACATACTGCATATTCTAAGAAAGTTAGCCCTCAACGTCATGCAGCTGTGGTTTAGCTGTGAGTTGGGGTGCGTTTTTGGCCTGGCTGGCTTGTTTGAGAGCAGTTGGTTATTCCCATGTGTCAGTTTCTCGAAGATTAATAGAAGCCCAGTGCGCGTAGCCTCGGGCGGCCTCCTTTCAGGACTTCTCATGGCCATTCATATTCATTTACAACCTGCGTGTGGCAGCACGGGAGCGAAGCCGGATTGACACATGCACGCATACACACACATACACACACCCCCACATAAATACACTGCCATGTGCGACTGGCAAGTTATTGTAGCGGAACACACATACACTGAGATCCTGAGACGACATGCCAAACATGGCAGCCGTTCAAGGAGAACAAAGAAAACAAAGCAAAGGCTCTCACACATTTGTTTGTGCTCACAAAACCATTTTGTATTAAAATCTTTGTCTATATTTTGTTCTCTTCATCTTGTTTTAAAGGGATAGTTCTCTCAAAAATGAAAATTCTGTCATTTATTGAATCACTCTCATGTTGTACCAAACTCGTATCATGAGGATCATATTTATTTCCCTACTATGGAAGTTTGTGACTTCAAGCTCCAGTGGTTGTCAAGCTCCAAAAATGACAAAGCATGTACTGTATGTATGACTTATGCGTTAAGTTTTCTCAAACCATGCGATAGCTTTGTGTGAGGAACAGACACAAAATGAAAATTCTCCCCTTCTCCATAACTCTCAGGATTTTTTTTTTTGCAGGATGACTGGTCATGAGACAGGGTTGTTATCGCTTTTTATTGTTCTTTTTCAGTTTGTATGTACTTTTCACTCTATCTTTGTTAGTTGTTTTTTAGTTTTAGTTTTATATTTGACATAAAGAAGAGAAAAGTCATGAGAAGGCATTTTAGTTTAGTTTGTTATCATTTAGAAATATTCGTTTTTGGACATCGACAGCTTATGCTCCATTCACTTTCATTATCTCCATTAACTTTCATTATACAAAAAGAGCAGCTTGAACATCCTGCTAAACATTTGCTTCTCAAAGCTGGAGCAAACAGGTTTTGAACAGCATGAGTGTGAGGATTTAATTTTTTTGCGAACTATCCCTTTATATCACACGGGTCTCTGTGGTGTAGTCGTATTTTTAACAACTCAGCTTTTACGAATGACCATCAATCCCTCTGTTTTATTGGTGCGGTGGACCTTCTGAAGACATTCATTGTGGGTGAACCCTCGAGTCGGAGAGCAAGAGAGATGAAGAGGACGCGAGACTCTTGGCAGGGAGGTTGAGTTCTGCGGTTTCCTCTCGCTACCGGAGACCAGGATCAGGTTCGGCCTCAGATTAGATTAATTCCCGAGCTTCCTGTAATTGATGGATAGATTGATTCAGGCTCGTTTGTTACTGTGTAGCATACGCTAAATGAATTGGAGGATGAGAAGAGAGTCAGCAGAAGCCGCTGTGGTTTCACACACACACACAAGCGTTCCCTCTTTCTCTTATACTTCATTGTATGGGACCATTATGATCTCATCATTCCCTGTAGACATGCCCCCAAAGACCAGAAAGCCCATAATGCATTTGATTTAATCCATCTGTAAACGACCTGTGAATGAATGAGACACATCATTAGTGGTCTATCAGGTTACCAGGCTGCTTTCTTTAGACTTGGACAATACGTTTTAGGCCTTTGAAGGTCTGGGTGGGTGTTTTTGCCATCTTGATACATGAGAGGATGAGATGGTTGGTGAAAAGTTGCGCCAAAACCCTTTTATCCTCGTGCTGGATGTTTCAAGAAGTACTTGTGGCTAGTGTGTATATGCTTGTGTGTGTGTTTGAAGGCGAGAAAAGGGGGTTGGGGGAAAATGCTTGGTTTTTTCTGGCAGGCTCATGTCTGTTAGGACATTCTTCTCGCAACCACAAAATGACTAACTTTCCTGCTTCACTCTCTTTTTTTTCCCACTCTCTGTTTGTGTGGCTCATGTTCTCCCATTGATTCTGGCCCCTCTCGGATGGCGAAGGCGGGACATGGGCGGAGTTACATGCGTATGTCGCAACATCTGTGTGGGAACGTTTTGTTTGTCATGTATAAACATCCATTTGGAGATAGGTTTGAGTTTGGGAGCGTTATATCCTTCCAGTTCCAGTCTCAGAGGCGTCTTGCACCAAACCCTTCCCCCCTGCTCCGCTATGCCTGTCAGGCCTATCGTAAACAGCCATAACTCAGAGTTCGGCCGGCCCGGGCCCTTTTTCTCGCCCCGCTTTACCATCGACAAAGTGCAGACGACACCAGGAATGTGGCATTGTGTAATTGTGTATGGCTGCTTTAAATGGCAATTTGAAGCTCTGGTGGCTCTGTAATTAGCGGTGCGGTCCCTCTGGAGCGGGCTTATCGTTTCCTTTGTAATTACACATCTGAATACAGCGGTGTGCATGCATGCGGCAGGCCTCTCTTATCGCATGTCGACGCGCTGGCCGTGCGGAGCCAGGCTTATTGCTGCCCTGCACTGTGCGACCATGACAAAGGTTATTGAAGAGGAGGGGGAGGAATAAGGCAGGGGTTAGAATCGTTTGCGGCGGGGGCGATAGCGTCAACGGCTGCGCTCTTGGGTTAGAGATACGACTTTTGCCCTTCAAAGTGTCAGTTTATAGCGCTGCTGGGGTATTAATTTAGCAGTTTTATGCGTTTTAGAGGCCAGATATGTTGAAGTGTTAAGCAATGCATCCTTTAATGGTGGAATGTGAGTTTTTTATTTCCACATTTTATCTGTTGATTGTGGTGGAAATTCTGCAGTGTGGAATGTTTTCGTAAATTGATATGCCAAGACGACTATAAGCAAGTCATCATTTGGTTGATTTCCCAAGTCTTAGGCCGCGTGTCCACCAAAGCGTTTTTAGCTAGCTGTGGGCGCTTGAGAGCGTTTTGGCAGCGTAGCGTTTTTTTAGTTGAGCGCCTAGCTTGCTATGATACGGAATATCCACGGAAGTATTATTAGTTTCTCATTTCACAGATCATTTGTTTCTGTGTTGTTTCTATATAAAAATGTTGATACAATGTGAAGTATTTGCTCTGGCTCTTGTTTTAAATTATTTTGTTCTGTTATTATGCTTCTTGTTGTCATCTGTTGACGTTGTACAAGCAGAATGTGACGGTTGGTCGGTGTGGTATTTGTCCCGCCCCTCCTCCACTGTGATTGGACGGCTGGGTAAAAAGTGACAGTGATGAGCGCTGCGTTTTACCTAAAGTTGAACATTCTTCAACTCGCGTCTCGTGGAAAAGACGCTCAGCACCTCGTTACGCTCCTGGCATTTTAAAAACACGGCGCTCCCAATGAAAACAATTGGAAAAATACGCCATCCGCGTGAAAAAACGCTTTGGTGGACACAGGGCCTTAGTTCAGTAGCGTATCTTTAAACCTCAGGGGTTATGATCCTTTGAACTTTGACCTATGACCTTGTTCTAGCCTCAGTGTCAGCATAAAGGATGTAGTATATCGTTATGTAGTGTTTTCTCTCCTTTGTGTTCTACCTTTTTTACCTTTATTTGAACTGTAGGTACCCTTAGAAGCACTTCTCTCCCTGCCTGCTGAGATTGCTCATTTGTGGTGTCTTCAGTCATGCAGGAGCCCCTTTACATGCTGCAGTAGGTTAATGATTTAGTGTCTATTGTAATACAGAATGAAGGCCTGGAGTAAAGGAAGAAAGAGAGAGAGGATATAGGAGAACAGGAGAGGGTAAAGAAATAGGTGTTTACGGGGAATGTGTGGATTAAAAGCCATAACGTTGATGGATTGTTTTAATTTGCTGGCCTGTGACCACAGAGCGGGAGAGACCAGATGCTCAGGGACTCTATTTGCTCTCACTCCCTCTACTGGCAGGAGGCGTCACTGCAACTAAACCCAGTTAAACACCCACGAAATTGGCCCTGTGCATGAGATTGGAAGCTGCTTAATGTAATGAGATGTTTGACGATCCTAGAGATGGTTTTATTATCTGCTTGAAAGGTCAACTTATAGTTTATAGACCAAGGTGCAGTCCTAGACAGTTGTCCTTTTTTTAAATGGTTGGTCACAAAAATAGTATTGAGAATTGGTGTCTTGTAGAGTATTTATCAATGTATCTTCATGAGCCAATGTGTCAAGAGCTAAAAGTTAGGCTCCTTAACCCTTATAAAATTAAACATGCTACTAGTTTTGTCATGCTAGCATAAATAACCCAATCTCTGTGTAAATTATATTTTGGCAGAAACAGTGGTTGCCAGAGTAAATGTTTGTTGAGATTATTCATACTGCCATACTTCTCTGCCCCTTTTTGGTTATTTTAAGCTTTAATATTTGTCTCGGCAAAATATTAAAAATCTCATGACAGCAGCTACGTGCTAAAGGCTGAGAGCAGCATCTCTTGTCATTAAAGCTGAATGTGTGTGTGTTAGTGTGGTCAGGAGGACGGCACAAATACAGTATGTTGAGGTAATCATCACTGACCCTGCCTGACCTGCTGCGCCTCCACACTAAGTGTTCAGTGTGACGCTGCATTAGTGACCCTTTGTGTCCCGTGCGGCGCGGAGTGTCACTGAGGGTTACGGGGAATACAGCAGCTCAGATGGGCATCTAACAACACAGTCATGTTCCTAGTCCTTAAAAATAGAGCAAAATGCTCCTTTTTCTAGCTTACTTGTGGGCTCATAGTTTGTGTCATTAGCCACAATGCCAAAATCCAGTTCTCAAAAGTCTTGTGAACAAATGTTCACTGTGTTTTATGGCCTTATTTCAGTGACTTACATTTATTTATTTTTTTAACAACGCATAAACGCCATTTTCTCAAAACTACAAACTTTTACATACATGCTGCTCACATATTGTTGTAGCAGAGTTTGTGTTGAATACAGTGTAATCAGACTTGAAAATAGCCATGACAGTGTTATAAGTAATTGAAATAAGCACAAATGTCAGGGCATGTCAAAACAACTTTAGGGCCCAAAAACACATCAGATGTTTCACAACTGCCTCTTATGAGGGTTAAACCAATTGTCAGTCTCTTGTGTGATTTTTGTGTGGAGATAACATTCTGTAGTTGTTGCCTATATAGAGCTTTTCAGTTCAATCAGTTTTCAGGTTCCGTTTTAGTTTATACTTGTAGCTGCCTATGTAGATAGTGAAGTGACTCTCTCTAGGATTTGAAACAGGAATGTTGTAAATGTTTTGAATAATAATCCCCAACTTGAGATTCTGGTTGGCTGATTTTCCCATTTCTTAACTAGCTTAACCAACACCTGTTTTTGCCCATATTTTTCTGATCCCATGAAAAATACAGATTAGTATGATGTCACACAAGCTTCTCTTTTGTTATATGATCAATTCATCAAAACAATATCATTGAAAAGTTTAGGGTCGGTATGTCTTTTGTGCTTACCAAGGCTGCATATATTTGATCACAAATAAAATTGATACTAATTAAAATAACTTTTTTTCCTATTTTAACATATTTTGAATTTATTCCTCTGTTGGCAAAGCTGAATGTTCGATTACTCCAGTTTTAAGTGTCACATGATCCATCATTCTAATATGCTGATTTGCTGCTCAAGAAACATTTCTGATTATTATCAATGTTGTTTGATTTGAAATAGAAATATTTTGTAACATGATAAAAGTCTTTACTGTCACTTTTGATACATATAATCAAACTTTTGAATATAGTGTACATATATTTCTACCTTAAAATGTTTTGATCTACAGAATTTAATATAGCCTAACATACATATACAACAAAGAAAACCCTTCAATAGGCATGCAACCTTTTTTATTTGTTGTTGCATTAAATCCACTAGGCTCAATGAGAGGCACATTCCCTCACGCTTCTGCTTGTTCCGAAGCAGATATTTCTGTAAGATTTATTCATGCTCGAGAGCAATTGTTTTACGCTGATGATTTTTTTGGTCTTATTTGCCTCTCACTTGTCTCATTTCATCTAACAGGCTTTTTTTCCTCATTTGCTGCAGATGGTGTTGAGACACATAGCGTTCTCTTCTTAGACCTTCCTAGATCACCCGCTAAAAACATCCCACTGTTCTGGCTCTCTCTACACAACTGTTCTCTTAAAGTACACACACATACAAAACAAAAGACATGCATACACAATTCATGATTTATGCTGGCAGGAATTTTTTTACATATTCTCGTGTCACCCAACACTTTCCTAAAGAAAGTGAACCTGGAGTTTTACTCTCATTAGCATACACTCATCTATGTGTGTGTGTGAATCTATGAGCAAACTTGAATCTAGGTCGTGTAACAATATGCCGAGCTACAGTTTGCTGATGCCCATAGGAGACAGTGTGTCGCGTGTTTTATCTTGTGTGTGTGTGTGTGTTTCTTTTTTTGTCAGTGCCAGTGATATATGCCTGTGATCATGAGTTTCTGCTTTGTATCAGGGATATCTGTTCATGTGTGTCTGTGTGCATGTGCTTTGAGGATGCTGACAGTGCATACTACTCAAGTGTGCGTGTACACGAGCAGCGAGTTTGTGAATCATTTCAGTTTGCAGTGCATTTTTCTTAATGCAGTCCTGAAGTCCTTTTTTTTTTACATCCTTATGTGTGACATTGACCATGTCATGTTTCAATGCTTTGAAGTTGTAAATCTTTGAAATATTGCTACCTCATTGTGCTCATAAAAATCTGAGAATTAAAACAAAACAAAACAAAATAAATGTGTTTGCATGCACTAATGTTTGTCAATCTGAATGAATCCAATCAGATTTGCAGTCTGATTCACAAAACGGCGCTTGCACGGTTTAGTTTATGCATTCAGAACCAGAGAAAGTCTGCACAATAATGTCACCAATGACACCGTGAGTATCATTTTATGTACATTTTAATAAAATAAAAAAAGCCAACACACGTCAGAAGAGCTTTTTAGCAAATATTTTAGTAGAATGTAAAACTAATGTGTTAAACACAGCCATGCATACATTTTTGAATCAAATTGAGTAAATAGTCTGATTCAAGCGTTAACGTGTAATTTTTTTTCCTGTTAATACGATTATTTGAGGTCTACACCATCAATTGAAATTTCATTTGATTGGACACAATAGCTTCGTGGGCAGCGCTCCGACATGTAGCGTGGTTGTGCTTCAGGCGACCCGATTTCGAGTCCCGGCTCGCTGACCTTTTCCGATCACATCCCACTTCACTTTCCGTCTTCTCTTATCAGTGTAAATGTGCTGTTAGACTACAGTTAAATAGTCAGAGTAAATAGTACCCCAGTATGAAACCAAAACTGTACTTCTATGCCTCAAAGCCTTGTTTTCATTAGCATCAAATTAAATATGCCATCTACTCTGACTGAAGGTGCAACTAACAGCTTCTCCCACCATCTTTTCTCTCAATATCTTTAGCACCACTATTCCTAGAAAGCTTCCTCTCAGTAGTGTTAGCATAATGCTTAGAAAGTAGCATTTCTCTTGATAATGTTAGAATACAAACATCTAAGCTAGTCTTTCTCTTACTAATGCTAGCATAACTACTTCTAGAAAGTTAGCCTTCCTCTCAATAATGTAACAAAGCCTAGAATGCCAGCATGCTATTAGCATAACAAAAGAACTGAATTCACTTTAGCATGAGGATTTATTAAACCTTTTCAGATGCGCAACATGAGTGCTAACTCTTCAGCAGTACACAATCAAACCGTCTAGGGCTAATTTGCATAAAATATACTGACAAGTGCTATAGTCAATAGGCACAAGCATACGTTGTCTCTGACATGTGATTGGTTCAGAGCAAAATGTAAGAATACTACAGTGACAGTCCCATATATCTACACCAGAGCACAGACATGGCCATTGATAGAGTTTTGGGTGGGCAAATTGTTAGTTAGCAGAGTTTTTTTTTTTGTCTATGAACGACAAGTTCTCTCTCTCCCTTTCTGATTTAGGCTCCCAAACAGAGACACGTAATGAACACCTAACAGGAAAGAATGACCACGTTACCTGCACAACTAATCTATAGCCGTAATTGGAAAGGAAACATGTCCATTCATGTTCAATTTGTCCTGCGGTTCCCTCTTGTAAATGGAGGCACATCCACAGCATCTAACATTAACATCGTTTAGCCATTTCTTTAGAGGCGGCTCTTTGTAGTGCTACACGCTTGTTTACGCCCCTCTGGCGTTTCACACTGCATTGAATGTTCTCTCGGGTCCGCAGGATTCCATTTGGCGTTGGTCAGCGCTGCAGAATGTCGATGTTGATGATGTTTCTGTGAGAAATATGTGCTGCCTAGTGGAATGCTGTAAACGGATAAGCATCTTTGAAATGTGCTCCTTTCCTCCAAGGGTCTGTATGGAAGTTTAAGTGTCTCGATGTGCATTGACATTTACTGTAGACGTGCAACTTAATTGGCAACACACACTTAGCCACCTCCGCACGCACTCACATAAACATTCTCAAATTTAATTTAAATCCGTCTGAAATTTATGATCCTAACAGATGATTGAATAACCCACTTCGGATCTGTAGATGAACACCCGTGTCTAAGAATGACTTGCAGGTATTAGTAATGCAGAGATGTATATTAATGCATAAGCATAATTAATCTTCAGACATATCCATCGTCTGTGACGCTTTTTTTACTCAAAGGAAAAATTCAAGACCTTATTTCGAAATGGAAGTCATGGTGCTTTTTACAGCCAGTTCGCTTTCAAATAAAGTGATTTTACTCTTTCATAAACCTTAAAGACTCAAATCGATCCTGTTTTGTGTTGGATTTTATAAGATTTGTCATAAACAGCTTTATATGATTTCGGCCCAGAAGTAAATAGCCAATGAAACACACCTTTCTCCAGGTTCATAATTATTTTCCACACCCAGAAAAGTAGCCAATGTGTCCATGCACTCTGTATGATAATAATGTTTACCATTTCCATCAGCGCTTTATTGTGCTATCAGTTTCGGCACTGGCTGAAGGCACTGCTTTGCTTCACAGCAGAGTGAGCTCTTCCATGGAGAAGGCTTCACTGGGATTATTTTGACCTGCTCACCCTCTGCAGATTGTATCTTGTATCTCTCTCTCTTTGGTTTTCAAGCACCGGCAGGTAGTTTGTCCCGGTGGAGCCTGTCCTCAAGTGATCCTTTTCCTCAGAGCTCAAACGCAGTGTTTTCTGTGTGCTCAGGTATGTCAGATTGTCTTGCAGAGGTGAGATTGGGAAAATGCCACACTCTCTCTCTTCGCTTTGATGCGTCAAGTACGTTCACATCCTTATGAGAGAGTTTTTGTTTGGCTTTGTCAGTATTATTGCCTCACTCCATTGTTGCAGATGTCATTTCGGTGACACTCGCTGAGAGCCGCCATTGAGGATTACATACCCTCGTCAAACAGCGTAGCTTGTTGCGTAGAGTGTGACCCTCAAATTTGACACAAGGTTTGGGCAAATATTTTTAGAACCATCTGATTGCACCGTTAGTACCCTAAAAATGTAGCTTGTTATGCTCTGTTTGCATTTGCTTTAAAGCATTTTTGTTGAGCTTGCAATAGCGGGGGTGTTTCATCTATAGTCAAGAATCTGTTCGTGGCAAATAAATGCATGCGACCTAAATTATTATGAGTTGTTTTATCATATTTTAGTCATATTTTTATTTTTTTTCCAATATAGCAAAACATCTGGCCACAACATATGTAGATTATGTGCAAAATATATGCTGTAAACAGCATGGCTTAAGAAAACATATTTTTCACATTTTAAACGATTTCCTTTACACCTTCAAATGACAAACATTAGAAAATGTCATGGGGATGAGACATGGGGAATTCCCATGGAGATTCCCAATCTTACAATGCATTTTGTGTAAAATGTTTATGTTATATTGTCATATATATAGTATGATATACTTTATATTATGATATTTTACATGGGAAATATATAAAAATGGCAAAATAGTCAATAAAAGTAAACTCATTAATAATATATAAAAAATATCCATCCATCCATCCATCCATCCATCCATCCATAGTTAGATAATTAGGACATCAATTTATTATGAAGTAAAATATATTGCATTTATAGTAAATTTACAATTTTACTTGAATAACGAAATTTACCTGAGAAAAAAATATAACATCAGGTGACATGTCAAGCAGTTATTGGTTGAATAATTTAAAGCAGAGATTTCTCTAATAAAGAATTTCAAGCTCATTGTGACTTCCAACTCAAAAATTCAGTGCGTCACATATAGAAGATATGTACAGTAAAGATGTGGCTGAGAATCTTGGAGCTCATATGGGCAACATAGGTTCAAATATGGAATTTTTAGTAGAGACTTAAATATTGAGGAAAATACCTTGAGAGAACCTCATCATTTTGTGGTAATGCAGTCATGAGTTGATGAAGTTGTGGCATTTGCAGTCACAAACGAGCTGTTTGGATCTCCATTTAGCATTGGGAGATGATGTATAGGCAGGCACAATCTGTAGTTAAAGAAATCATCGCCGGAGGCTTCCCTAATGACTATTGGTATTGCAGTGTTATGCTGAGCTCCGTAGCATCCCATTTATTCTGTATTTTTGTCCGCAGCTCGCTCTTGTCAGAGGTTTGAGTGTATGAGAAGTGGCCTGGCAGTTCCAGCGTGCAGTTTGTGACAAATGGAGATGACTTAGGAGTTGCTTTCATACTCACTGCAGGGCAAACTCCCATTTTTTCCACCTAGTTTTAACCGCACAGTCTGTCTTGCTTGACTGCCGGTGTGCGTCTGTTGTGTCAAGAGGACCTGAAGGGGGGAGGTCTGAGAGAGGAAGATAGAGAGCGGGAGTAAGCGGATGGCGGAAAGACGACAAGTAGGAAAATAGAAATTAAATTCCTCTCAATGCTCCGAGGAGCCTTCGAACCCGAGGCCAAATCAGATATTGTAAGGGAAGTGGAACGAGGTCGAATGAGCTTGAGCTGCTATCTGTTGCACAGACTGTCATAATGAAACGTTTACGGCTGGGGTTAGAAAACCATCTAGAGACCTCTATGATTAGCCCCTTCTCCCTTTGCCCGGGTTCCTCAGACTGCCTAGTTCCCAATGCCCACGAGGTGCACTTGTTTTCCCCGTAAAACCCAGCTGGGCCGATGAGTATATTTTGTCTGTACGGCACAACAAAGTTCTCCCTCGGTGAAGATTCTTCTTTTCGGTGAAGAGCTTTTGGGTTTTGACCTGCTGCCTCTAATACACAAGTTGTTTTTGCATCTCCAGGAAGAGGATTAGCATAGCGGGACAGTTGAGCTGTGTTTAATTAGCATGTCTAAGTCCTGCTCTGTAGAAGTATCTGGTGGGTAAAAATGGTTTAGTTTAGTACACAATGTATGAGGATACTAAACAAAAAAGTCATTGGACTGAAGATATAGACTTGGGCTAACGATTAGCATGTATGCTCTGACGCATCCCACTTGGCAAATTGTATACATTTTTAGATACATGTTTTAAATGTATTTATATTGTCCAAAATGTATGTATATATATATATATATATATATATATATATATATATATACAGTTTATTTCCTCTTGAAACTTGACACTATTTTATCTAAATAAATAAAAAAATAAAACGCTAAGAACTAAAATCAGTTAAATTCTAATTTAGTCCTCACAACAATATCCAGTTTAATTTTTTTTTTATATTTGATAAAGATTACATTTGACCGTGTATAAATATATCTATAATGTTCTAATTTATAATGCTTTATTCTAAATGTAAAAAAAAGAAAAAGAAAATCTTTAAAAACTACATTTTCTTGCCCCTTAAAAAATATGCCCCTTGTATATTTTTGTTATATTAAATGTCATACTATTTTGTCTAAATAAATGTAAAAAATAAAACACTAAGAATTAATATCAGTTTTAAATGCTGAAAATTAATTTAAGCCTCACAACATTAAAATTCAGATCAAAAAAAGGGATATTCATTTTTGATATTTCAGATTCGATAATGAATAGATTTAAGAGTGTTATTAAATTAGTGTATTAAAGATTATTTGAAGTGAGTGTCACATGATGGTAACAGTACTCTAAAAGGCATGTTTATTTGGCCCAGGGATGCACAATATCAGATACGATATACTGTGTCGCAGAGTTCAATACAGTATACATCCGATATCGACCGGATTTCGTACCAGCTATATATATAATAAGCTAAATTCACCCTACAAAGTTAGCATTAGTGTCGGTACATACATCTCTCTCCATTTCAAATCTAACCTATAGCTGAAAGATCCTATTTTTACCTCTTGTTATCTACAGCTCTGAGCCTGTTCGCCCTCTTCGTTGCGTAAGCCGCGTGTGCCTGTCCCAGGGGTGCGCCCCGAGTCTCTTCCTCCAGGCTCGGCTGGCTTCTTCTCAGGGGAACGAACCGGGACGGACAGTGGTGGCAGCGTGTTTGGGCCAGCGTGGGCCGAGTACGGGCCTTCCGTCTCATTAATTAGCCAGTGATTGCGCTCAATCAGATGCAGATCTTTACTTTAAGGGCTGCATATCAAAGGCAGGAATCTGGTGGCTGGTTTATTATTCACAGGGAGACCTAGTTATGTCAAGAGCATGCGAGTGGAGCTTGTAGCAGCGGTGGGGGTGAGTGGCGGAGGAGATGCTGTACCCATGGAGTGCCTGAAAGATTAAAAAGGTGGAGGCTGAGACATGCCTGTCGCTCTCCGGGGACCAAGCATCGACTCCCCTTCTTCCTTTATTATTTCCCCCTCTTCTCTCGCTCGCGCCGTCTTTCCCCCTTATCATTTAGTCACCATGATGCCGCACACGACAACACAAAGACTGAACAGATGCGACATTGATCTTCGGCGTCTCCAGCTGGATTATACCCCTGGTTTATTCAAGCCAGTCAAGCATTCAAAGACAAACCTGCTCCTGTTTCCTTGTCTTATTAATGATGAAACTCACCGGGGAGTGGGCATTGGGTCCCCAGGAGCCGCGCAGTGGCGTGCCATCATTGTGCCCACTGGGACTGTCTGTCCACGGCTGCTTTTTGGCCGGCGTCCTATAGAGAGAGCAGCAGCATGGCAGAGAAAGATGATTAATTTCACAGAGTAATCTGTCACGCTGATCAAGCTCAATGAGTTTGTGTGTACCAGGTTCTGTTCCTGCCGGTAAGATGCAGACTGTGAAGTCAGCAGGTGCCATGGGAAGTATTGGATGCCCTCCAGAAAAGGGTCAAAGAGGCTGGAGACGCTCGCACTAAGCGACTCTTCCTGTTTCTCAAGGCCTTCGGAGGGTACAGCAACATTGTACTGTATATTGCAACATTCAATATTGCATAATTGGCTCCCTTTTCATGAGTTGGCAGCTCTATAAAGCTTTAAGGCTTTTTAAAATGTTTTATTTATATTATTTTTAATAGGCCTTTTGTATGTATGTATGTATGTATGTATATATATATATATATATATATATATATATATATATATATATATATATATATATATATATATATATATATATACATACAGTATGTGTATATATATATATATATATATATATATATATATATATATATATATACACATACATACATACATACATACATACATACATGCATACATAGTAAAACAGTAAAAAAATACCACAAAAGGTCCATGAGCATGGACTCGAACTCGGGACGCCCGATGCGCAACTGTGCTATATGTCGGCGCTCTGCCCACGAGGCTATTGACGCTGACATGTAACTGTTTTTTTTTAAACTTTTTTAAATTATATTTAATTCTACTTACTTACATTCAAATTCCAACTGCAATTATGTATCCCATGTTCTACCTAAATTAAAATTTCAGAATTGAATTGGAATTTAAAATACATTTTCAATTCAGTTGAGTATATTTCAATTCAGTATACACCAGTTGCACAGCACTGGTATATATTTTCCATTTTGCAATATTACCTCTTAATTTCATCTGAACAACCAATTTAGAATGATGTTGAAAAAAAGAAACATTGAAGTCAAACTGCAGCAGCAGGGAAAAAAGAGCCTGTGGAAAACCCAGCATGCTTTCAATCCTACATTTCAAGTCAGCATCCTTTATTGATCATACTCCAGTGCGTTGATGTCAAGACACGAAACGTCCGAGAGCGACCTCATGGTCCGCACATTATCCGTGGCTGAGAGGCCACTAATGAAATTGGATTCAGGCTCATCTGGAAAGTGCCCTCCTGTTTGATTTAATTAGCCAAATGTCTCCGTTCCCCATCCAGGCTGGAGTAAAATGATTTTCAACAACGGAGAGTTGATGGGTCGCCACAGTCTCCGGCAGAGAAATGCCTGGGTTTTGTGACAAAACTCCTGTCAATCATTCTCTCCAACAAAGCTCTGAATGCATTTCAGTATATACTGAAATTTAGAGCTGCCTGTCAGGAACAACCTTCTTTTTTCTTTTCTTTTTTCCCCATTTGAAGGATTACATAAGACATAGCTACAAGCTCTTTTATGTCTATGACAGTTTATCATTGCATTGACTGTTGACCTCGCTGATGTCATAAGGTCACATACAAATTCATACGTGCTTTACCGGAGACGTTGACAAGATTGAAAAGGCCAGACCTGTTTCAATTTGCTCTGAAGCCGTCAAGAGTGACCCTTCATTGAACCCTGGTCCACCTTAATTATTGTTCATCCATAGACCAGCATTAAGGAAGACTGCAGGGCTCTGTTTCTTAATTTATAGGTTCCTATTTTAGGTTATTACCCAATGCGCTCATTATGTGCAGTCTGCAGCAAGAAGGCTAGAAGGGTTTGCTTCTGTCCTGAAATGATTCTGCCATGACTTACCGTAATGGAACCATAAACATGAGAAGATAATGCAAGTAGCAATCATGGAGAATATTCATCTAATAAGATGGTGTGAATTCAATATTTGTTTTGGTATGAATGATTTGAGTGCGGCACATATAGTCCCCAAGGACATTCGGCGGTTTTTAGTTTAAAGGTGAAGCGTCATTTAAAAGGTACATTACAAAATGATGTGTTCTCTATTGACCTCTTTGGTTGAAACCAAAATACAACATTTTAATTCTATATTTTAAATATAACTATAGTTTATTTCAAATTCATACATTTTAGTATTTTTTTAAATTAAAAATACATCAATAAAATAAATAATATGATTAAGTTATAATTATTAAATGATATATTTTTTAAAATATATATTTTAATTCGATTTAAAAAAATAATAATAATAGTATTTGTACTGTAAACTTCTATCATAGTGCTTCTGTGATCATTTTGGCTGTTCATGTAAATATGTCTTTGCGCTGGCGTATAAGTCATTAACCTTCAGAAATGTCACTTTATATGTCAAAAGGTCAAGTCTTTAAATCGCATTGTTCTCTTACCCAGGAAGTGACTGAAAATGATTTCTAAAGCAGAGACAGTAGCAGTAATACTCCAGACTATAAGGTGCATTGGGATTCAGCAGCAGTCAGTAGGGAGAACTGGGTTTGTTTTTGTTTTTTCACCTTCCAACTTCATCTCTCCTGACACCTTTATTAAGGCAGTGTGAGACAGAGAGTTCTCTAGCTCTTCCTGCTTCTTCCTGTTGAGGAGAAGATGGGCCATCTGCCAAGAATCTGCAATTTGAAGAGTCATTGCACAATTACGTCTATCTGCACGACTCTAAAAAAGGGCGGGGAAATGCAGATGGCAATTCTTGCTCACCCTTGAAGAACAATTATATATGTTTATCCCATTTAATCGGTTTCATATGGCAGGGAAACTTGCAGGAGAGTTTGTTAGTTGCATTGTCCTGCAAGTTTTAGGCATGTCCAAAAATCGCATAGCAGTGGCCAGTTTTCTAGATTAGTATTCCTGCTCCATGCGGCTAAAGCATTCTCCATGTCATGCATTCTCCTGCTCGGACACAGGGGAAGATCCTTACTCTCTCTCTTTCAGCTCCCCACTGCAGGAACTTCAGCATTGCTTGGCATGAGTTCCAGAAGGATTGGCTGAGAGAGAGGATGAGATGTCCTTGAGCTGTTATCTGCCACTACTTCATAATGAACTGCGTCCCGCGGGAGTAATGCTCAGTGAAGTGATGGAGGGGGGAACATAGACAACAGACTCCAAATCCCAGACTGCTTTGCTGTTATTTGACCCTCTATCCCTCACTGAGCAACAATATACAGGGTTCCCACAATCATGGAAAACCTTGAATTAAAATTTGTGTAACAATTTCCTGGCCTGAAGTTTTCTTCTTTATATAATATTTCATTTACATACCAACGATATAATAGTTTTCAATCTAATTTATCTACGCATTTTAAATTATATTAGTTGTCATGAGGAGACTCACTCGTTATTCACTACTAAACATTCTTCACTATTTGTGTTTTGGTTTATTAAATATTTTGTTCGGCAAAGTTACTTTGCAAATTCACACTTGTATAGAAAGCAGCTTATTTTGATTTTGCAGCTTCTTTCAGCTTTGGAGAAGAACACAAATGTGATGTGATCTAAAGTAATTTTTGCTTTTTAGTATGATTGAATTGGGTCATCGAAGGTCAGCAGCAAAGACATTGGTTAATAAAGTGAGATTAAATACATAAAGTATATGTGTGATATTAAACATTTAATTATTGCAGGTTCGCATAATATTCTGAGTTTGCATCGCACTGTTTGTATTCATGTTGAGGAATACTGAATCTGTTGTTGTGCAAGTGAGATTAGTAAATGCATGTTCACATTTAGTCTACAACTACAATAACCATCATGTTTTCAGAGCGTACACAACGCCTCTAAAACGTACTCATAATGTCTCTCAGAATGTGGAAAAGAGAGCTGTCAGTCAATAAATGGGAAAACAAAGTAACCTGCATTACTTATTTGAAAAAGTAACTCAGATATTTTGTTGCATTAATGCATTACTTTACTAGTTACTTATGAAAAGTAATCTGATTACGTAACTTGTGTTACTTGTAATGCATTTTTTTTTGCCCATATAAAATGTTGTTCTATAAATGTGGCAGTTTACATGAGGCCACGATGCACAGCTTTAGGTTTTAGTTAAAGAACAGAACTGCTGATTAAGTTCACTCTATTTTCAGATATTTGTAGATGTAATTTTAGTTCTCTTGAACCAGCTGCAGGGTTTGACCCACATAGGCCACACTGACTCCCAGGTGTGGGCGGCTGAAACTCCCTGCAACTCTTTCACTCTGTGCTGTGGACCTTTCTGAGGAAAACCGAACTGCTTTACCAGCTTTTGTGTTTTTGTAAGTGGGTCGGACGGTGCTCTAGTATACCCCGGTGCTGCAGGCGCTCTCTTCATTAGCAATGGGGTGGTGTCAGAGGGCCCAGGTAATGCGCTCCCATGGCGCTCGGCGAAGGGGACGGTCATTAATCAGCGGGACACGGCACCGGAGCCGAGCACATCATTAGGCCCTGAAACACCACGGGATGCTGAGGTCACGCTCCCCTGACCCTGCATCAATAAGACCAGGGATAGTGACTTAAAAGAGGGTATATTTCTGGCTGATGCTACGGTGGGCCAAACAGAAAGTGATGCTGCGTTTATTATTGACCAAGATGCATTTGTTTATCATCGTTCGAGGCCGCTGTTACTCCCTTTTAAGCATTGATGTGAAGGCAGCGGAGTTAAATGGATATATTATGCAGCTTAGAGAGACACCAAACCAACAACTTTCATTCAATTTTCATTATAAAGCCATTTTTTTTCTACCTTCTAAAAGCCAGAATGCTGCACAAAGTGAACAGCAAATCAGAACGCAGCCAGATTGCACAAATCCAAAGTATATTTGCTCTTTAATATTCAACGTATATCTTCTTTGTTTCTTTCAGATCTTGGTGAACTCCATTACCCAGCCTGCACTGCTGTATGAGAACGTGGTGGTGAGCGAAGGGAAACCAATTTTGAGGGACATGCTGTTCAGCCCTGACCATCAATACATCTACACACTCACAGAGAAAGAGGTAAGACTTCAGGGAGTGTGCTGTTTGTGATGGTCGACGTGTTTTATTTGGCTAGAATGTTCTGAGGAGCCCAACGGACAAGCTGTGTGGTTCGGTCACGCACATGAGTCCCCAAAGAGTCCAAATAGAAAAGGAAAACACAAAGAGAATGAAAATGAAGAGACACGTTTTCCAAACGCTTGGTTGATATAACACGAATGGAAGTATGAGAATTTAGATTCTTAAGTTCAGTGTAGCCATTGTTCGCCTTGATTTGACAGACGTTTTTATCCAAAGTGACTCACTGTGTGTTGCATTTTTAGGCTTGCTAAAATTTAGAAATTTTTAGGCTTGCTAAAAAAACTTTAGAGTTGCTAGCACTGTTCTGTACTTTTTGAGATCCTGGAAATGCTTACTGCACAAGAGCACTTGTTGTGGCCTTTCCTTTGTCATCTGGTCCAACCTATCCTTTTTTTTCATTTTAATTTTAAATCGAGTTAGTTTTTATCGGGGGAAAACTAATGGTTGTAAAACTACATAAGTTTATTTTGACACAATATAGGCTTTTTTACACTAAAATTAGCGTTATTACTGTATGTATTTTGTCTAACATGAATTTGAACAGAACACGTAGCCTATTTTTACAACCTTTGTTATTATTATTATTATTTTTTATTTATAATTATGATTATGTTGAGACATTTTATTGAACTAAGCAAATTCTCATTATCAGAATAAGAGTCATAATAATAATAATAATAATAATAATAAATAATACATATTTTAATAATTTTTTGCAAAGAAATGTATATGTAGGCACAATTTATTTATCTTCTAACTAATTTCAAGCATTTAAAGTCTGTGTGAACCGGACGTTGCGGCAGACTTTACCTCAGTATTGTGACGAGTGAAACGGAATATTGAATGAGAAAAATAGAGGGCATTTTCAGTACATTTTCAGATTTTGATTAGATTACGAATACAATTGTATTTTGTGTGTGTGAATTAATTTGCACGGATTAATTTTTCATCACAAGACTAGAAATGTGCGCCAACATAGTAAAATGGGGTCAATTTTGATTTCATCCTGATTGGATCCTGTTTTTTTTCCCAGATAATAAGAACCACAAAAGAATTCAAATGTGTCCAAACCTTTGATTGATAAGTGTATACAGTAGCTGGGTTGGACTTCAATTTTATGAATGTATGAATTTTGAAGATGCTGTATTTTTTTACAAAAGAAAAGCCCCCCAAAAAATCAGAATTTGTATTCAACATGCTGTTTTTTTTTATTCTGCACAGATTCACATGGTGAATTCGTTAGACTGTGTATGTATGTGAGCATGTGTGAAAAAGAGAGACCCGGAGCGTGATTGTCTGCACGTGATATTCGACACTGTGTCAGCCCCCTTCCCACTTTTCCACACACACACACACACACACACACACAAGCGGCGGTGCCTCTGGTAATTCACCACTTATCAGAAAAAATTGAGGAAGGGCTTCTCTGATCTTTTTTGATGGAAAAGAAAGCGTCCAAACCCTCCGTCACCCCCACCATCCCCCCTTTTCCACTCAGACCGAAGGCTGGAGAATTCTCTCTCTCCTCTTTTTCTCCTTCCGTCTCGCTCCTTCCTTTGTTTTCCTCTCGCCTCTTTCTTTGTGCTTTCATGTTCTCCTCACTAAGGGCTGATTGGAGTGCTTCCTGTCTTCCTCTCATTAAAGGGCATTTCCTTCATCACCGTAACCCCATTCACACTCGTCTGGCCCACACCGCCTCTGATTAGAGCACCGCGCCACAGCGCCAGCCTCAAAAAGTCCTTAAAACCTGATCAAATCCAGGCATGAAAGCTTTTATTCTACCGTTTAATGTCAGAGATTAAGAGGAAATACATGTGACAGAATCATTGCAAGCATTTAAATAATGTATCATGTTATTCACATGTTCATGCTGAGATAAATGTAAGAGAGCTTTTAGAATGGAAATAGATGGCAAGAAACCTTCACGGAAGTTCATGTTGATGGCATGAAGATGGCTCTTGCTAAGTTGTTCTCTCTGCATCATCAACCCGCAGGTATTCATGGCAAACTAGATGAGAGAGAATCGGAAGCTCCCTCACAACACTTTCTATGAAACCTGTGTTGTGCGTTAGAAAGATATTTGAATGCATTATAAAGCAATTTGATTTGATCTCGCAAAGCTTGTCAAGAGCTTGTATAGTATATATCTGCTTGTTTGCAATTCAAGGGTAAATAATGAACTGGTTGTTTGAATAAGACTTAATTTTCTTTACTCAAGAAACACTATATATATATATATATATACTGTACACATATACATATACATATACACATATACACATACATATATGTATATATATGTATATATGTGTGTGTATATACATATACATACATATACACATATTAAATTAATAAAAAAATAAAATAAAAAAAAGTCATATATATATAAATATATTTTTCATACATATGTGTGTATGTATGTATATATATATGTATATGTATATGTGTGTGTATATCAGGATACATATCAGGATACACATACACCGGTAGGCAGTGGCCCACCTTACTGGGTGACCAAGTTGTGGTCCACCAGAATTTATAGTTTACCCACCTCTTTTTTTACCACTACACCACTGATTGTAATCATATTTTGTCATAAATAATTCAAGCTACAGTTTAAAATACTTACGTATTCATGGCTACACCTTTAAAGAGTCATGATTGTTGATCATACATTATGCTCTAGATGGCTCCATGAATATGTTATTATTATAATGTATTATAACTGCTTTTAATTATTTACAAGAACATGCAACTGATTCTAAGGGTATTATGAATGCATTAAGAATACATTTACAATGCATTATATACACAGGCTTCATAGAAAGTGTTAATATTAATTTCCCAATAACTCATTTTTGGTGAACAAGATATTGCTAGCTCGAGGGCCACATTCAAATGTAGACGAGAAATAACAGGCAGGGAGAAAATGCCCAGTCACATGGCATCTGACCTTTTATCGCTCTGTAATTTACAAACCAAGCCCAACTGCTGACCTTTAACCTCATCGAGACCCTTAGGTTTAAGCTCCAGAGTCTTTTACTATTTAGTACAGTTGCTCACAGCAGCGTGAGCTCTGAAGGAGAGATCTAGACTGACAATGTTAGATGATTTTGCCTCTGCTTTGAATGCATTTACCGTAATGGTTCCCAATACACACACACACACGCACACCTACAGCCTAGACATACGAAAACACGTTAGCTGCTCCAACATTGCGATCCATCAGCGCTTGGCGATAATTGTTTTTAATGTACCACGTCTTCAGATGGAAAAGGTTCTGTAATTGGTATAGATGGTTTCTGTATGAGTGCCTCTGATACGGACGGCGTGGAGATTGCATGTTGAGAGGGCGGGCTTGATAACCCTTCAACACATTAACTTAGCGCGAGGAGCGTTAGGCTAACGTTCTTTAAATGGAGCTGTGTGTATTCGCTCGGACTGATATTGATTTAAGTGCAGCTGTAAATGGCTTTGTTGGGAAAGAAGGTTTTATGGAGGAAGAATATTTGAACTATTATACAAACGAGGGGGAGGAAGTGCTTCTCTTACAGGAAGTTGTGCACATAGCACTAGCGGTGGCCACACAGGGTGATCAACCGACTCTCTGGAGGTTGAGAGCCATTGTAATGGAGATGAGAGCGGTGTTGCTGTGGTCAGCGTGTGGGTGAGAATGTAAAACCCTTAGGGTCAGATCATTGCTATGGAAGGAAAGCATACAGACAGGCTTTGATTTCTTTAGCTTATTTACTTTCTTAATAAATGGTCCTGGTCTTTTTGTGGAATTCATCAGTGCATGTTAGTCTAAAGACAAAAATGTTTGATTTTGCGCTTTATCCTTCTCTGAAGTAACTGAAGTAACAGATGTAGCCAATGCTTGGTGATGCCAGGGTGCTATTAGTGTTTCTATGCAGTTAAAAAGGATCAAAGTTGTAAAGAGTGTTTCACAAGAAAATACTATTTTAGTCTTTGTACTTGTGTTGCACGGTGTACCGATACTTCAAAAGTATCGCGATACTCGGAAATTAAAAACGTCACAATACCTAAATTTATCAGTATCGATACTTAAAAAAAAAAAAAAAAGCCTCCCTATGGACGTCTGTGTTTTTTTCCTGACGCACGCAGCAAAGAACCTGCCGCTGTCAGTGTCATGTGACAAAACACTACAGCGAGATGGCTGCATGTGCGAGCACAAGTGGTCCACGACTCGTAGAAAAAGATGACGCGAGGAGTGACATATGGAAGTACGATGCCTACCTTGCTCTGTTGCACGGTGCACCGATACTTCCAAAGTAAATCGGAAATTAAAAACGTCACGATTGCTTAATTTATTAGTAGGCTATCGATACTTCTAAGAATGACCGCGTTCAAGATTTGTAAGGCCGGCAACACACTGGCTGCGTGTCGTGTCCGTTTTTATTTCGGCTCCCATGTTAACTGCCTGCGTGACACACGCAGCTCGAGACGCGCGGAAAACGCGTGCATGCTAGAAATAGAACCGACGCCTATTTTTCACGCGACACGCAAGCGTGTTGGAAGCGTTTCCAGGCAAAATATGTCATTTGTCATGTTATGTCATTTTGACACGAATACATATTAATAAATGACATTTTGATGTTTGAAAGTTTTGACATAAATACAATATAAATGTAATTTAAAAAAAATATTATCGATTTTCAAATATTGCACCTCTCAATACAGAACGAATTATTCTGTAGCCTATTTTGCCGTCAACACTGCTGACATTGTCTTTGCTGCTATATATTTATGTTTAACATGAAGTATAGGCCTTCCACAACTCTCTCCCCACATGTCAAATATATCACCAATGAGGCTTTATCATATGTTACCAATATTAAACATTGTTTAATATAATCGCTGTTCATATTTTTATTCAAAGTTCAGAATCAAGATAAAGCTCTTATGTTTCTTATGATAAATGAGATAATGCTGCTAAATTTATATATTTTTTTACCTTGAATGTCATTGCTCTAATGTATTTTTTATATTTTGATATTTCATATTTTGTTCAAATGTTTAATATATCTGCTGTTCATATGTTCATTTATTAGTGTGTTATATGATTAGAATGTTGTCCCGGTTTTAAAATAAAGCACAGCAATGATATTTGAGAGTGTTTCTCCCTTTTCAGGAAAAGTATCGAAAAAGTATCGAAATCGCAATACTTGACTTGGTATCGGTATCGAAACAATAATTTTGGTATCGTGACAACACTGCTTTGTACTTCAAAATATAATGTTTAATTCAGTATGTTACTTGCGTTTCTTTAAATATATATATATATATATATATATATATATATATATATATATATATATATATATATATATATATATATATATATATATATAATTTATTTATTTATTTATTTATTTATTTATTTATTTATTTATAAATCACTAACAATTTCTGTATGAAAATGGTAAAAAAATAAAAAAATAAAAGAATAAAAATTAAACCTACACCAAATGTTTTGAATAAATTTAACATACCAAAACTATTAAAATTTGTTTTTGAAATAATGTAATTGAAATAAAGCTGCAATAAAATAAAATCTAATAAATAATACTAAAATGGTCTCTACTGTAATTCAGAAGAGCCCACCAGTAAGATTTCTTTGATATTCAGATCTGATATGAACCAAGAAATATCTACAGTGTAAGTCTGATTGTTTTTATCTCTTGTATTTATTTCTTTAGAAGTAGTAGCACACCTCTCCTCAACAAAGTACATTTGAAGTATCATTCATGTATATGGATCATATAGAGCTATATACATGTAAATAGCTTTAAAGTATAATACTATAATTTTATACTTCAAAAAAAAAAAAAAAAAAAAAAAAAACCTTAAACCAGGCTAATCTTGATGCGATTTAGGCTGGTTTAGCTGGCCGACCAGGCTTGGAGAGCTAGGACAGATAGGCTAGGACAAAACTTTTTTTTTCACCAGGCTCAAGGGTCCTAAATAAACCAGGCTTTTATTCCTAAATAAACTATTTCATGGTCCACTTTTCACAATCAAAGCCTAATGGATAAAATCAAGCCCTATCCTGCATTGTTTCTTACTTACTACATTTTGTCACAGTTGTCATTTGCATTACTGTTATCTTTAAGTGCATCTGTAAAATTCATCCACAAATGTGTTGCTGGTTTACTGTGTCCACCTGCAGGAGTGGGTTTGGACAGGATGAGGTGAATGAGTTTCACACGGAGGCCGCTCTCTCTTTTAGTCTGTAGCACACCAAGACCCAGAGGACCGAGCAAAAGAGAGAAGTGGAAATTAATTGGTTTGAAGCAATTTGTTCTGTCTTCTTTCCTTCATCTATCTTTTTTCTTTTCTTTCTCCCCTCTCTTTTAAGTGGCCCTCCTCCTATGGAGGAAGGAGTCAATGGGAGAGATGCCCCAGGGGTCATTTTCTTTCAAATAGCGGGTCCTCTCTCTCTCCCTCGCTCCGTCTCGCTGAGATATTGCCGCCTCTTTGAGAACTGACAGCGGTCGTGGGAGATAGATTGTGATTGGATCACTCCGGCTTCCTTAAAGCCATCTTTCATTAATTTTTCTCTCCCCGCATTCACTTCTTTCCCTGTTTATCGTAATCTGAGACATCTCGCCATCTCTCTTGTCAACAGCAGCGGCTAACAAGCCTCCGTCGCGTCTCTAACCCGAGTCACGTATTTCTTCCTCCAGGTTTTATTATGTTTGAGGAGGTGGACGAACGAAGACCGGTGTTCTCACGTGAAAGCCAGAGATGTTATTGCTCCCCTTTGAATGTAGCGAACAAAAACTTTCCGTAAACGCAATCACACCGTAATCCGGCGTTCCGATTCGCCCCGTATTTAATATGTTGACTTCCGTACCTCAGGCTTACAGAGATATCACACAGCATTAGAGAAGAGACCAATGTTCACTGATATTGCTGTTTCTTTCCCCATTTTCTCGCTGATCTGGAGGAAGATGTGTCGTATGTTGTTCACGTCCGCCTCCCCCTTTGCTCCTTAATTTTTTTTCTCTTTCTCCATTTTGTATCTCTTCATTGGATAATAGAAACGGCAGGCGGAGGCGCATGTTGTGCCTCAAACATCAAAAACTCCATTTCGTCGGGTTGACAGAACAATTTTCCATTTCCCATATTCACACCCACTTAATTAAAAGTTGCTGATAGCCCCGGCATCTCTTTCCCCCGCTCTGGGGTCCGCGGGAAGACATAAAGCTGTCCCATACTAAGCGAGAAGAAACTTCGATTAGCGTTAGCTTGATTTAAACAGCGCTCGCTGCCGTTCGGACGATAAACTTTACAATGTTTATCTGAGGCTTGGAGGAATTTCTGAAAAAAAAAAAAAAAAGGGCCATCAATGGATTTGTCAGTTTGGTATATTGCTCATGTAGTTTGGGGAGATATTGTTTATGCTTTTTGGGTGACTCATGAAAACCTGTCAAGAATGTGTCCAGCTCATATATCGCATCAAATTGAAAAGAAAGAAATCTGATATTTAATTTGGACTTCAAGAAAATGATTTGGTTTAGTTTCTCTTTTGCATTTTGACAATGTTTTCATGATTTTGAAGCACATTCAACCTCAAAAATCTCATCGTTATAATGCAAAAAATCTCATTCTCATTACTGTAATGAGGAAGAATATTGAATTACTATAATATATAAATATATACTATAACACTAGAATTTCTATAGTCTCTCTCTCTCTCTCTCTCTCTCTCTGTTTGTCTGTCTGTCTGTCTCTCTCTCTCTCTCTCTTTCTCTCTAAAACAGTAATAGTATTTCTATAATAGTTGTAGTTAATGTTGTCTCAATACTGGAATTTCCTTGGAAAATATCAATATTCGAAAACATTTTTGATACCACAGGGAAAACTGACATATATATACCTCCATACAGATAATTTGTTATCTCATATTTTTTATATAATTTGGGTAATTTGGTTGTAATAGCTTACACACAGAACAGGAAGGCTTTATTTGAATTGTTGAACTAAATTTACAACAAAAAAAAGACAAGTAAACAGTCAGTAATCAAATAAGAAATCAAAGGAATCAAATGTGAAGACTATCCAGTGTTATTTTATTGTAAAAATGAAGATTAATGCTTACAATTAAAGTTACAAAAGTTATTCAGTCAAGAGCAGCGAGTGATTTAGTTTTTTTGCTCTTTGATTAACATGACAGGTTTATTAGACTGCTGTCACTTTAAGAGCTTTCGATACATATCGAAATATCAATATTTATTAGTATTAATATTAATATTACACTAGTTGGTAGTAATATTAATTGTGCTACCTTTTATTTTATGCTTAAATGTGCACAATTGCCATGCAAATGTCACAGTACAAATAGTACGATATATTTTTTAACTACAATGTATCTTAGATTGTATTTCAAATATTTATTTATTGATGTCTGTCTTTTATTTTAGTGTGAAATATGACCTGGACATGTTTCTGTGAGACTGACCGACTTTCAACAGCGGCGTTTGGCTCCATCACCAAGCATAATGCCCAGTGTGTGTCCGCTGTGGGAGCATATGTGGGCTTGAAAGCATGTGTATATTTGTACATGCGTATCACTCCCTCTGTTAGAAGCTTTTGATCAGAACGACAGTGCTTGTATTGTTTCCTCACATAGCTGCACCTCATGGCTTCTGTGTAACACAGTACAGTGAGGAAACTCTACACGTCTCTCTCTCTCTGAAGGTCAGTGTTCTTCTGTACTCGTCTATCGGAGGGCCGAGAGGAAGTATCAGCTGGCTGTAATCTGATTTGTGTGGCGGACGTCTTAATATAGGCAATGTGACAAGATGGAAGGAGAAACTGCCAGCTCTTCAGTTCACTCTATGTGTGTGTGTGTTCAAGTAGAAGTAAATGTATATGCTAGCAGTCACACGTTTGGACACACTTGACTACATTTTTGTTACATTTTGTTAGTCTCTTATCAAACCTGCAGTTATTTGATCAAAAATACAGAAAAAAACCCAGTAATATTGTGAAATATTATTACAATTTAAAATAATGATTTTCTATTTTAATACACTTTAAAATATATTTTATTTCTGTGATGGCTGAGCTGAATGTTCATCAGCCATTACTCCAGTCTTCAGTGTCACATGATCCTCCAGAAATCATTCTAATATGCTGATTTATTATCAATGTTGGAAACAGTTGCATTGCTTAATATTTTTATAATTTGTGATATTTTTTTCTTTGATTAATAAAAAGTTTAAAAAAAGAACAGCATTTATCTTGTATAACAATATACACAACCATTCAAAAGTTTGGGGTTAGTCATTTTCTTTTTTTTCTTTTTTTTAAAGAAATTAATACTTTATTCAGCAAGGATGAGTTACACATAAATATTAAAATAAAAAGTGATAAAAAGACTTATATTGTTAGAAAATATTTCTATTTTGAAAAATGCTGTTCTTTTAAACTTTTTATTTATCAATGAATCCTGAAAAAAAATATCACAGGTTCCACATTGATAATAAATCAGCATATAAATGATTTCTGAAGGACTGGAGTAATGATGCTGAAAATTCAGCTTTTCATCACAGAAATAAATTACATTTTAAAGTATATTAAAATGGAAAACCATTATTTTAAATTGTAATAATATTTTACAATATTACTGATCAAATAAATGCAGGCTTGAAAAAGAGACTTCTTTCAAAAACATTAAAAATAGTAATGTCCAAACTTTTGACTGGTACTGTACACACACACACACACATATTATTATACCTATTGTGCCGCGAGAACTGGTGCGCCCTTTGAATTTGAAGTGTGTCCAAATTTTGACTGGTAGTGTAAACATAACCACACAGGGAAAGACACTTCCAGCAATTAAAACCAAATCACAGTTCACCTCACAGCTGGACGAAGCTATTTATTGCCTTCACACACTCATAATTTTCATTCTTTTGCTAGCTTTTCTTCTCTGCTAGCCTCTTTTCCCGTCATTTTGCAATACTTAATTTGTTCTTTTTTCCCTTCTCACCGTGATTTTACTGAGGAGATCGTCCAGACGTGACATAGTGACCAAGCGAGCCATTCCAGATGCCAGATGTTGCCATGGTGATATACATAAACCATGCACGTTGCACACACACAAATCCTTGAATGTGTGCTGGTATTGATAAAGCAGGAGGTTTATTGAACTCGTAGCTGGAGACTTGCGTTCAATAACACTGCACCGTGAAGGCCGTTTCTTCTCGCATATTTGCCCTGTGAGAAACATGGATGGAATTTCGAGTTTGTTTTAGCATTTGACATATTTATAGGAGGTAAAATAAAGAGATTGGGAAATGAAGTGACTAAAATACTGAACATTAATTATGTTTTATTTCTTGTTCATCATGTTAACAGGGAGGTTGCTTTATATAACCCAGTCAAAAGCTACCATTTAAAACTAATTATAGAGTATTTTAAGTATGTAACCAAACTTGATCTTAAAGTAGGAGCTGTAGATTATAACTGTCTAAGTCGGTGACCAATATGATGGCAGTGACGTGCGGTTCCTCCGGAGGGGGCGGAGTCTGAATGTCAGCATACTGTGCTAATTAGACAAACTTGATTATACTGTCAAGTTAGTGCTTTGGAAAGTATGTCTGATATAATAAAACAATTCTTTTGTGGGTCTTGTTGCCACTCTTTTGATGAAGAGAGTAAAAAGAGAGCAGGAAATCATCAGAAAGAGAGAAATGGACAGATTTGAACACACACGTCTCAGTGTCTCTATAGAACATGTGCAGTAACCGCTAGTTCATGTCTCTTTAAAAAGAAAAAGCATCAAAATATTGTTTCATACCTCAAAATATAATGTTTCAAATTAAAACTTGACGTTAACCCTGATCAGTGAAAAAGAAGCGAAGAGAAACAACAGGGTGTTATATATATAATTGTAAAGTTTTGTTTTAATATTTTTATTCTCACTCAATTTATAATTTTGTCTGATACTAGAAAAGGTACTCTACCATTTAACATATATTTTTTTTAAAGAAATGAATACTTTTATAAATACTTTAATTTGAAACAAATGCTGTTGTTTTGAGCATTCTGATCATCTAAGAATCATTAAACGCTTTATGGTTTCCACAAACAGTTTTACCTGCTTTAAAAGCAATAAGCTACAAAAGGTTGTGAGTTACCATGATTTTACCATGGTTAAATAAACCCCCATAACTGTGGTAAAATCACTGCCTCAAGTTGGCTCATATTACACTTTGAAATATTCCTCCACACCAATATGATTAAAGACATCAATATTCCATATTTAATTAAATATTAAGTATATTTATCAGTCGAACTGTAGAATGTGTACAGCTATTACTAATATTACTAAGGTTTCAGTTGATTTATAGTCACAGGTGTGAATATTTTGACAGTTTTGGCTTTACAGATGTACTATAATTTCAAATTTGGTGTTACAGGTGTGTCCCGTCAGTTATATGACCGCAGATGTTGCGTCCCAGGATGCTGTTTATCATTGAAACAGTGTTGGGACTCTGACCCAGATTAAGGCCCTTTCACACCGGATGCGTAACGAAAAAGCGAATAGTTCGTGTGCGAATAGTTCGCGTCAAAACCCATCACATGAGCCGCGTAAACACGGTCTCTGTCTCTATCTTTGACGATTAGCTTTCTATCCCAAATGTAGTTTAGCCTGCTAGCCTACACAGCACAGGACTATACAACGACTATCACACAACATACTCACAGTCATGATAACCGAGTTGATCATTGTCCTTGTAGTATGCGATTGGCTGAAGCCTTTTCTGTCGCCGCAAAAGTAAAAAAAAAATCGACATCGAAACGAAAAAAAGTTGTTTTTTCGCCGCAGCACATTCGCGTTCGATGTGGAAGCACTCATTACACAAACAGCTGATCAAAAAATAAAACCATCGCGCGAATTATTCGTGCGTCAAAATCGCGTCCAGTGTGAAAGGGCCTTTAACCATGGACATTTACCCCTCAGGGCTTTCATTGGTTTGATGGCGATACATAATTTATGTTTGATGTGGGAGATATTCTTTAAGAAATGGAACCTATATTAGCAGAGCTTCACCTCTGTAGCTTGGCTTAATGTGGATCTGGAGTAACAAGTACTCTCACCGTGTACCGAGAAACAACCTGCAAATGGTTTTGGCCGCATGGAATCTCTCTCTTCTCTCATTCTCTTTCTTTTTTTCCCCCATTCATCCTCTCCCTCTGGGCTGTGTCTGGCTTCCTGGCCATGATCTATGGTTTCATCTGCCATTTCTTCTTTTGTGCAAGGCCAAATTGAAGATAGATGAACAGGGAGGGCTAAAAACGGGGGCGTTAAAAGAAAGAAAAGGCCTCCTAGTCTAGAAAGTTTGCTCTTTCTAAATTAGTGTCATTTTAAGGGGGGGAGGGGCAAAAGATTGACCTATTCATTTGGACTGCGTGTTCATGGAAAATGTGCACTTGCTCTCTGAGGTGTGTGTGTGTTTTGGGGATGAAAAAATAAGCCATCGATCATCACAGCCTCCTTTAGAGCATGACCAATTTTTGGCCCAAATTGCACAGATGGCGCAATTACATGCGGTGGGTTCGTCCAAACCTCACACAGAATAAAGAAAACACACCATCCTCAATTACATCTGCACGCCGTACGAATTCTGACAGGGATCAGGAACGAGGCGAGGAATTGCAAAAGTGTTAGCGATCGGTAGTGGCACACTTCACGCCATTATTATTGTTTTTTTTTAGTTAAACATTTTGTTTTATATAATTTTATATTTTAATTTCTATACTGTTATATTTATTTTATATTCAATCAAACTTTAATTTAGTTTTATTTTCTTCTTTTTACATTATTTTATATAGTAAAATGTTTTGTTATATATTATGCAATTTAGTAGTTCAATATTTTTTATATTATTTTATATTTATTTAACACTTTATTTTATGTTTATTATATTAATCATAGTTTGTCTTTTTCAGCATTTTATATTTTTTTTGTTTATTTTGACTTTATTTTATTGAAAAATTAACATATTGTATTTTGTATCTGTTTTTTATTTTGTTGCACTCTTATGAGGGGTCCAGGCTCATTTCAGAGCCACTGAGTTCGAACACAGCTGAAAGTTGCTACGCTTTCTGATTGAGATAATTTTCCATTGTGACCCAAATGCCTCGTGCCTCGTTTTGCAGATGTTATTTATATTTAATACACCCCTTGCTTCTCCTCCTCCTCCTCTTGTAGAGAGATGAATGGTTTCTCTTTCAGCCGTTTAAATAGAGAGGGATGAGAGCTCTCTCTCTCTCTTTCGTATGAATGGCTGCTGTATAATAGTCTCCAGCCCTGACGTTTAAACAAAGAGCAGAGGTAGGACACAATACTCAACTCTCCGATTGGAAAATCGGCTTAATTGAAATGTTCCAGACTCCGAACACTCCCTACCACAAAGAACTGCAATCTCTCATTCTTTTATGGCAGGCCCAAAAAAACCCAGAACCACAACACTTTGTATTTGATATGTCAAACTGTTGCATTAGTACTCCGTCGTCTGCCATTTTCTTTGTCTTTTTTTCTCTCCTTTTAATCCTTTTGTCCTTTCGTATTAGGCCTACAACCTTATAAATCACAACGTAAACACGGTATTTTGCACTTAAAACATTCTCACAACTTTGTCCACCACTTTGGACTTTATTTGAGCTTGTCGCAAGCATCCTATGATGCTGCCTATATAAATAAAAATGCTGTCTAGGTAGGGAGCTGTCTAGATTTGGAATGGAGTCAGTCTCCTGAGAGCCGATCGATTGCCAGTCAGACATTATGATGGCTGAATGAAACTAAATGAAAGTAGACATGTGTAGGTGGCTCTCAATATTTCTCTGCGAGTTTCAGCAAGCTGTTCTCTATGTTGGACGTTTGTAATATGCAAGATGTCTGTGTGAATGAGTAAGTGTGTGTTTGTTGAACTGCTGACAGTGATGGTGAATGTGGCAACCTCTGTTTTGGGCCGCAGTGCTCAGATTTCACAAAGCACTCTGAAAGCATCAAGCAGGTTGATCATTAGATATTTCCATCTGTCTGTCTTGCCATAGCAATGCCGTAATTGTGGGTTCGATCCAGCATGAACATGATAAAACGTATAGCCTACCTTGAATTCAAAGTAAGCCACTTTGGATAAAAGCGTCTGCCAAAAACAAAAGTAGTTTCCCACAACCAAAACTAAACTGCATCTATAAATGTGCACTAATATATACGGACGGAAACTCAACTTTATTTGCTCTAGACGCTAATACTATTTGATTCATTGCTCTTTCCTTTTTTATACTGTTTTTTAAAAATGGGGGATGGAATCTGTCAAATAATTTCTGTGGTATATAACATTATGCAACAAATCCTGTCAAATGATCTTAACTTGAACATTTCTCACAGAACACTTAGAGCTGATTCCAGTCAGAATATGGCATTAGCATATAGCTAAGCTAACTCCGTCTAACTGATACTGTGTGGGAAAGTAAAATTTTTTGTTAGATGGAACTATTTTCTAACTGCAACTGGAAATAAAAATACATGTTGAAATAAAAACTAGTGAGATTTTGAGAATTAATTCCGAGGCTTGTGTGTCTGTAGGTGAGCCGTGTGCCGGTGGAGAGCTGTGAGCAGTACAGCAGCTGTAGCGAGTGTCTGGCTTCTGGTGATCCCCACTGCGGCTGGTGTGTCCTGCACAGTGTGTGAGTAACTTCACCTCCTGACTCCACAGCTGCTCGCACACACATACACGCACGTTTACATGGCTATATGAATGGGGACATACTGTAGACTGTTTTGTTTTAATATAAAGCTAATTGCTTTGTTGACACTATGCTTGACGTCATATATACATAGATGTCTCATTAACGGCTGTTTCTAAGGGCCTCTATGTGTAAGCGGTCCGCCATATTGGAACGGTCAAAGCCGGTACGTGAACATTCGAGAGCAAGCTGACTGAGCGTCTGCAACCATAGTTTGGCAAATATGAACATCTATATCTGCAATAGACTTCAGGAGATGATTATGCTAAACTAACACAATACAAGAAGACGAAGGCCTGCACAACAGCTAACACGACATAAAAAGTTAACATCGTAAAAGTAAAAACATAAAATGTATAACCGGGCAGTTTCAAAACCAGAAGCTGCGCAATGTTGTCACATCATTGATTCTTACTGCGAGTAACGACACGCTGAACGTTCCAAGATGGCGGGTGCGCCGACGTGTCTGCCGTCTAAGTATACATATCTATTTGTTACGTAACAAGTTTACAGTGACAATTTGTCTGTTCATGCTCAAAATGCTTTGCTAAAAGACACAATAACAGCCAATCAGAACATATTTGATGTTTAATATATTAGTCAATGAGATTTTGGCTAAATAAAAAAAAAGAGAAACCAAAGCAACTTACAAAAGCATATTCAGTCAAAGTATGTACTATGCTTGATGATGAACTTGCTATTTGACTGTTATTCTAGCATTTTGTAAAGAGAAAAAAGTAAAGAATTAAAAAAAGAGTGATTTTTAAAAAAATACTTTTATTTAGGAATCATTTTTTCAACTCAGGGCATCCCTGGAAGGTTTTGTCAGTTTTAGCTAATTTTATAGGGACACATTATTATAGTTGCACAAATATTTTTGCTTTGTTTAGTTTTTGTAATTTTGTTTGGTTTTGGTTTGGACAAAAACATGAAATGCTTGATGAATAAACCCATCATGTTATGTCATGGAAATGATTCAGCAGTGCCTTCGGGAGTCTCTGAGGGTCCAGAAATCCTCCAGAACCCCTCATTTTGAACACTACTAAATTTTCCTTCCTCATCACACAACACAGCGTTACCTTCCGAATCTAATCAGCTTTCTGATAAAGTATGCGCTTGATCTCCCTGTTTGATTATTCTTAGAAATCGATAGTAATGGCGCTGTCCCTCCTGCTGAGTAATATTTGTGTTTAGATGTTCGCGTAAGGACCGCTGTGAGAGAGCTGATGAGCCCCAACGCTTCGCCTCCAGACTGGAGCAGTGCGTCCGACTCACGGTGCAGCCCAGCAATATTTCAGTCACCATGTCTGAAGTTCAGGTAAGTGTGTGTTTGTTTGTGAATGAAATCTCTTTTGTTGTGATCAGATTATTATTTGGATAATTGAAAAGGACAATAAAACAACAAGGTAAGAAAAAAAGCCTTATTAATATTACGTACATAGCTGAATGTGCATAACATAAACCACCAACGGTTTGGTTTATGTTATGCACATTCAGCTACAGGTATGTACGTAATATTAATAAGGCTTTTTTTCTTACCTTGTTGTTTTATTGTCCTTTCACAACATAAAAAAAAGACAACAGACACTTTGCTCTTGGTTTTTGCTCACCTAATTAAATTTATGGAAGCTTGTTTCCGCCACAGAATAAAAAATAAAAAAGGTAATTGCGACTTTTTTTATCTCGCAATTCAAAATACAGTCGCAATTGTGTTATAAAGTCAAAATTGCGTGATATAAAGTCGCAATTGCGTGTTCTAAAGTCAGAATTGTAAGAGATAAACTTGCAATTCTGAGGAAAAAAGTCAGTCTTTTTTTCTTAGAATTTGACTTTTTTTCTCTCGCAATTTCGAGTTTATATCTCACAATTCTGACTTTTTATCTCAAAATTGCGTAATATAGTCGCAATTGTGTTATAAAGTCAGAATTGCACGATATAAAGTCGCAATTGCGTGTTCTAAAGTCAGAATTGTGAGAGATAAACTCGTAATTCTGAGGAAAAAAGTCCTTTTCCTCAGAAAAAAAAGGACTTTTTTTTCTCTCGCAATTTTGAGTTTATATCTCGCAATTCTGACTTTATATCACGCAATTGTGAGTTTATATCTCGCAATTCTGACTTTATAACACGCAATTGTGAGTTTATATCTCGGAATTCTGACTTTATATCACGCAATTGTGACTTTATATCACACAATTCTGACTTTATCACAGGCACTTGTGACTTTATATCACACAATTCTGACTTTATATCTCGCTATTCTGAGAAATAGTCAGAATTGCAAGATTTAAACTCGCAATTGTGAGATAAAAAGTCGCAATTATCTTTTAAAATGTTTTATTCTGTGGCGGAAACAAGCTTCCATATAAATCAACCTTTTTAAAAAATATAAAAATATATATTTTTATTGATATAGATGATTTAACTTTTCAACCAAAAATAAAAGAAAAAATTATTAAATATTTTAATTTATTTAAAAATAATTTATCAATATGATTGATTTTGTGATAGTGATTGTAATGATATCTTTTGGATTATACTTGGAATCTCGAATTTCTCTTTCTCCCCCTTTCTTCTCTTCTAATCCCTATTAACAAGATAAGAAATGAAAGAAACGAAATGCAAAAAGTAACATTTTGAATCATCTGTCAATAAATGACAGAAATGTTTCAGCAAAGTATAAGCTTTCATGTAATATGGATTTGCATTTTGTGCTGTTAATTGTGATCAGATCTCTCTCTGACTGCACTGGAGACGCATCACGGCTAAAAATATCCAGACAGTAACTGGAAATGAAAGTCCAGGTGTCTTTTGTACAAATGTTCAGTGTTTGTCATGCCAATAAAGCACATTCAAATTGAAATCTGTTCTTGTCTCCTGATCTGTGTTCGGTCCTACAGCTGGTTCTTCAGGCTCAGAACGTCCCCAGTCTGGTTGCTGGCGTCAACTGTTCGTTTGAGGACTACACTGAGACGGAGGGACACATCATGGGGGGACGCATCTACTGCCTGTCCCCCTCCGCACGGGAGATCGCTCCCATCACACGCAACCAGGGTAAGGTGGTAAGGCACACTCTTTTAAAAGCCTCCATCCGCTTGTTAGAAAGCGCTGAAGCTCACTGTTTGTCTGCTGGCAGGTGACAAGCGGGTGGTGAAGCTCTATCTGAAATCCAAGGAGACTGGGAAGAAGTTTGCCAGCGTGGATTTTGTCTTCTACAACTGCAGTGTCCATCAGTCGTAAGTCTCACACGGGAAAGAGAGAAGGCAGCCTCCTGTCATCTTACTCTCTCCCTCTTTTTCTCTCTGTTGTGCTTTCGTTAAAACTAAGACAAGTTTATTTTTATGGGACCGTGCTGTGTGTGTGTGTGTGTGTGTTTACTGCTTCTGAGTGAGAGAGGGATGTAATTTTTGTGTGGTGTTAGCAGTTTTTCGCTGATATCAGGGATGAGATCACTTTTAATGTCATTTCATTAACGACATTTCATGAGCATCCCTGACTTCAGCCGTCCAGCTTTACTGCTCATGAGTTATATTCCCGCAGTTCTTACATCACTCGCTCTCTCTTGCTCCCATTCCTTTGCTGAAATCCAACCTTTCTCTGTTCTCAGATCAATGACAAATAAAGATGTCTGCAATGTTGAAAAGGGAAAAAAGTTCAAAGCTAGTCTGAAATGCATTTGTTTTGGTTTTCCCATTTTCCAAACATTCATAAAATGTAAACATTCTTACTTTGTTTAATAGCTCTTTAAAATGTTTAAAGATATTATTATGATAAATGATATATCTGTCACAGTTATGTTCAGTTAGTTTGTCTTCATGGACTTGTTTTCACATGTGTTCCTTTGTTTGATTTTCCCGCCAGTCATCAGTTGTCATGGACACTCATTTAATCATCAAACCTGTTTGTTATCATTTCATTATCTCTGTGTATTTAGTTCCTCTGTTTTCAGTCTTTGGTTGTCGGTCGATGTTTGCATGTTGTGTGTGTGTTTACCCCATGTTTCACACACGCAATGTTAAACCTTCTGTCTGTTCCTGTGTTTGTTGTAATATAAAAATCACACCGTATTGGATCCTGTCTACCTCCGTCTTCATCTTGTGACAATATCATGAATATCATAACTTTTTTTGGAATTGTTACATTTGACAACACAAACTAACTTTGCCATATCATAAAAAAGGTCCTTTATATCATATTTTTAAGAGCCTTACTGACCTTGACATACTGTTATTTCCTGTTTTATGATTTGTAGATAAATGACTACAATGTTGGTTATGCCACACTAGCTTTTATTTTGCACATGGTTATTATAGTTAACTAAAACTAAAACCATACTGTTGTTGCATGAAATAAAATAAATTGAACTGAAGTCAAATAAAATATAAAAAAACTTAGAAATTATTTTATTTCAGATAGCTGTCCAGGCAACATTTCTCATTTTCTTTTAGTTTAACTTGATGTACTAAAATAGCTTAAACTAAAACTTAAATAAAAACTATTTTAATTAAAAACAATTTAGACATATTAAAAAAAAACTAATAAAAATGACAAAACCACAAATCATAATTACTAAAACTAACTAAAATTAAAATGAAAACTTAAATAAAAACTCAAAATATTAATACAAACTATAAAAGTATCTCAATTATACTAAAATACTAATACTAATTTGGTGTACAAAGGTATTTCAATAATATTTTAAAAATAATAAACTTTAAAAATATTTTTTTTTACATATTTTTTATTTTATTTTAAAGTATTCTTTAATATATTTTTGAATCAGTTAATAATTGCATATTCATTTGATTGAGAACCATTTGATTAAGCCTTTCCATAAACCATACTGATGGCACTAGCATCGCTTCGTTCTGTTGACCCTATTTTCAGCCTCTCTCTCAGTCCCATGGCTCTTACTGTCTCCTCCTCTTCCTCCTCCTCCTCACATTCCCATCCCTCTCCGGATAGACAACAGGTTGTGCTCCAGGCAGGAGCGACTCCAGATGTTTTGAGCTCCAGTGTCTCTCGTCCTCTCCCGCTCTCATTCATTTAGTCAGGCTGTGTGCCCTTCGCTAGCTCAGCGTGCTTTGCATTAGCATGGCACCGACCCATTAGCAACACAGCCACTTCATCTAAAACTGGACGCGATGAAGTGCTCACCTGGTGCTCCACGTGTGTGTGTGTAAGTGTGACTAAGGCACACTATTTGGCCCTAGTGATCACTGGATGTGTGTATTGTGTGTGTGTGTGTGGCAGAGGGGCTCCTGCTTGGCACGGCAAATTACCCTGCTAGCTATTTACATGCAGTGTAACAATATTAGAGTTTAGCATGAGACGGGGGGAGGGAACGGCTTAATCGAGCATGTGAGGGACCCGATGCATTTTTAACAAGAGGAGCACGGAGTGAATAAGGAGGGAAAATCAGAAAAAGACGGATAGATGGTGGCTTTTGTTGAAGCGATAAAGCACTCGCGAGGCTGAAAGGTTAGCTGCAGCTCGTGCATTTTAATATGAAAAGAGCCCATGCATGTGGCACAGGAGACACACACTGTTGAATAGACTGCCCTCTCTCTTTTGCGCGCGCGCGCGTGTGTGTTACAGCCTCAGGGTTGGCACCATGTAATTCTGATTTCCTGTCTCGTGAGACTCATCATTATCATTGTTTGCTTAGCATTAGACTTGTATATTCCGAATATATAATGTGGAGGTTAACACACTAACAGTTTTATTTTTTTTGTAAATTTGAATACACACACACACACACACACACACACACACACATATGCGTGTGTGTGTGTGTGTTTGTATTCAAATTTACTAAAAAAAATAAAACTATTAAAAAATTGTATTGCACCATAATTTTTATACCAAAGTTACATTGCATATTTATTTATTTATCTTGGATTGGCACCACGTTATTGTGACATCTGATTTCCATGTGTCAAATGTATAATATACAGGTTAAAACATGCTAACAATTTTCTTTCATTTTTTTATACATTTGAATACAAACACCAACAGTAATAAATTAACAATAATTAATGTAAACATACCTTTTAATCAATTTATTATATTTTATTGCACCATAATTTTTCAACTTAAATTGTTGCATAATAATAATAATAATTTCATTTTAATTATTTCATTGTGCCATAATATATCTTACATCCATCTATTTATTTATTTATTATTTTGTTGCAAGAACTTTATTAGCATTGTAAATGGACTTAATTTTGGCACAAAATAGTTTGTTGACAGTTGAAACACTTGAAATTGTTTGAAACAATTGTTTCACAGTACTGGCAGTAAGGAGGATGGCATGAGGCTTTTGAGGTGTGTGTCAGCAGTGATGGGTTGTAACCTAGGCGCCTCTTCAGGAAGTAACATCTGAATAATACAAGATCAAAGTGTGCCAATGTGATATTCATTAGTGGATGCTTCCCTACGCCTCTCTCTCTTTTCTCCTCTCTCTCTCCTCTGTTTTGCTCTGCTCTCCTCTCCTCCCTCCCTTTCTTTCTTTTTCTGTTCCTTTTTGTCGTTTCATCCTCGTTTTTCTCCTTTTCTCACCCTCGGTTTCTTTTCCACTGCCTTAGAATCTCTCTATTTCTGTGCGTCAGGTTCGGCTGGTCCGTTAATTCAGCGGCTCTTGTGTCTCATGTAGTCAGAGCAGAGTGAGGAGAAAGCTTTATCATGCACCAGCAGCGGACGTGAGCGTAAGCCTTTGAACATTTGGCACAGACAGGGGAAGAGGCATAGAGAGCACTTCTCGCCTCTTTGTGATGCTCTCGCTGACCGAAGAAGCCTTTTCATGATAGGAGAAAAGCACGGTCCGTCTGAGGAGAATTCGGGAGCGCTGAGCTACATGGAGTTTGCGGAGTGTGTCTTAAAATACTGAGGAAGTGGCACTCTTGTGTGGACTGTACTTCAACATTTGAGTTGTAGAGCTTGGATGCCCAAGCATTTGTTTTGTAAATTAACTGATTCAGATTTATTCAAAAGTCGTCCAAGTCCCTGTGTATTTCATTTCCTTTTATGACATTCAAAAGTTTGGGATCGGTAATGTTTTTAAATGTTTTTAATCGAAGTCTCTTATGCTCACCCAGGCTGCATTTATTTAATCAAAAATACAATAATATTGTAAATGTAATATTTCTAGTATTGCATTAGTATTGCATCCTTCTCATGGGCATTTAATCATTTTTGACTTTTCAGTCTTAGTTAAATCTCTTTTTTGGCTAATTTTATCTGTAAAAGAAAACGTGCCTAATAATTCTGCACACATGAATATAAGGCATTATTCATTTCTAGCCTTCATGAACAAGTATATATTGCTTATAAATGATTAAATACAAAAATTAATAGTAATTATTAAGATTAATGTGGTTTGGAATTGGTAAAATGTGCCTGGAAAAAAATATGATCAGAAAATCAACGCGCCTAATAATTCTGCACGCACTGTATAAAGATAAAAAGAACAGCATTTAACAGCATTGATAATAATGAAAAATGTTTCTAGAGCAGAAAATCAGCATATTAGAATGATTTCTGAAGGATCACGTGACACTGAAGACTGGAGTAATGATGCTGAAAATACAGCTTAGCATCACAGGAATAAATTACATTTTAAAATATATTCAAATAGAAAACAGTTATTTTGAGTTGTAATAATATTTCACAATATTACTGTTTTTACTGTATTTTGGATCAAATAAATACAGCCAGGGTAAGCATAAGAGACTCTGTTTAATAACATTTAAAAAATCGTATTGACCCCAAAGGCCGTTTTTTTTTGCCATTGAGTGAAAAAGTGTCCATATATATATATATATATATATATATATATATATGGCACAGAAAGTACTCACTCCACCTGTACAGTTGTGTAATGGTTTAGAAGTACTGCACAAATCTGTTTCTACTTCTTATGTCAAGCTCAGTTCATTCTGAAGTTGTATGAAGTATGCCGAATGCGTGATAAGAAACTGCTCCCACGCAACTCTTCTGTTATGACTTTTTGAGACGGGTCTCTGAGACTAGAGTACAGACCAGCGTCCTTGTCCTCCTCTGCCAAACGGCAACAAAATCTTCCTCTGTATCCATAGCAACAAAGCAAACCTACACCTTTGTCTCAGTGCGATGTGTGGAAAGTTGACAGATCAGTGTTGTTTGTGACGTGTCTGGCGTTCTTATTTTCTTCACCTTGAGGTGCCAACTCTGTCAAATGTGGGCTCAGTTGTTAAATGTCTTAAACGAACAAATCATCAGTGTTGCTGATGTAAATGTCACTTTAAACTGTTGAATGTGAAGCTTTGGTCATTTACTTTGTGTGATACCTGAATGAATGGATAGTGTTTGTGTGTTTGCGTCTTATCTTTTGGTTTCTTTTCCGTTGCTGTTTGATGAGAGCGTTAGTTCACTCTATCTTTCCGACATGTCTTTGATCTGTCTCAATCTCTGTCCATCTCACATCACCCGCTCTTTGTCACCTCTGCTTGAAAGATGGAAAGAGAAGACATAAAAGAGGTAGATTTGTTTGAAAAACCATCTTGGTAATAGGGTTTAATGGACGGTTACCAGGGCATGAAACACCTCGGATATGCATTTAAATACGTCATTAACAAACAACTATAGTTGTTCAGTTCAGTTTCATACACACTGCGTAGGATCTTTGTTCATGCTGAAATGATATTGAACAATGTTTATTTATTAGGATTAACCTCTGGAGATGTACCATCTTGTTTTCGAGGGGGTCCTAACATACAATGTAACACAATCACAACATCATAAAAAAAAGAATCATATTCGTACATCAAGTAAAAAAGGTGTAAAAAAGGCACAAAGTATTGTTAAAAAACTGGGATAATGAAAATAAATACATTTGAATATAAATTGATGACAATGAATATGTCTTCTTGCATTCAGGGATGACCATTGGAGTGCATCATACATTGCACGGTGATGAGTAAAAAAAGAACATCCCAAAACAAATCTGCAAAGTCTATTATATGCTGTATTAAACGAAGCAAGATCTAATTTTAATGTTGTTTGATAAACATCATCACAATAATCAAGGGTTGGAAATATTAGTTTCTTACAAACATTGTATGAAAAACAATTTTGTGATTGATGTAAAATACTAATTCCAAAGTTGACTTTGTGTTAAACATGATTAATATGTGATTTAAAAGAAATCAAGCCACACAAGATATAATAATATCAGCTTTATGCAAAGGAGTACTTTACATGATAAAACACAAGAACAAGTTTTGAATTTAAGTTTCTGTCTAGAACCCAAAATCATTATATAGGACTTAGTTTTATTAAACACTAATTAATTATCCAAAAGGCAATCTTGTAAAATATTAAAATCATACTGAAGAGATTGAGTTTGTAGAGAATCAGCATTATATACAGTATATGACAGTATCATCAGCATACCTTTTTGAAAATGAATGGTCGATTATTACATAAATGGAAAAAAAGAAGTGGTCCCAGTACTGAGCCTTGAGGCACACCTCTTTGTTGAATCAAAAAATCTGATTTATTCCCATTTAGGACAACACATTGTTTTATATTATGCAAATATGAATTAAACCACAAAACTGCATTTTAATTGTGCTAAGTGCCAAATTCCAATGCTGATGAAAGAGAAACATGAGTATGTTGTGTGGAAATGTTATGCTTTAAAACAGAATGCGTATAATAGAATGAGTAATTTTGCAGTTAATAATGAAATAATAATCTCTTTCTCTTGCTGTCTCCTCTTGATAGGTGTCTCTCCTGTGTGAACGGCTCCTTTCCATGCCACTGGTGCAAATACCGACACATGTGCACCCACAATGCCAACGACTGCTCCTTCCAAGAGGGCCGCGTCAACATGTCTGAGGTCAGTCTGTCTAATACAATGCATACATTTACATGCAACGCCCTTTCAGTGCACAGCTCCCTTTCATTTCATAGAAAATTGCTTTTCATGTTTGCGACCCATCACCAAAAAACACAGGGGTGCAGATGCACACATGGGCGGTCATGTCCCATTTGCAAGCGTTGTTCTTTTCGCGCTGGCTTTGTGTAAGCAGCTGTTCTAAGGAGAGCGGCACTGGATTAATGCACTTATAAACGGCACTGACTGAATGACTATGCAAATTGTATCGTGTTGTACATTTACAAATGCTACATTTGCATAAAAACCAATATCAATCACATCTCACCCTCCTTTTCTCATGAGCGCTGGAAGTGCGAGAGGCGGCATTACGCGTGTACAGTGGGTTATGATTACTGACACGCACACGCATCAATCCTCCACATGCCCGTTCTCGACTGCCGAAGTCGTCTCAGGGGAGCATTTGTATCTCAAACCGTTTCGAGTCGACCAGGGGGCTGTTCATGCACTCTGCAGCTGTTAAACAGTGCTTTTGCCGTTGAGAGGGGCATTTGGGTGTGATGTACGCAAATGTTTATAATTTTACACACAGCCTTATCGGTGTTCATTCCCAAACACCTTCCTAGTGTGCTGCAGTATCCACATCAATATTAGTTGATCTTGAGGATTACAGCTCAATGCAGAGCCCATGAATTTATTTGTATTATTGTGCACAAATAGTTTAATTTAAGTCTTATTTTGTACGCCTAATATTGTTATTATTATTAATTTATTCTCATTATGTATTTTTTTATTTTTTTATTATTATTATTAAATTCTTCAAATGTGTGATATGTCTACCTTTATATTGACATTGAGTTAATTCATAGGATGTTTTATAAAAATGTTTTTTTCAGAATTAGGCCTTGAAGGAGCGAGATATTTTGACATTATATTCATTTTCCTTTTTATGATTCATGTATCGTTTTCTTTATATTTATGTTGATGTTTGCATGGATTGTGAATAGATTCTACATTAAAGATCATTGCTCATCGCAATGTGCTGCAAAATGTCTTTAACCCCTTTATCCTTGACTGTATTCGTCATGTGTAATGGCCTCGGTAGCTTTATTGATTTTGTAAAATGGTTACTGCATAATACAAGTCATGGACACAATTTTTCATAAAAAAATTATTTTATTAAGCAAATTCATTGCTTAAGTCGCTCTGGTTCAAAGCGTCTGCTAAATGAACAAATGTAAATGTAAATTCATTAAGTATCATCCTTCCTCTAGAAAATTCTTTCTTTGACAGTTAATATTTTGTCTAGATATGCTGCTGCATGATTGATTTGGACATTAGCTAGATGTCATTACATCATAACCTGAATTCAGTAGCCTAAACTGCTTCAGTGTGACCATGAAGAAGTTGCCATGGACATGTGTAAAGACTAATAAACACTGGAAGAGATGCTCTTGACATGGAGGTTGGTGGTATTTGGTGTTTATTGGGTGGAGGATGAAGGTGAGATAGTGGCAGGGTTTTGTGGGTGAAGGTGTGGAATTGAGGCAGGGAGTGAAGGATTGGTGTTTCACATCTGGTATCTTCAGGTAGCGCCGGTTAATAACTAGTGGTTGAAGTGAGATTTCGGAGATTGCTTTTCATTATTCTCGACAGTGGGGTCTCAAAAGCGAGCGAGGTGCCTACCTAGACAGCATTTCTGGGAATCATAGGGGCAATCTTGTGATGACTACAAACATAAACATAAGGTTAACACCCATGCTACCTGTAGTCATTCCTCAGTTCTACTTTAGCTTATTTACTGGTCCAATCAATCAATCAATCAATCAATCAATCAATCAATCTTAATTAATAATTATCTATCTATCTATCTATCTATCTATCTATCTATCTATCTATCTATCTATCTATCTATCTATCTATCTATCTATCGCGTTCCATCCATCCATCCATCCATCCATCCATCCATCCATCCCTCCATCCAAATTCAGTTCACACAAATACGGCTGAAAATACAGTTCCCACAATCCCTTTCCAAATGTCTTTATCTCTGTCATTATTACTGCTCAGTCTGTGAACAACCATTCCTTGAAAAGTAGCCAAACATCCTCTCGGAGACATGAAAGATAAACCGTTCAGCCACCAATCGTAATGAGTCACATTTGCAAATCAAATGTAAATAAATCAACATTCGCCTGACAGCGGATACACAGTGGGACACATTAAATCTGACCAGGTGGAAAATTGCTTCAGTAAGCCCCACTTGAGGAATTCACAAGGAGAAATAAACAAACATATATATATATATATAAACAAACAAACAAACACACAAATAGAACCGCCAACACACTTGTTCCAGCATTCTTTATTTGTGAACCCAGCTGTCGACCAGTAGCTCATTTAGTCACACTTGGACAGCGGTTTTACCCTTTGCTAGTGCCAAAAGTGCATTTCACAGACCCGCACAGAAGGTCGTGCTGAGCTGCGTTTCAGCATCATTTTTGGAATAATGGTGGGGTGGGTGTACACCACGCTGTTCTCTGTTTCCAGCCTATATAGCATTTGTTCTCACGCTGACATGCTCATAGTGTACCAACATTGATTGTCCGTAAATGGACCAGAGAGACTGAATGAAAGCTGCTGACCAACCTTGGGAACTCAACATTGCCGTAGTATCTTTTGGTTTTCTCCTGCGTCTCTTTTTATCCAACCCTATTGAGACAGAGCCGCCCAGTCCATAAGCGTAATGAATGGAGTTTGTTTTAAGGATGATGAAACTGGTGTTACGGCTGCGTTCTCTCCCTCATTTGAGACTCATTAGTGTGCGTCTCCGATGAGACAAATGGGGGTTTTGATAAATAAGTCATGGGGTGGTATATCACCAAGGAACTCCTCGATGCTCCCGCGGGAGCTGTATGATTCAGTAATGCTCTGCCTTGTGTTTGCTCTTATAAACAAAGACATGTCACCCATGATAATAGCAGGAAAAGCAGAGGATTGTGGGGGTGTTTGTCATCAGCCCGGGTGCATATGTGATTTTAAGACTTGTATATACAGTGGCTCTCATAATTCATACAGAGCTGTTAGCATTAAAAGCTTTCTGCTTAAAGCTATTGTACCTACATTGCTTTTTGGTAATAAAATAACTCGGCTCTCTGCAAATATTTTATTCTTAGTGTTTCAAAAGCTTTTCTGGGTGGTGTGAGTACATAAGACTGTAATATAGTTGTCTGCAGGATGATAATTCAAAGAAAGCCTACACAGACACCAAAAACAAAGGAGTTTTTTTGTCTTCATGAAAGAAAGGTATATTCTCAGGCTTTTACAGCCTCAGTTCTAATCAGTATAACTAATATACTGCTGCCAAATAGGGAAACTGCACAGCTGAGCCTGATCAGAGAATTTTTTTATCAGGACTTCCGTCGTGTTTATACTTTCTTCCTTTTCGCTTTGAGGGACTTAATTAAAAATGAGAATACATTTAGATTTCACTTCAGTTTGTCACGAGAGCCCATAATTACCCTTTTAGATCATTCATAATGTCTGTGATTGGTTCATAAAGCTTGAAAGGGATTTCAAACTGTTAAAACAAAAGAAACTGTCTGAACAGTGTACACTGAAAAGTTATGTCTTTGTGAAAGTTTGTAAAAGTAAGTGGTTGACTAAAAACATTTTACCCCATTTCTATATTTCTAATACTGTATATTCATGCAAAATAAGTATCTCAAGAAAATGAAGGCTATTTCAGTACAATTAAGATTTTGGCATTATTTCCATGACAATTATGCACATTTCATATTACTGTAATGCGAAAATAAATAACCCCATTCTCATTATTGTAACACAAAATAATGATATTTATGCAGATTTATGCTGGTTAACATTAATGAGAATCTAATCAAAATCACCATTAAGAATAATGAGAATTGAAAAAAAAATAAATATTATTTAGGGATAAATGTGACTAATTGTCATGGAAATATCCGTAGAATAAATAACAGTCCTTAAATAAGCTTTATTTTTTATGAACAATATACTTTATTTTACTGTGTGTGTGTACATGTGGTATATACACTATGGAGTTTTTTCGGTTCCTTGCCACTGTTGCCTTTGGCTTGCTCAGTTGGGGATATTTTGGGGATATTTAATTTTATTCTATCAATCAATAAATTCCACTAGAAACAAACTTTGTTGTATTATTTTATTTTAATACTGTGAAGCTGCTTTGATACAATCTGTATTGTGAAAAGCGCTATACAAATATATATAGGTGTGTGTATGTGTATATGTAGGCTATATGTATATGTGACCTGGAGATGTCTTATCTCACATGTCTAAACATAGTGCCATGTTCCATTTTGCAGCATGTTAGTATTCCATTATGTAGGACGTGGTGCTTTTGTGCCAAATCTTATTTTAACCTTCAGTCTGTATGCCTGTATGTCTTTTATAGAACTTGAATAATTGAAATAAAACATACAAACATCGTATTCATAAATGACCTTCTTACAGTGCCAGCCATATATTCCTTACCCACCTTTGGCTCTAAACTGAATTGCACTTGTTCGATCTGGCCTTTGTTTCTTATTGCATGTGGAGAGCAGCATCCACTTCTAGCATCCAAATTCCATCCAGCTCTGATTTACCGTCTGTCCCGTTTGGCTGTCAGGTGTTTCTTCATCCTTCGCTCTCTCTCTCACTCACTCTCTCACTCAAATCTCTGCCCAGCTCCCTCAAATACTCTGCAAATTCCCGTCTCCCGTGCCTCTGATCCCAGGCACTGGCGCTGACAGCACTGCACTACAAACAGCCGAGGATGGAGCTTTGAGAAGCCAGTCTCTGGATCAGTATTCCAGCGGCCGTGCCAAGAGCGCATGCCTCACCTCGTGTCATTTCAGTTCCCTGAGCTACTCCATATCAAATGCCACCTTCATCCTACCCAACGCCTCATCCTCCCGGGATAACAACGATGAGGTTTCACTGTAATTAATCAATTAATCAGAAAGGCAATTAGCAGAAACGGGGACCCTGCCATGCACCCTCACCTTTGTTGTTTGATGCCGGTCCATCCCGCTGTGTTGCAAGTAGAGCTCAAAGCACCGCGGTTCCCGTTCTCTCTGGCACTGGGCCTCTCGGAGGGATCTAAGGCTGCCACTGATCTGTGGCTTTAATTATTCAAAGTGTATTAAATCTTAATTTCCAGATGCCTCAGCGTCTGTCTGCCTAATGGAGACCGAAGATGAATTTTACATTCAGGAGTCAAGGAGATGGCGCTAGCACTCGCGAAGTCTTGGGTGGTGCCCAAGGATACGGGGCCAGGACCAGGTTTCTCATGCTCTTCTAACTCAGTCCAGTGCTACTGGGTTCTTAAAGGATTTTTTTATTGTATTTTTTTACTGTATTTTCTCAGACTATAAAACCCTTTTGAGGATAGAAGACGAGGTTTCAGTGAATTGTTGTGTTGTCATGTCTCAGAGACGCTGTGTGTTTGGATGCGAAAGCAAAACTGATTTTGCTTTCAGAGGTCAATCAGAGGTTAAGAGTTATTTACAAAGGTGTTCCTGAGCAGTGCAACCAAAAAGTTTGCTTGTGCACAGCGCATTTTACACTGGACAGCTTCCTGAACCGGGGAGAGACAACGCCGGCTCTATACAAAGACTACTTTCCACTGTGAAACTATCTGTTCAAGTTGTGCTGGCAAAGTTGGTTCCGATCGATCGGCTTGATCATCTGCATTTTCAGAATCCGACTCGAACTGACACGGTAAAACCTACAACATTATTATTAACTGTGTGTTATGCTTTAGAAGCTTTGGAAGCTGAAGCTTGCGGTTATGCTAAGGGACGTTACATTTCCGACACGCGCTTGGGGTGTTTGGCCAATCACAATTCACTGGGTCTGCTGGCCAATCAAGCGCACTCTGAGCTTTTCGGAAGGAGGGGCTTTGTAGAATTTAGCACGTTTCAGACTGGGTATAGAGGTGCTGCAATAGTGGACAGTATGTTTTTTTTATTTTTTTTTATTTTTACATATTAACCTATTCTATTACACCAATAAAGAAAATAATTAACTTTTAAAATAGCATCATATGACTTCTTTAACTGCTACTCGTGTGTTTAAAAGAGTGCTTTAGTTGTTAGCATGTCTGCATAGCCAAATCATCTCAGATAAGTTGCGTCTTGACATTAATTGCCTTTTTTCAATTAGTAATAGCAATTAGCCTCTAGGATGGGTCAACTTGTTTACTAGTCATCCAACAACCAACCTTATAGATTTTTGCGGATAATTTACTGATATTTTTTGTTCATTTTCATATTTTTTTTAGTGGTGCCGTTTTATTTAGTTTGCTGAAAGCGTGTTGTGCTTTAGCTGTTAGCATGCTTGCATTGCAAAATCATGTAAGAGATGGACGTCCATGTCATCTCTTGCTCTGTGTTTTTTTTTAGCATAACCACAAGCATTATGATTTCAAGGCAGCATGCCAAATTTAATATTTTCCTAAAAATAGCAAAGAAAAGCAATCAGTCCAAAGCAGGTGAAACCAAATCTAGCCTATTCCTTTAGACTGATTAGTATTTCAAAACACCCACTGACTGAAAAGTCCATTTTAAAATCGACGTTTCCCTAGTAGCCATTTGGAAATTTCTAATATAAAGTATATCACTATGAGTAACAGGTCTCCAGTTTTAGTTTGATTTATGCCACATCTTGCTAAGTTTTGAGTGGCGCTCTATTTTCCAGCCCCATGTGGGCGGACACTCTAAAGCCCTTTTAGACTTCAAAGTCCCTTTCATTCGACAACAGCCTCATCTTAGAGTGGATGGATCCATGAGTTGTTTCCCCCTCACCGTTTGGCCCTTACTAGTCAACGAGCTCCAGACTGCCTAATTAGATGACAGCCTAGTTCCTCATCTGTTACCCTGAAAAGACTTGCCAAAATATGTAATTAAAATGCTACTAGGATTTAAAGTTTTTTGGTGATGCTGCCCTTAAATTGTTGATAGTAATTGGTTAGACATAATAACAGGCTTTAGCAGCTCAGTCAATAGTGATACTGCATAAACTACCGGCTAAAGCAGTGCTGTTGTTTCTACTATCCTAACTGTAATGATCCTCAGAACTAAACTTTTAGGATGGCAAGAACAATAGCACCACTTTAGTCGGCTCTTAACGAAATTCATGTACCATTTAAAATGTCTTAATTTGGAGGCTTTTCTTATCAAATATTGAGATATGTTTGATTATTTTAATTAATTATTCAAAACATAATTAATTAAGAGATGGTATTCCAAGAATACTATGGTGGTACCATGTCTAAAAAAAACATAATACCATAGTGCTTTTTTAGTATGTTTGTGCTGCACTTACAAAGAAGTACTGAGTGATTCTCATATTCACATACCATGGTATATTTACCAGGTTACCTCCAGATATTTCATAGAATACCATAGTATTACCATGGTTCTTTTCTTTCTTTTTTTTTATGTGTAGAACATTCGTCTTTTAATGTTTCAACCACAAAATGTGTTCCTATGCGATTTTAAATCAATTTCCAACTCTGAAGCGAGGGAATGTGAATGGTCCACAGAAGTGGGCTGTGTTTGCAGTGTGGGCTTTGCTTAACGCTCCATGAGCAGCGTCTCTGCATCGCCCCACAGGTTCTTTCAGACTGAGAGAGAGAGAGAGAGAAGTAGAGAAGTAGAGAATGTGAGAGAACGAGGAAGAAAAGAGCAGCAGATATCATGTTTTGCTTGCAGGAGCATTGCTAGAGGCAGCAGTTGAGCAAAACAAACAGCAGACTAGCAGAGCAGTGCTGCCAGATCCCAGAGCCAAAAAACAGCCCTCCTCTTTCCCTCAGCACGGCTTCCCAACAATACTGTACTGCATCTCTCTGCGCTTCCATGTCCATTTCATATCAAACCTCAGCTGCAGGTCCGTTTGAAATGTTATTCAAATTACATGATGTGCTGAGTATTTCATCGAATTAATTCAATATATGTCAGTTTTTGCTAGGAAAAGCCACTAAATTAAGATGTAGATGCACACTAACATCTTGCACCATGAGCACTGTGTTTTGAATATGCCGTGTGAAGTTTAAAAGCAAGTTATCAATTTTGAAAAACACGTCACGAGACCTCTGTCATGTTAGGCATATTATTATTTATTTTATTTAGATTATTGTTTTTATTTTACATATTATTACAATTTTATGAAAAAGAATATGCATCGTTATATTGGTATTCACTTTAACTAGAAGCTTCTAAACCATATTTTACTGCATTAAACATTTTGAAACTAATTTGCAACAATGTTATATGTAGCCAAATCTATTTTATTTATTTTTTTAAATGTTTTTTCTCTGACAATTAGGTACGTTAACGGTATTAGTTTGTAACTAAAGGATAAAATAACATTGTTTGAGTTATTTTTGAGTTAATTTCATTTTATATTTTATTTATTTATTTATTTATTTATTTATTTTTATTTATTTTTATTTAATTTAATTTTTTTTTTTTTTTCTGATAATTATCCAAGTTCTCAGAGATATGCAAAGTAACCTTATCCTGGAATTTTCTAGCACTCCATGCATTCATTTAAAAGCAGTATAGTACCGTGTTAAATATTGCAGCAGAAAGTGCAGTGGAATGCTTCAGCATCAGTCTGATGGATTTGAGTTTTCTAACTTGAACATGTGAGTTTGCTCCGAGCTCATTCCCACTATGTGATTCTGCGCTGTGGGGGCGCACACTGCATGATAACCTGGATTCCCGGCTCACCGGAGCCGCAGTCATTTCAAAGCAAATAAAGGCAGTAAGAAGGAGAAAACGTGAAACACTTCAAAGGAATCCCCACGGTACACCATTATTCCATTGTGCTCAGCAAGTGTGCCATCTGATCTGCTCTTTCAACCCTGTTTTGACACCTGTCAGGGTACTTAATAAAATAGTTTCCCACGTTTGCTCTTTTTTTCCATTTTGCTTTAGCTCTTGTGCTTTCTTACAGTCTGATTATTCTTAAAAGTAGTATTATGGTCCTACGGTGATTAATATCTGATGGAAAAAGTATAATACATTGAGATTACCATATTAATGTGCCATGATATCATTAAATTACAAAATATCATTAAATGATCTATATGCACAAAAAAGCGTACAATGGTACTTTTTACAGGAAAGGTACACTTTAAATGCTGCCCTTTTCATCTCCGTTCTGTTTCTCTTTCATTCCTTTTTCCTTTCCTTTTTCTTTCTCATTCCCTCTCAAACGCAGATTTCCATTTTTCCGTGGGGGTGGACTCACATCTCTTCTAAAAGGCATCCCTTCCTTATCAGATGGTTGGAGCGTTTCATTAAATGTGTAGTTTACGGCTATCTTTTCTCCACCTGTGTGTTTTGATTGCCGAAACGAATGGCAGAGCCACAAGCAAAGCGTCTCTCAGCACCAGTCAGGTGGTTTAGCATGACCAAGACCAGCTCCCGCTCTCCTCTGATTGGTTCTCAGTCGCTCTTATCATTTCTCCCTTTTGCCTCACACAGTTGCGAGCTGAATAGACGTTGTTAAATGACATTGTGTCACGTTTGCAGATTATTTTCGGAATGAAGCCAAACTAATCATGGTAATTAGATTTCATGGCAGTTTATTGAAAAAACAAACAAACAAACAAACTTACAAACAAGCTGAGTGTGAAGGGATAGCAGAACTAATGATGAACTAATGATGCCAAAGCATTTGTCTTTGAAGATATGCCCAATTTTATGTCCCTTGGAAACTAATATGATGGTAAATAAAGCAGAATCGAATATACAGAGTGGCTCTTTAATTTGTAATATACTTCTACCATAATTTCTTTTGTAACAATCATAATGTACCACTGTACTGTTAAGAACATGCCCAAGTCATTGTTCACATCAAAACCAAAAGAAAGAATAAAAGAAAGGGCTAATTTTGAGACTGTTAGGACTTTTTTTGTACTGCAGCATTCTATATATAGAGATAGATGTATAGATAGATAGATAGATAGATAGATAGATAGATAGATAGATATAGACACACAAACACACATATATTTGTATGTATGACATTTATAGCATGTGTGTGTATATAGATGGATGGATATTAAAATAAAACTATGATTATCTAATCAACAATAATTTGACTACATATAACATTGTTGCAAATTACATTTAAAACACATAGTACAGTATGTATTAAAACGCATATAATGAGTACTGGACTATTCATGAGTTTCAGCCAGTTGTTTGTAATAATTGTTTGTAATGCCATGTTTTTCTTGGCATGTGCTTATAATTCAGCCTTTGAAAACACAAGTATTTAGTATGCAGCCATCATGCTACACGTAACCGACTGTTACAAGCAGCGAAAACACATTTCCTTTTAAACCTCTAGCAGTGATATAGATTTGGGTTTGTGTGCTGCGTTCTTAGGAAACTGATAAGGGCTCTCTGTGCTCAGCATACAGGCCTTTATTGACTCTGAACAAATTGCACCTTTTCATTAGCAGCGAAACCCTCACCTTTGTGTACCACACAGTAATTGAACGCTAACACAGGCTCGCTCCATTGAGGGTGGTGGTGGGGGGAAACTGCATCACAGTCTATTTATTCAGTCACAACCGAATCGAGAGCACAGCACAGTATTAATAAGGAGACTGCCGCCCGAGGCAATTAAACCTGCAGCCCAATGGAACTCTGCAGAGTCACCGATCCGCATGTGGCTTTCCCATCAGGTTTGTTTACAGAGCCCTCGCCGTGGCAGCGCTAGCTCATATCTCCGCTAGATTTTAATAACGCCGCTGGTGTTCCATACTCCTCCCATTCAATTAGAACCACAGGCAGGGTAAATAGGAAATGAGGGTAACAAGTTCAGACGCTTTATCGGGCTTTGATAGGCGAGGTCGGGGAAAGATCTACCCTGTGCCGCATCTTACGTACATCACCTGCAAATGTTTCTTTATTTTGGGGTTACACGACTTCAGCTTGATTTAATTGTAAATGTGACCTGTGATGCATCCAGTAATTTATGGTACTGAATGATTATCATATTCATGCATCACATCCATCCATCCATTGTGTATATATGTATGGTTTTCTAGGTGGTTGCTAGTTTTATGAATTTCCTATATATTTTAAGCAGATTTTATACTTTTTTTAATCTATAAAATTATTAGTGCTGGGCAATGATTAATCGCATCCAAAATAAAAATTTGTGTTTACATAATATACATATGTGTGCGTACTGTGTATAATTATTTTGTATATATAAATACACACATGCATGTATATATTTAATAAATATTTGCATGTATATACTGTATATATTTATACATAATTTATAATGTAAATAAATATAAATAATTTATATATATATAATATAATTTATATTTATAATTTATATAACTTTTTTAAAATATATAAATGCATGTGTGTGTATTTAAAATAATTATACGCACACATATATTATGTAAGCACAGACTTTTATTTTGGATGCGATTAATCGTTAAAAATGATATATATTGAAATATGACACAAACAGGTTTTGTGAGATTCACTCTACCAACTGATGCATCATGGTACCACACGTTTTTTTGTTTGTTCTCCTACTGCATCAAAGCATCAATAGAAAGGCTTATGCTTTGATGTAGTTGTATCTTCCATCATGTAGTGCTTCAGTTTTTTTGCTTAAATTTCGGGTTTTATGTGTTGTACATGAGATGTGTCTGTGACATATAAACATATAAACACACACACACAAAAGCAATTATTCTATGTAGAATCTGAAGATTTATAATATTTTCCTTGAGGAGAGGTCCTGCCGGGTAAGATCTCGTGCCTATGGTTATGCTGCTGCCTAGTTAAAGTGCACAGTTGGCATCATAACTCTGGTGCCAATGCCAAGTCTTTAAAATGGCACACGCCCTCAAAAAGCTTAATTGCATGCTCTGTGCCCTGGTTTTCCAATCTGTTGGCATGACAACGGTGGCAATGGCCTTGAAGTCCTCCTCGCATCCTTCATATCCTCGCCTTCGCCCGCTCTTGATTTAGCAGCATCACTGAAGCGGCTGCCATGTCTGAATGGCCACATTTACTCTAGTAAGATCAAAGTGTTTTTGATCTTCTTTAGATCCACCTCAGTGCTGTTATTTGAATCTATCAAAATCATAATAGCAAGTCATTATGTTTTCTGTATAGCAGTCTCAAATTATGTCTATGTGTGTGTGTCATCTTTCAAACCTCTAAACACATGACAAATATAAACGCTTTTTGTTCAATCTATTGTATGCTACAAACATGAATAAACCCTCAAAGTGACCATATGTATGATTTTCGTCTCACAGATGATAAAATGTGTGTAAATAAATCCTTTAATAACATAGAGTTCATTCACATTTGATTTAAAACATATAAAAAAGAGCATTTTCTGAAGACTATCCTCTTTTTTCATTTCGCAGGAGTGTCCCCAGATCCTGCCGTCCACTCAAATCTACATTCCCGTTGGTGTCATGAAGCCCATCACCCTGCTGGCCCGAAACCTTCCACAGCCCCAGTCTGGCCAGAGGAACTACGAGTGTATCTTCTATATCCAGGGGAAAGAGTACAGTGTCACTGCACTGCGCTTCAACAGCACCAGCATACAGTGTCAGAAGACCATGGTAAGATAAATGCTTGTTGTTTATTGTTTTGGGTAGTTTTATTTTGTTCAGTAAGGAAGCCCTTGTTTTTGCATAGCTCAGGAGATGTAATGGAGTAATTAACTATTTACATTACTGTTAAACTGTTTGGAGTCAGTAAGATTTTTGTAAAGAAATAACTCTTATTCATCAAGGGTGTATTAAATTGTGACCCTGGATCACAAAACCATAAGTCGCACGGATATACATTTGTATGGGCCAAAATTTTTCTATTATGCCAAAAATCATTAGGATATTAAGTAAAGATCATGTTCCATGAAAATATTTTCTAAATTTTCCTATTTTTGTGAGTGAATGCAGAAAAATCGCGAACATAAATGGACAACTTTAAAGACGATTTTCTCAATGTTTAGATTTTTTTGCACCCTCAGATTCCAGATTTTCAAATAGTTGTATCTCGACCAAATATTGTCTTAACAAACCGTACATCAACGGGAAGGTTATTTATTCAGCTTTCAGGTGATGTATAAATCTCAATTTCAAAAAATGGACCCATGTGACTGGTTTTGTGGTCCAGGGTCACAATTGATAAACAATAAAGGCATTTATAATGTTACAGAAGTTTTTTATTTAAAATAAATGCTGTTTAACCTTTTTTATTCATGAAAAGAATTGTCATAAAAACATTAAGCAGCTACTAAAATATTAAACAGCAACAGTTTTGACCCCAAACTTTTTATTCTTTAAATATTTCTCCTAAAATTCACTCAACATTGAATTATATTATATCATAGAATTCAATCTCAATATGAACTCAAACATCTTTAGTCACACAACATAGAATTCAGATGGATGGATGGGTAGATATATCATAGAATTATTATGTTCTGTGAATTTGAAGATACATGTTTGAGTTCATATTGAGATTTCTGACTTTTACTTTTACTTGCAGCATTTAGGAAAAGAGACACATATGAGTACTGGCATAGGAGACTTTAATTTAACCGCTTTAATTTACTCTTCATTTGATTGCATTGCTGTCTAGGAGAAACAATTGAGATGCTAATGGGATCCCATTGGGGATATTTCTTTCCATTGGAAAGAATTTCTAGCCAAACTTACTGTAGAGAGTGTTGTGTGTATTTTATGCTCACACGGGCCAGTGGACCTGCACCGCAGGCAAATGGACCGAAAGTCATTCTGACAAGCCGTGACTCGCTTAAATCCTCACATCTCTGCGAGTTGTTTAAAAGTCATTATTGGTGGAGAAACGCTAGTCCAAATAGCTGGCCATTTTCTTACAGCACTGCTGACACAAGCCTTCCCCCTCATTACCTTCTGGCCTGTCAACATTTTGTCTGCCTGTCAAAAATCCCATCAGGCACTGGGCAGGCACTGGTGGACCATTAGGGCCTGATGAAACACGTGCCACTTGTTATCGTTTTAACAGACTGCTTTGCAAAGGCAGTCATTAGTGGCAGAGAGAGGAAGCTTGGGTATTTGATGGCACCGTGACACTCCTCACCATGCCTTATTGATGGCCGTTATAGGACGCAGCCTCTTTCTCTTTTGTGTTGAGATTCCCGGTGTTACTGAGGGGGAGCTAATTACACGGCTAAGAGTTTGCACAGAGCTGTCTCGCTAAAGACTTTATCGACTGTTTGCTGTCGCAGCCGTTTCAAATCAACAGCGATTGGCGCGTCGCTGACGAGAAGCTATTCCTCTGTCTCCGCCAGCTGGAGGCATCAGCCAGAGTGATGTTAACTTTAACAGTCAACGAGAGCCAAAAACCGCCGGCTGATAAGCGACCTGTTCTCTTCGAATTTTGCAAGGAAGGGTGAAAGCGTTACAGGTGCATTTCTGAATGAGATTCTCAAATGTTTAGTTCACTTGAAATTAAAAACTGTCATTATTTGCTAGCCCTCATGTCATTCTTTCCTCTCTGGAACACGGGTGTGCCAGTCTCTCATTTCCGTGCATTTACGCTGAATGGGAACTGGAGCTTTTGAGTTTCATAAATTGACTGATAAAGTGGTCCATATGAATCATTTGCTATATGTCTTCTGAAGATAGCTTTGTGGAATGATAAGACTGAAATTTTAGTTGGTTTTCACTGTAACCAGATGATTGAATCATTAAGTTGAACTCGAGAGCCAAATCAGAATGCTTCAGTGAAACTGATTCATTGATAAGATCCAACTCAAACAATGATTCATTCATGCATTGATTCAATTGGACATTGCCACGTCTCTTGTAAACATGATTAGAGTTAGAGTTTTTTTTTTTTTTTGCTCTGTTCCTCACATGACTTCAGAAAGCTTAATATGGAGCATTTTAAATCCTTTGAACCACTTTTATGGTGCTTTTTAAGCCCCCATAATTGCATGGAAAAGAGCCGTCTTAAAAATGTTCCCTTTTGTTCTCCAAAGAATCAATTAGAAAGTTGTTTTAACTTATTTGAAACTCAGATGTTGTGGTTAAAATACTAAAAGTAACATGTTAATTTATGAAATACTTCAAAATCGGTATCATTCTATGATGTGTTGTTCTTGAACAATTATGGATAACTGTTGGTCATCTCTATCTCAGCTGAAACTCTAAGATTAGGTCCCTTACTTTGCTTTGGTCATCTGCGGTTTACGCCTGTGACGGAACCACGCCGGGACTGGTTCTGTGCTGCTGGGTATCCAGACAGCCTGTCACTCCTAATGAGAGCCGCAATTACAGCCGTGTTAAGATCCCACTGCAATTACACCATTAAATGCCAGCAATTATCAGTTACTTAGCTTGCAGTGATTTTAGCATGAGTGCTGTGTAGCCCTGCGTGAGAGTTCCATTACCAGAAGTAGGAGCATGTTTAGAATGACAGGCTTTGACATAGATCAAGAGTCACTATTGTTTTAGACATTCACAGAGTCACTCCTTACAGATTAAATGACTGTTCGTCAACAGGCTTCGGTCTGAATCGGTCCCGGAAAATTCCAAGTACTTCTGTATAAAAACGGTTTGGCTGAGGTGCCAGACGGCAGGTTGGATATGAATCACCCACCAAAAGCCCCTGCAGTTCTTTTCATTCAGTCCACAGAAAAATTTCCCCATCTGAATGATTAATTATATCTCTGACTAACGTTTTTGTTGAATTCAAAGGGATTTGAACTGTTTGCTTTGCCATAACACTGCTGTTTCTGAGAAATACCATTTTAAGGTCCCAGCGGCAGTGTTGTGAGTAACAACAATAATCTGGTTACTTTTTGCTAACATTAAAGTTATGAGTTGCTACTTTAAATTGCTTCAAAAAGAGTTTGAACATTGAAGACACACTTAGAACTATCTGAATGTTCTAACAAAATTGTTCTAGAGTTTTTCTTTGAACTGTATTTACTTTTTGAGCCATTTTTAAAAGTAATTTTAACAAAATGGTGATTTTTTTTTGTCAGTTCATGAAGTAATTTTCAGGTTCAAGATTGATAGCAAAATGATTGTTGAACACTATTGTTTTATAACTGAAAACAAATTTTTGGGAAATGTTTTGCATAAAATAATGTGTTTGTACTGCCTTTCTTCAATATTATTTTCCAATCCATTGACATTCAGGTATTTTTTAAGACTTAATAATAATATTTGGGACCACTGTATGTTGCAGGGATAAACTATTGCCAATACCAATTTGAATTTAAATGAAAATAATAATAATAATAATATTAAAAAATTGCATATCGCTACCATGACACCATATTTGGTTCAAATATTAGTTTTATTTACAAAACTATTTTACATTCTTAATGATGCTTTCAAGTGATTTTGTGTGCAAATTTGACAAAACCTCAGCTATGTACTATCTACTATAGATAATATTATCATGGTGACAGATTCGACAGAACTGGCAACAACAATGCAGAATGCATCACAGAAATGTCATAAAAATGGATGTACAAGATAAGCGCTAGATGTGTAATTGGTCACTTTTATCGTGACTTACAGAATAATATTGCAAGCAGCGTTCCTCAGCGCTGGTCGTTTGAGGTCAATCTCGTGCCAGGTAGATTGGAGGCAACAGCTGGCAGGTGGAATCCCAGGCTCACACTGGGCAGATGGCTGGCGTTGTATGATTAGGGAGGGGGAGCTGATTGTGTTTGCCTGAGATTGATCAATTCGATCCTTTGTCTCTCTGCTTAAGACAATGGAGAGACGGGTTAATAAAGCACGACGGAGTGTTGGGACGCAGAGGGAAGCGGGCAGTCCTGACTCAATCGATTGAGTAAACAAAGGATATACAGCTTAGGATGAGATGTGCTGAGAAGGAAGAACATCAGCGACATTAGCAGGTTGATACTGAGGGAGGAAGAACTGATTTTCTGATTTTCAAACTCTGTTTGGTTTGTTCTTATATCCAGTTGTCTGCAGATGTATTCAGATAGCCATGAATTTTCTCAAAGTGTGTATCTGAAGAGATGCAGTACTGGACAAAAGTGATGCCAAATGCATGAGAGGGATTGAAACGGATGCAGCAGGTTCAATTTTCCCCACAGTTTTATTGAATTAATTTGGATACAAATATGATATTCTGATGAATCACAATGATATATGTATCACAAGTCCATTTATTTTTATTTTGGGATACAAATACTGGATGGAAATACTAAGATGCAGATAAAAATTAACAATAATAATGTTTTATGTGTTAACATTAGTTAACACAATGCCTAACAGGAACTAACAATGAACAATACTTTTACTGCATTTATTAATCTTGGACTAATGCTCATTTCTACACATACCACTATTACATATACTAGTACATTTGTAACATTTTAGTTATATAAATGAACTGTGATAGAAAATAAATGAACAGGAAAGAGTATATAAATTAATATTATCCGAGATTATTAAATCCTGTATTAAAAAAATGTTTTGATTTGCGATTTGTTGGTGTGAAAATGTTAAATATTGTCATCATTTACTCACCTTCAATTGAAGGTTTTTTTTTTTTTTTTTTGTCCATTCAATATATTGTTTTGGACCCCATTGACTTTCATTGACAAAAACAGTTGAAACTCTCTTTTGCAATCTACAGAAGATCATACAGTCATACAGGTTTGAAACGACATGAGGGTTAAAAAATGGTAACATTATGTTTTTTGGGTAACCCTTTAAGACTTTAAGACCAATATGCATGTTTGTGAGAGGGATGTGTAGTCAGTTCAGTCAGTGTAAACGCAAGAAGGCTCACAGATTGTGCTCTGGCACCAGCACAAGTTTGGTGGAAAAGATGTAAAAGAGAGGAAATCAAATGAAGGAGTGAAGATGGGTGTATAAAAGACAAGACAAGAGACCTAAAGTTGCTCTCCTCCACAGAGCCCTCTCTCTGAGCGCCACAGCTCAGGACCCAGGAGATGAACAGAACAGGCTGATGGTATCAGACTCTGCTTTACAACATTACCTTCAGCTCAGATAAATGACCGGAGAGAGAGAACGAGAGACTGACAGAGAAAACACAATGATGGAAAGGAATAGAGGGGGGAAAGGGAAGAAAAATCTCATCCAGAATCTCCTCTATGCCGTCTACAGCAAAATGAGGACTATCGGGAGAGTTTGATAGGATCCAATTAAAAGCCGTCATAGATAACATGATGATGAATTGCAGCCGTGCAGCAGAGAGAAGCTTTGCTTCAGACTCAACACACCAGTTCCTCCCCAAACACTTTGAGGGAGGAAAAAAAAGATAGGAAGGAAGGAGGGAAAATGAGCTCGGGAGGAGAAGGGTCATCATTTTTGAGGAAGGGAGCGGGAAGCAGCTTTCGAATGTTGGGGCGAGAGGGAGAGGTGAATAGCTGGAGGAGTCTCAGTTGCTTCCCACAGCGGGGTTAAGAGTGTGTCACACGCTCCTGTGGAGCCGAGCTCCTGCTAGGAAGAAGATTCACCACGAGCTCAGAGCTGAATTCAAGAGCTACAGCACTTGACAAAATGACTCGTCGCAAAAAACGACACAGCAGTTGCACCAATAAAACAACTCTGCATAATGAGCTACAAATACATAATGACAGCTTCTTTTTTTCTTCTTCTTCCAAATTAGTCAAGTGTCACTAGTACTTGGAATTAGTGATTTCAACAAACCACTAACAATAAGTATTACATTTACATACGTAACTTTTCCCACACAATCTGTGCAATTTCATAAACATAAAAAGTATTATGCAATCAATAAGACATTTCTCCTTATGTATAACCTTTTTGACATAAAGAGTAATATACAAAAATGATTTATGATTATGTTTATAACTGCCTTTTTGACCTTATTGACAATTAACATGCCGTACTATAGGACCAAAATAGTAGATTGAATGTTGCATGTGTTTGTGTTAGGTTTCTGTATGTATGTATGTGTGTGTGCGTGCGCTCGTGTGTGTTACACCCCTCCCGATGTGCTGATGTGTTATTTTTACCCCGGCGCACAGGTATGCTATCAAAATGACTAATTATATAAGACTGACCCACACAAAAGGCGGCGTTTTTTCTTCCCTCCCTCCTCACATTCCAGCAGCTGGTCTGTTTTGTTAACATCGGCACTTTCCAGCCCCACGGACCCGGAATCTCCTGCCTCACCCGCACGTATCCGTACGCTCCCTCCTTCCCTCCATCCCCCTGATCAATGGGCTTGCCAGCAGAGGACGGGCGCAGGCTGGGGAGATGCCCAGTGTGTGTCTCTATTTCTGGCCTCCATTCATTTTCCCCTGTGAGGGTAATTATGCATTTTGGGCATGCAGGTGGAGAGAGAAAGAAAGAGGACCTATACAACTCATATGTTACTCTATTCTCAGACTATTGTACATGCACAACTGCTTACAAGTTTCAGGTACTATAACTGGAGTCATACTAAGTGGAGTTCTTGTCGTCTTTTATCATGTTCAGAAGTTAGTTTAATGCTTTCTTATTCTCTTTTAAGGTCAGTGCGTAGTTCCAGCCCGCCTTCTGCAAAGTTGTTTTACTTTCACTCTTGTACGAGCAATTTTTTTATTTGAATTACTTTTTGGTGGGGATTTTTTTTTTCCTTTCCGTTTACGATGACTGTCTGATAAGTGGCAAAATGCCTTAAAAAAGATGCTGCTGAATTTGCATGAAAGTGATTGATAAAATGTTCTGTCTGTCAAGAACAATCAGATTTACTTGAAGCAAACTTTTATCACTTGACACTTATTGTGTTCATCCTGGTCATATATTACATCAAAATGAAAAGGAAAAATCAGCTTGAAAGCGGTTTGTCGGCTGCACATCTATGATGTGAATCTCCCATTCCATCACATGCTAAAAGTGCTCTGTTGGATTGAGATCTGGTGACCGAGGAGGCCATTTGAGAATAGTGAACTCATTGTCATGTTCAAGAAACCAGTTTGAGATGATTTGAGCTTTGTGATATGGTGCATTATCCTGCCGCTAGTAGCCATCAGAAGATGGGTATGCTGTGGTCATAAAGCGATGGACATGGTCAGCAACAATACTCAGGTAGGATGTGGAGTTTAAACGATGCTCAATTGGTACCCAAAGTGTGCCAAGAAGATATCCTCCACACCATTACGCCACCAGCAGCCTGAACCCTTGATACAAGGCAGGATGGAGCCATGCTTTCATGTTGTTCACGCCAAATTCTGACCCTACCATCCGAATGTCGCAGCAGAAATCGAGACTTATCAGACCAGGCAACATTTTTTCCAATCCTTTATTTTCCCATTTTTGGTGAGTCCTCCTGTTTCCTGTTCTTATCTGAGTGGCACCCCGTGTGTCTTCTGCTCCTGTAGCTCCTCTGCTTCAAGGTTTGAAGTGTTGTGCGTTCAGAGATGCGCTTCTGCACACCTCGGTTGTAACGAGTGCTTATTTGATTTACTGTTGCCTTTCTGTCAGCTCAGACCAGTCTGGTCATTCTCCTCTGAACTCTGGCATCAACGAGACATTTTCGCCCACAGAACTGCTGCTCACTGGATATTTTCTCTTTTTTGAACCTTCTCTGTAAACCCTAGAGATGGTTGTGTGTGAAAATCCCAGTAGATCAGCAGTTTCTGAAAAACTCAGTTCAGCCAGTCCAGCACTAATAACCATGCCATTCAAAGTCACTTAAATCACCTTTCTTCCCCATTCTGATGAACTTCAGCAGATCGTCTTGACTGTCTCAAATATGTTTTTATAACAGTAAATCTCTTTTCACGTAACCATAATGTTAAATTGTGCCATGCTTATTAAAAAAAAAAAAAAAAACAATGAAAAAAAATATATAGACCCACTTTATTGAAAACGTCAGAAAATTGCATCTAATCCACTTCGTCTGTGATAAACTACGCAAACACAGCAAAAGTGTCCGACTTGACGGCCCTGTTTTCAATTCCGCCCCCGATTGCAAGCAGAAAATCTCACTGCTCGGTCTGAGCAGCGCCACATGAAGTCATATCACCAATAAGAATATAATGATTTTTTTTTTTTTTTTTAAATAAAATGTCCAGGCGCATTATGGTAATGAGACTTGGGGGAGAATGTATGTAATTGTCATGAAAATGTCACTGTGCAGAATATAGACTTTTATAGGTTACAGGTTTAAATTCATTCATTCTCTTTTTCTGAGATGAAATGCGACCAGCATATTTTATTTTGAGATTTTTAGCACATTTTTTATTCCGAAAACACATCATAACCATGTCATGGTGTGGGCGTAGTGATCACAAAGACAATAATGTATAGAGTAAGTCACAGTCTAGGAGACATTGACATTTATCAACACCTGCCATGTCAGCTCAGCACCTGAGGGGCTTTTTTTTTTTTAAAGACCTGTGTGTGTGAGGTTTGGCGCGTATGGAATAAGTTGCCGGATCATGGTTATTCTTAATTGGGTCATGTGCGTGTTTCTCCTCACCTTGTGTTGGAGGCCTCCATCGGCCTCATGGGAACTCACACTTGCACAAGCAATTAATTACTCTCCGCCATGTCTCCATGATGACCACGGGCTGAATAATGAGCGTTATTATTCATCCAGTCTCAAGTAGACGCCGAGCTCCTCCCCGAGCTCCTCTCACGCTGCCCTCTCTCACCAAACAGAGGCCGTTGTTTTCCTCCACCTTTTCCATAAATGCTGCGTGTGACCTTTTTGTAAAGAACAATGCACCATTTAGTTGTTTCCAGACATTTTGTGGTCACCAAAAGTCACGTGACCTCAGTCGCATGATGTTACCGCAACGATTAGCATCGAATATGCCGATTGTTTGACTGAGGTGAGAGCGTAGTGTAATGTCAAAGGCATGTTAATGATGATATGAATAAATCATAGCTGTGTTTTCGGACGGCCCTCGGAGAACAGCGACGACCGTTGTAAAGACGCGACGTATGTGTGGGAGGACAGCTGGAGCTCTTTAAAGTTTAATGGAGCTGGGGCGCTGGTGAGGAGACGTAGGCAGGAGGAGTGTGAGGGTTCACATGTCTGCTTAGGGAAGAATGTGTGTTTGTAAGCGTGGAGGTCATCTGCGGTCTGCGTGGAGGATGTGTTTGATCAAATTGGAGCTTTGAGAGAAGCTGCCAATGATTAGTTGTCAAAAGAAAGGCCTTGTGACTCGAGGGTGTTTAGCGGTTTACCCTTGACCTTGTGCCTTTCAAAGAGTCGTCAACTGACTCTTTGGCTTTGTTCAGACAAGCAGCAAACATCTGATTTATTTATTTATATTTTGCCGTGTCCGACTCAATTCTGTTTAGATGTTTGTAACTAACCACGGCAATTCTTATTTTTAAAAACTGTTCACATTTATTTATATAGTTTGAAATCAGATTAAAACCAAATCGGTTTACAGTAGTCGTTTGTAATCTGAACCAGCCACATTAAATCTGATCACATTCACATGGGATTTAAAATCTGATTAAAATATGTTTTTCAGATATACGTTTCAGTTTCAATTGCACTTCCGTTCAAAAGTTTGGGGTCAGTATTTTATTTTTATTTTTACATAGAAATACTTTTATTTTGAAAGAATGCATTCAAATTATCAAAAGTGACAGTAAACACATTTATATTATTACAAAAGATTTCTATTTCTACATCTTTGTTTTCTATTTCAAATAAATGGTGTTTTTTTTAATATGTTCTATTCATCAAAGAATCCTGAAAAAAAATGATCATGGTTTTCTCAAAAATATTAAGCAGCACAACAGTTTTCAACATTTATAATGTTTCTTGAGCAGCAAATCAGCATATTAGAATTATTTCTGAAGGATCATGTGACACTGAAGTAATTATGCTGAAATAATGCTGAAAATGTAGCTTTGCCATTACATTTTAAAATATATTAAAATAGAAAACAATTATTTTAAATTGTAATAATATTTCTGTTTTTAATGTATTTTTGATCAAATATATGCAGTCTTGGTGAGCATAAAAGACATATTTCCAAAAACATTTATAAAAAAACACACCAACCCCAAACGTTTAAACATTAGTGTATGTTCAGATGCGACATTATTAATCTATTAAATGGTGAATGAGTGAACATGAGTGGTTTGAGAGGCGGTGTTTGCATGAATGTGTCAATAGTGCTGTAATCCCTCTGATGCTTATGTTGTCTGATGCTCTTCGGGAGTTCATCATGGTGAGATGTCATGATGGACGTGAGCAAAGGCAATTTTCAGTTTTCCGTCCTTGCTTTCCAAAGTGACAGCTACTCAGTTATAGTAGAAGTAAGACTCTCGCTGTCGCGCTGACACTTAAATCAGTACTGCAGCAACCGATGTGGATATACCGGATATTGACTGCACTGTCAGAACAAACGGACCTGATTTCATCACTTGCAGCATGACAGACGGGTAAAGTCATAAATATCAGATAAAAAAAAAATAAAAAAAAAATAAAAAAACCTGATTTATGTGCAATGTGAACAAAACCTATGCTCACTGTACTTGTTAATCTTCGCTTTAACGTTTGTTTTGTTGCGCTACATTTTATAAACATTGACAATGGATAAATCACCTCAGAACTAATGTGAACAAACAAGTGTCTATGACAAAGACTGTTTCACTCACTCAGTATGTATTTTTAATCATGTTAAAATGGTGTGTAATATTGTTTATTAAAGTTTACTTATGTACTTATCCATTTCGTTGTGAGTGCAGTGCGTTTGCAGAGAGACTCCGCCCACACGTTCTTCTGATTGGCTGTGGTCTTTGATTGATTTGGTCATGTCTCATAGTCGCGTCGCAACTGGATTGGACAAATTGCTTGTCGCTGAAATCTAATCACATCGCTTCTGGTTTTAAGAGTCTAAAACAGCTAAAATATGTGTTATGAGCCCTTTTTTTGGTTATGTGTCTATTCAGAATGACTTATGAGCAGCAACCTATTTATTTTGGTATGTCATGTTCCAAAATCCAACAATTCCTTTAATACACTCAACAAGAGGTTGCCGCTTTGAAACGGTTTCTGCACAAAAACTGTTTTGATGTTACATACAAACACATTTGAAAGGCACTGCAAAACTGGCTTGCCATGTATTTTGTATGTTCAAGTCTCAATGGTCAACTATTGTGTGTGTGTTTGCACACGTGTGTGTATGTTGGAGACAGTTGAAGCCAAATGAGATGTGTCAGAAAGCAAATTGGAAATGCCAATTTCACTTAAGTCCCAGCAACACGCTCCACGCCTAAACTCCGCCACTTGTTTCATGTGTAAATGAATGGCTTCCGCTCTGTAATTTAGATTTTTGGAGCGCTCCCACATGCCCTCATTCTATTCCGCCCCGTTTCCGTCTCCCCTCAGCTCATCCAGAAACGGCCAGGGTGCGCACAGACAAATCACATTTCTCTCTGCGCACTGGTTCTGAGTCAGTAGCTTTGCTTGAAGAGACGGTTTCTGATACTAGAAGCTCGCCTGTAAATGTGCTGAATGTCTCCTGCTGTTTATCAGTGCTTGTAAGGAGTGTGTGTGAATGAGAGGGGCCGTAGAGAGGAGGCTGCTGTCAGGGTGGAGTGTTTTCACCTCCCCCCATATTGATCTGACAGTCTCACAATTGCGTGATGAGAATCCTGACTTGTCTCTCCTTCGCTGTCCGTCTCACTCCGTTGCTCTCTCCGTTTTATCCGTCTCACTCTCTTTCTCGCTCTCTCTCTCAAGGATACACTTTTAAATGGCAAGATTTGCATGGAGCGAGATAAGCCGGCATGTTTCATTCATTCGCTGCCATTTCAGCAGGGCTGAGCTCGAGCTGTGCACCGGAACACGGTTTGCGTGCGTTTTTCTGAACGCTCTTCATCCCGGCGGTCTCCGGTTGCATGTCAGGATCAGTGCAGTAAAACACTGATGTGCTGCACAAAGGGTTGAGCTGCGTGGGTTATGGGAATCGGAAAATGTTGCGAGCCAGATTCAAATTCTCATTTCCTGAGCTTGAATGTGTTCAGCAGTATTGATATTTTGGCCATTTTTGTCTCTTTATTAATTGGAGAGAGGACAGGAAATTAGTTGCGAGCCAGATTCAAACTCCAATTTTCTACATGAACACCACAGCTGAATGTTGACAGCATTTTTTTGTTGTTGGTTATTTTGAGTCTTTTTGTCCTTAGTAGAGAGAAAACATGAAATTATGACTAGAAATAGGAATAATTGGTTCAGAAATAAAGGTCAGATTCAAAACTGTATTTCCTGCATATTAAGCACCATAGTGCAATGGCATTTTTTTGTTTGTTGTTGTTGTCTTTTTAGCAGATTTTATCAACACAAGAACAGGAAAAGATAGTGAGAAGTGGAGGAAATCGTAATCGAAAAATGTTGCAAGCTAAATTCAAGCTCTTATTTTCTGCATAAACACTACAGTTGACTGTGTCCAGCAATTGTCTGTTTAGTAGAGAGTGGACATGAAATTATGGCAAAAAATAAAGGGGAAAAAAGTCAGGTTTTAAAATGTATTTCCCGCATAAACACTACAGCACAATGTGTCTTTTTGGTAGATGGAAAGACAATAGATAGAGGACAGGAAGTAATAGTGAGAAGTGAGGGTAATGGGATCGAGTAATGTCAAGAGCCTGATTTCCAACAGGGTTTTTTTTTGTGTCTATTTTTTTGTTGTTGGATCAGATCTGAAAATGTTGTTCAATGTGTCATTTAATAGTTTTTTTGGTGCCTTTTTGTCTTTTTGGTGGATTAGCCACACTTTAGAGACAGAAAATTATGGTGATAAGCAGTTCAAAACCCATATTTTCCACATGATGATTGCTGAACACCCATGTAAAACATAACCTTTTTGTGATCCATTGCTTTAATCGATGACAGGAATTTTAGTTGATGGAGGCTGGTATAATACAAACAGTCAGAAAACATCTATTACCAAGTGTGATGAATAGCATGGAGTCATATCTATCTTTCGTTTTTCTTTCTCTCTCTGCAGTATGATTATGAAGGAAATGACATCAGTGACCTGCCGGTGGACCTATCAGTTGTGTGGAATGGAGATTTCGTCATTGACAACCCCTACCATATCCAAGGTAAACCTCGCCTCAGTCTGACACATCCGTTTCTCTGTAGTCACTCTTTTTGTATTATCCACCCCTCTGTGAAGATGAATTAGGGCCGTTTTATGCTTGGCTGCATGTCAGGCCTCACTGCTCTCCATACAGCTTATCTGGTCCTTCCTGAGCTGTGACTGTAGCTCGCTGCCGCTAAACAATGAGAAACCGTGTGAAACCCTCATTCAGAAAGAATGAAAAGGGTGTCAGTCGAGAAAGTGTGGTTATGGGTTGACATCCCCGTCTCGATGGCTCAGCCTGACTCCTCATATACCTCAAAATGAGCACTTTGGTCATTTTGGGTCGAGTCCAGGTCCATTTGCTGCTAATATTTCAAGTGTCAGGCTGGTAAGCAGCTATTTAGAGCGCTGAGTGAATGGTGACTCTGGAGGGCCATCCAATAGATCGCCACACCTGGGCCAAATGTAGCTCTCAGCGCCTTGAGTGATGGTAACGAGTGCCACGCTTTTCCGTTCTTCTTTTTCCCATCTCTTCGCTGTCAACAAAATCTGAAAAATGCTATTGTACACAGAGATAGGAAGGCATTAAGACGGACCCAGATCCAATGTTTGTGTAACATCCTGTCTACTAAGATGCCTTCATATGGTCGTTTTCAAAAGGTAGAATTGATGAATGCTTCACTTTGGTTGGGTGCAGTCAGGGGCGGCCTTAAGCATCTGGGGGCCCGTTTCAATAACTAATATGGGGCCCTGCCCACATAAAATGTAAACATGAGCAGAAAAAGCAAGGATTCTTGTTGGTTTGCATCATATTATTTTATTACGCGCACTTTCAGCTTCATGAACAGGCATGTACGTTTCATTTCCTATTCAAATTATTTCCCTGCTCAAAAAACAACAACAACGTTTTAACCTTACGGAAAAAAGGCAAAGTATAAACACATAAACTACCGGTATTTATTTACTTCAGATCACCGTTCGCGGGGGCGGTAAACGTCGCCTTGGTAACCGCGGCGCGACTCAAGTTCGACCAATCAGAGACGTCAGTGTTTTGCTTAGAATTATGGGTAGTGTAGTATTTCTCCAGAAGATCGTAAATAACAAGGTTTATTTTTATACTTTGTGGCTTTTATAGGAGCAGAAACTTTCGTTTCACAACCTCGTAGCTCGTGGTCAATCTAACTTGGATGGTTTAGGGGTCTCCAACCTTTTTTAGCTACTTTTTAAAAATGAAAGTGGCCGAGAGCTATATGCAATAATTAAATCTCTTAAATAATGTCTCATAACTCTCATATTAACAACTATGCTAACTGTTTTAGACCTAAACGAGTTATTGTAGGCCTATATATGTCACCCTTAATTGACATCAAAAAAAATATTATACTGTAAAAACACATAATTATTGTTGATTTTATAGTGCATCATAACTAGAGATGAAATGGTATGAAAATGTAATTTCATGATTATAGTGACCAAAATGAGCATGGTTATCACATAATCCTGTTCAAAAAGTACTAATACTATACACAATAAAATCAATTCACCAAGTTTTATGTCGAAAACCAGCAAATAACAAATAAACTTACCATCAATATGCACTTTTTGTTTACATAAACATTAAAATAGTAACATTAAAAATGATGGCCAAATTTGAAAGGAGTGTCTTGCAACATGCTATCTACTAACATGTACAAGTTCAAATAAAGTTTTGACAAAAAAGTTTTTATAAAAAGATAAACCTCGCATATTTCAGCCTTTAAATCATTTTTATAAAAAGAATGATTCAAAAAAGACAAAATACTGACATTTACAATGCACATTAGCTTATCTTTTATTATTAATAGTAAAATTCGGTCCGATTTTCCCGTGGCGTCTGTCGTAGCCTACCATGCGCTCTCCACAACGACAGAGAAGTTTTAATAGCTAATGGATTTCCACTACCGATAAACGCTTGCTGTAGCTCTGCTAGAAGATTTATTTACAGAGAATAAAAAAACACCCGTAGTTTGGGTGCACCCCCATCCATTGACTCGTTGCGCCTGGAAAAAATGAGCGCGTCGCTTCAATTATTTGAAATAACGAACTTGAGCGCGCAAAAGACGCGATATGTGAACGGCCCTTGGCGAGCTACCTCCAATCAGGCCACGAGCTACTCTCGCGAGTGACGTGTTGGAGACCACTTTAGACATTATGTCTGAAAATAAATATCCTAGGGAGAAAATGAATGGGATTTTCCTGTTCTGTTGGGGGCCCCCTTGGAGGGCGGGGCCCGTTTCAATTGAAACGGGTGAAACATAGGTAAGGCCGCCTCTGGGTGCAGTACAAGTAAATTGATTCATAAATGTCATTTCTTTTTATGATTACTTGTCTATACTCTACTGTTCAATAGTTTGAGGTCAGTAAGAATGCATTAAAGTGATCAAACGTGACAGACATTTATACAGTTACAAAAGATTTATATATTTTTTTTAAATGCTGTTCTTTTGAGCTTTGTATTATCAATAAATCAGTTAAAAAAATATTAAGCAGCAAAACTGTTTTCAACATTAATCATAATAATATAATATTTATTTATAATTCATTCATTTGTATTTTTTTTTTTTTTTCAGACAAATATTTCTACATCCGTAAACATTGTATAAACTATTAAAAGAAAATATATGCAAAGAAAAACATCTTGAATTTAGTTTTTAACCACATTGACATATTTTGTTTCCTTGTTTAAAGCATAAATCTCACTAAATTGATAAATTTATGTATGAAAACAAATTCAGTAAACTAGTCTTAAACTATGTTGTTTTTGGGATGTTGAGATCTTTTTGTGCTGTATTTCTCTCTCTCTCTCTCTCTCTCTCTCTCTCTCTCTCTCTCTCTCTCTCTCTCTCTCTCTCTCTGTCTCTGTCTCTCTCTCTCTCTCAGCGCTGTCTTTATAGCACAATAAATGTATCCATCTTCACCACGCTGCCAGAGAAAACCCCCAGCTTTGCCCTGCTGTAAAGTGGAAATGTTAATGTAATTAAATCATTCATTTGGTTCAGTTTAATTAGCGCAGCGCTACTTTTAAGCTTAGCCGTGGCTAATCAGATTAGCATGAGGCTGAGACGGATGGATACGCTGTCGCCTTTGAAGTCCGGCGGCAGTCTAAGACACCCAGGCAAACAGAACATTCACCCAGTCCCATGAAGCTCCAGGGATCCATGAAAAATCTGCCATCTTTCTCTTTACAATGGGAATTTAACATCTGTAATTCACTAATTGCTAGCGGTAGCAGAGGTGATACCTTTGTTTCATAAATCATCCAATTTTTAATCTCTCTTCCTGTCTGTTGACATTTAAAGGGAACTATTTGAACATTTTAGATAAAAAAACATAGCAGAATGTGTTTGTGCTCTCATTTTAAAGTCACCATGAATTCAAAATTGACCATTCTTGTTTGTTTATGGAGTATTTATTATTATAAATGATGTATTAGTGCACATTAATTAGCATGCCCTTGTAATCTTTAATCAACTCCCCCTCCCTCTTGTAGCGACATCTCTATTGTGACGATGTGTTTAGAGGCTCGAGTCGAGGGCGGGACAACCTGTCACTCACATGAGGTCCACCAATAGCAAAACACAACCATCCAATCATTCAATCAATTCCAGTTGGACAAAATCAAGTCCCGCCCTACATTTTTTCTTGTTCAAATGGCAACATGCCGATTTAAAGATTTGCCGATCGCCTAGCAGTTTAGCAGATGTTGTTTGTGTAGATTAACTCGTTTGTTCAACTTCAGTGCTCTTTTACATGCTTTCAGCTTCAAACAAAAGGCCACCATGGTACTATTTGGATGTGTGCCACAGTATTCTTTGAAATACCTTGGAATAATGTAAATACCATAATATGTAGTGTTTAGGTACATAAGTTATGCTCTTAATTCATATGCATTTACCTGCTGAAAAACAGCTACAACTCAGCTGGTCAGACTTGGAGAACCAGCTAAAACCAACTGAACACCAGTTTGGCCAGCTACATCCATGTTAAACCAGCTAAGACCAGCAAAGGATGGTTTTAGCTGTTTTTTATATCTCAAATTGTCATGTTGAGTGCATTCAATTAAATTAAAAACAAGGTTTTGCATGATTTTACTATAGTGAAGGGGTGTATTTAGGTGTATTTATTCATTGTGAGATGTAGGTGAAACTCACAACTAAAACTGTAGAGCATTATAAAATAAAAGACACCGTTGTTTAAAAATAATCACATTTATTAAGTCTAATAAGCACAATAAACTCTTCTTCAGTCGAGTATTACAGTTCATTAGCTCAACTGTAGATGGTTTATGGTTGCCAAGCAACTTGGCACGTTAATGAAGAATTCATCTGATGTGCGGTTGCAAGGTTTTGTCCTCTGCTCTGCTTGCATATTTATCCCTCTCTTTATCTCTGTTTCTCTCGACAGCGCACCTGTACAAGTGTTACGCCATGCGGGACAGCTGTGGGATGTGTCTGAAAGCGGATCCCCGGTTCGACTGCGGCTGGTGCGTGCAGGAGAAAAAGTGTTCGCTGAGACAGGAGTGTGCTCCTCTAGAGAGCATCTGGATGCACCCCAGTGTAGGAAACAGTCGCTGTGCGCACCCCAAAATCAACAAGGTAGCACCCGTTCTCATTCTGTCACAATCCATTTAACACATTCACTATTTACAAGGCTGTCAAACACACTTTTTATTGTGTGAGCATTTAACAGGTGTTGTTTTTGCAGAGCAGTGTTGAAAATGTAGGTTCATCAACTGTTTTTTGCATCTTATGGTCTGCAAAGAATCTGTCAAGTACACTTTTTACTGTATTAGGTTTTTTGAGTAGTTCTATGGTTCTTTTAAATATTATTTTTGCATTTATATTTTGTTCAGATCAATGTACTGTATATAATTGAAGTATCATCTGTTACACACAAGGAATAGTACTCTTAAAAATTAAAATTCTGTCATACTCACCCTCATGTCGGTCCAAACCCGTAAGACTTTGGTTCATCTTCGGAAACCCAAATGAAGATCTTTTTGATGAAATCTGAGAGCTTTCTGTACCTCCATTGACAGCTATGCAACTACCACTTTGATGCTTCAAAAAGTTCATAAAGAGATTGTAAGACTTGATCGCTTTATATGATGAACAGATTGAATTTAAGCTTTTATTCACAAACATTCATCAACACACATCAGTTATGATAAACAGTAGCTCAAGCATGTTCGCTTGACGTGTGAGAACCAATGAGGTTCATTCTCGTATGTTACACAGCACGTTTGAGCTTCCTCAAGAACCAATGAGGTTCATTCTCGTGTTTCGCATCACGTTTGAGCTTCTGCAAGAACCAATGAGGTTCATTCTCGTGTTACGCAGCACATTTGAGCTTCAGCAAGAACCAATGAGGTTCATTCTCGTGTTACGCAGCACGTTTGAGCTTCAGCAAGAACCAATAAGGTTCATTCTCGTGTTTCGCATCACGTTTGAGCTTCTGCAAGAACCAATGAGGTTCATTCTCGTGTTACGCAGCATGTTTGAGCTTCAGCAAGAACCAATAAGGTTCATTCTCGTGTTACGCAGCACGTTTGAGCTTCAGCAAGAACCAATGAGGTTCATTCTCGTGTTTCGCATCACGTTTGAGCTTCTGCAAGAACCAATGAGGTTCATTCTCGTGTTACGCAGCATGTTTGAGCTTCAGCAAGAACCAATAAGGTTTGTTCTCACGCGTCAAGCAGGTTTGGTTGAGCTTCTGTTTATGTTTGCTGATCAATGTTTATGTGAATAAAAGCCTAAATTCAACCTGTTCATCATATAAAGCAATCGCGTCTCTTCAGAAAATTTGGACTAAACAGCTCAATTCAAATGGATTAGTTTTACGATCTCTTTATGAACTTTTTGAAGCGTCAAAGGGGTAGTTGGGTAGCTGTCAATGGAGGGACAGAAAACTCTCAGATTTCATCAAAAATATCTACCAGTGATGCAGGTGTATGTTGATTGGCTGAACGCATAACACGACAAAAACACAGCTCCGATCACAGCGTCCTCCACCCTCCAGTTGTTGACGTTGTTGAATGGCATGCTTGAATAATGTCTCCATCTGCTGGCTTTTAAAACTTCTTGTCATCCTAACACAACTAACAGAGCCAAACGTAATTGAGTGCAACAGAGCAGCATCAAGAATATCAAATATTGGTAATTTGGCCATTTCTAGTTATTTGTGGGGACTTGTCCCCCTCACTGCCTATGTACGGCCCTGACTGAGTTCCTATAACAACCCATGCGAAAACCCCTATAGAAGAACCAATTTTGGTTCCCTAAGGAACCTTTCAGTGAACAGTTCTTAAAAGGATCTTTTTTTTTCTTAGTGTGAAGAATATATTTGTCTTTTGTAAAACTATAAATGTCTTTATATTTATTAGAAGGGATTTTAACAAATATTTGTTGTTTCCCACTTGGCATCTCATCATAAATGTTCGTTCAGAGAAACCATAAGTTTACTTCCTGTATGCTAACGATGGCAATTCTGTACTGTTTTACAGTTTCCATGACACTGACACTCTTAATCTAAGAAAAAAAAAACAATAGACCTCCATCTTATGTTTTCCACAATGGCCGTGCCAAACAAATCTCTCGCTGTGCTTTTATTGCCGTGCAGTGGTGGATTGATGCTAATATACTGCGGTGTGCCAGTGTTGGCAGCTGGCAGTCTGAGAGACAGCGGTGTCTCTCAGTAAGATTAGCCCCTGATACTGGGTAATTGCCAGTGGCACAGTTGCTAATCCGTTAGCTCATGCCTGTCTCTCTGCTTACTTATCGCTCTATAACCAGAGCTGAAAGCTTGAATGGCGGGAAAAACAGAAAAGGAAGAGGTACAGACAAAGAAAGGGAAAGACATACGCTTGTTTTCAGTTCACTTGGAATCTGCTAACCAGTAAGACTATTTTGAACGGTTTTGATGACTACAGGCCCAAAATCAGACCTACAGTAAGTCTTCTGAAGTCATACAATTGCTTTGTGTGATGAACAGACTAAATTTAGCTTGAAATTGACATTTTCCCCTCTACCGCAGCTCTCAAATCAGATATGGTGCAGTAAAGACACATGACGTCAAGCATTGTATGTTCCAGAGCGTCTCGTGACCAAACGTCATTGACGTGACCTGTTGATCGCCATGTTTGATTTAAGAGCGAGTGGACGGAAATAAAGCTGTTGAAGGATGGAAGTACAGTACGCTAAATGTACTAAACCTACAAAACCCTATAAAACAGAGCAATACATGCTGTACTTCCTTCACAGGCCCATTTTTGGACGTTTGTGGTACAGCTCTGATGTTATTAGAGAGACTACATGAGGGAAGTGAACCGGGTCCAAAATACACACTTGGCAAATGTGGGGTAAAATTGCCTTTAGTGAGTAAATAAAAGGGAGTAAGTCGCCAGTTGGCCCAGTATTAGGCACAGTAGCAATAAATGGTTTAAATCAAATTGTGAGAATAATAATTAGATATTTAGCAATGCAAATCAAACCATCTACTAAATAGTCAGTGGGAAAAGTGTACCATCATTAGTTTACTTAGCATACTAAAGGTTTTTTTTCTCTCCAGAACTTCACATTCATGAAAAAATGTAAAAACATTTACGTTCCATAACATTTGTTAACACAAGTAACATTATGCTATATGCCTATATATTTTATCCTTTTCTTGCAGTTTATCAATTCCTACCACACTCATTCCCTCGTCTCTCCTTCGTTCACATCAGAGCCGTGTGATTTAGTATATCAGCTGGTGGATAAGCTTCTAATTTCATTTGGAATAGAGTATTTAAACTGGGATTTTCTGTCTCTCTCTCTTCAGAGAGAGACCCCTGGGTATGAGTAGTAATTGAATTTGCTTTATGTCTGTCTTATTGTCTGCTGTTTTGCGTCTCTGTTAAAGCAGTCTGCTGACGTCAAAGTTGTGCCCTTTCACTCTACAGTATGGGCTAAGAAGGTCTGTAATACCTGGAGAGAGCTAGCCGTTAGCATTCCCATTCATCTCATTGGCAGCTACTCAATTGCAAAGTTTTGTGACATGCTGGGTGGAAAAACCCTGACAATCTTGGGGTAAAGTCCTCCTTAAACTGCTTCTTAGCTCTTGTTTTTCCCAAAATGCACCTCTTCACTTCGCCATCAATATCACATTAACTTGCTCATAGTGTAGATTTTCTCCATTTCTAATTACACCAGAGGAAAGCGCACCTAACCGGGGGGCAACAGCAAGGTTTGTTATGCCGAACTTTCTTTTCTTTATCTCGGATTTTCTCTCTCTCGCACACACGCACCCTTATCACACCTCTGTCAACAGTAAGCAGCTCTGATAAGCTTTGACACTGAAATATGTAAAATATACATGTTGTTCTGCCTTGTTTTTCATGCAGTGAGATAAAGTGAGACAGGCAATGAGAGGTGGTAGAAAAAAACAATGTGTCTGATTGGATGATTCAGATTCAATTCTCTTCATGTTTGTAACAAATGAAAATAGTCTTAAGCCTCACGTGCCTTTAGGGAGTTGGACTTCTGCTGCTGCCCATCCAAGTAAGGTTGTGATTGGATGCTACCAAGCTACATGTAAAACAACCCCTCTGAAACCAATTACAGACCACTTTTCCCTCCATGTTTCGTTATGTTGTATTCGTTATTGGCATCGCTCGGTACAAAAAGCCAATTTTTGACTCTACGGTCTATACGAGGGTCTAAGATTGGCTTAGGGGGAGAGGGATTTGAGAACATATGCTACAAACTAACAATATTTGATGGGAAAAAAGGAAGCAAATTAGGGCCCTAGAAAGCTACATAACTAAAGCGACAGATATGGCAGAACTTTGATGCATTTTTCCATTCTTCAGCAGATTGGTGGAAGCTCTATAAATAGGAGGTTTTCTGGGTGAAATCCCAAGTGAAGCTGTTGTACCCGTAAGCAAAGACACTTAACCTCAATTACATCAGGAAGCATGCAGCCGTAGACGTATGGAGAGGGGGTGCCAGACAGAACTGTGTTGCGTATCTGAGAGCTGAAAAGCGCAAGTAGATGTTTCTACCAGTAGATTTTGACTGTAATTTGTCGCCAAATGTTTTTTGAGAGATTTTACCCATGCTGCATTTCTGTGTTTGCCAAAAGATGAAAGACCACCTTGCTGGTGAAGATCAGGGAAAGACCGACAAACAGAAAGACGGTAGACAAACGCAACATCAGGAAAAAGCGTTAAGCCTTACACACTGTGCAGGTGGCTTGTGGGCGGATGGGATCTGGAAGATGGAGGTCTTCAGACACCCCAATCTGCCCCTATTCTTTTCACCCGCCGTCTTCTCCGAGTCCTCCCCCTCTCCCTCCATTGTCGTCCTCCCACCCATTTGGGGGGGGGTTTGAAGCGAGACACAAACAGTAATAATCTCGCCACTGGAAATCGACAGGAGGTTTTGTGCATTCTGGTGCACTTTAATCTCAGTAATTGCATATATTTTTTGAAATGTATCGTTACCCAGAGCTGATAATGAAGGGAGATTTACTTAACTGCTTGTAATTTAACAAGGTCCTGGGGGAGAACGTGTGTATATATTAGTGTACCCCCACTTGTGTTGAGAGATATTATTTTTATCTATCATTTCGCTCTAAGGCTGATTTAATTAGAAACGTATAAATTGTTTTTTGAACATAATAAAAGACATCTAATGTAGGTTAATTTTAGTGGAATCCCGAGCGACAGTCTTCAGTCGAAAATCTGTGATTTTCAGGTCAAGACTAGATGGTTTACAGTATATGCTCTATACAGCTTGCATTTATTTTGCTACTCAGGTTGTTGCATTGACAGTACAGTGCCGTCTGAGGCATTATAACCGTACTGACCAGTTCCTGGGATTACTTTAGTTTTGCATGGCCAGATTTGCATAAAGTCTGGTCCACACTTTGTGTGTGATGCGACCAGCAACGGCTTTTTTTTTTTTTTTTTTTTTGTTGCTGTTTAGGGAATTTGGCGTATCCAGTGAATAGTTCTTCCTCAAAAGTGCTCACTATATCACTGCTCCCTACCTTGTTCCAGGCATAAGGAAGTTGCATGAAGTCAGCCAAAACGATTTTTTAACTGGCCAACTCTTGCCAGTTATGAATGCAACAGAGTTATACAACGTTCAGAACTGAATTGAAAATGCCTTTTAAATTCCAACTCAGCTCAATTTGAATTTAATTTGAGGTTGCAGTCAGGATGAATTAAAATAAATAAATGTACCTGTGGTATCAAGGTGAATGTTGGTTTGACAGGGGTGAAACAAAAAGATAAAAAATTAAAAAAGTGGATAGATAGATGGATAATAACTAATAATAATAGATTTTTATTTTATTTGGTTTGCTGTGGTCAGTTAAATCTGTTTTATTTCAAACTTTCTCATTTCACACTAGCTGAATTTACAGTTTTCTATGCAATGTCGTTTTACACATAGGGGTACCTCAAGGCTCCATTCTAGGCCCACAGCCATTGTGGCAGTGATGCAGCCGAGGCCTGGCTCCAGGTTGCCGTGGAGACCTTGTGGTCGAGAGATCAGGCGTACAGAGTACCTGTAATTACCTCATGATGACTGTTATGGGGCGCCATCCTGCTGTTACCACGGCACATCATTCACCATATTTGTTTTGTCATGCCACACCTGTCCTCGTTACAGAGAATAATCCGGCTAAATAAATCACATTATCCCACTGCCTTGCGCCATGCGGCTCTGAAGCGTGGATCCGAGAGCCTGGGTAATAAGTTTCAATTAGAGGATGGATGGAGGGGGGTTGGAGGGAGGTGTTTCGCCAAGCCCAGCATTAGGGGCTTCTGCTCCCCTGCGCCAAGGGGTGATTTGTCTCCATTAAAATGCAAGGTGTCTGAGTTTGTGTTGGAACTCTGAGACTGTAAGGAGCTACAGGGTTCAATCCCAAGACCTGTGCACTAACCAGTGGACCATTATGTGGTCTACATATATCAGAATATCCAGACTTTTTTTCTTTATTCTACATTTCCTGATTTTGTTCTCTGTCCTTCTGCTCATCATGGCAAAAAGTCCAAAAATAACATTTGGTTTGTTGTATTTTAGTCTTTTAAATCTCCTGCTCTGTCTCCAATCAAACTAATATCTCTATTTTCCTCATTTGACAGCTGTTTCCAGAGACCGGACCACGGCAAGGCGGAACCAGGCTCACCATCACTGGAGAGAATCTGGGTCTACAGTTCAGAGACATTATGACAGGTGTTCGGCTGGGAAAAGTACCCTGTGTTCCTATTGAAGAGGAATATGTTAGCGCGGAAAGGTGGGTAATACTTGAAGATTTTTGGAAAACAAGGCTGTGAGGGATAGAAATACAGCGTGTTTAATGTATTGTACTGTTGTTTAACATCATAAAAATTGTGCACGGGAGAAAAATGTCTTTATGAAATAAAAAATCAGTTGACAAAAACTCCATAAAACAGTTTTCTAAGTTGTGCAAATTACCTGATGTAGGGCCTTTATACAGTTTGTGTCATTGTAAAGACTAAGTCTATACCTCACAGCCTTTAAACATTCAAACCTAACTATAACACTCTTTTTCACGGTATGATCTATCAAAATCAACCTACAAAGTGTGTTTTTAATATATTGTTAGTTCTGATAAGTGTCTAGTAATTAGAACACATTTTACCACATCTAAATTAAGAATCCTTGCAGTGCAGAAATCAGTGCAGAAAAGCAGAAAAAAAGTCTGCCGTTTCAGTCTGGGTCAGCTCATAAATCAGAAACAGATTAATTATGGTAATAATATTTACTTGCGCTGTATCATATAAATCCATCCATTCACCTTCCTCCCCTTGAGGCCTTTGGTAACTTAGCACTGCTGTTAATCACAAACCTTAAAGAGGATTCTGACGTGTCTTTCTTCTGCAGGATTGTGTGTCTGCTGAATGACGCCACAGGATACCGTGTGCAGGAAGCCCAGGTGGAGGTGTGCGTGAGAGACTGCCTGGCTGACTACAGAGCCCTCTCACCCAGGGCATTCACCTTTGTGGTGAGCATCTAGGTGTCTGGAGACACTTAATCTTACAGATACATTCAGATCTTGTTGCCTTTGGATAATTGTAATTATGCAAATTGGATGTATATAATTCCAAACAAACACTTGTGTATGAATGAAGTACCATTCAAAAGTTTTAGATCAGTACATTTTAAAGAAATTAATACTTTTATTCTGCAAGGACGCATAAAATTGTGATAGTAAAGACATTTATAATGTCACAAAAGATGCAAATAAATGATGTTCTTTTGAACTTTCTATTCGTCAAAGAATCCTGAAAACAACTGTATCACAGTTTCCACAAAAAAATAGTAAGCAGCAGCAAATCAGCATTAAAAAAAATTCAGTTTCCCACCACAGAAATGAATTACATTTTAAAATATATTAAAATAAAAAACTATATTTAAATGATAAACTGACTTTGAAATCTTACCAACACCAAATATTTGAACGCTAGTGTATATCAGGAACTCATGAGGTTAGATGCACAGAGTTGGTGGCAAGGGTGATGCCCAGTATGGATATACTTTGTACTAATAGTGTTTGAAATAAGATAAAATGACAATAACAATGAACTTCTTTAATGTATAATTTTCTTCCTCAGACGCCGTACTTCACACGTGTCCAGCCCGCTCAGGGACCCCTCTCAGGAGGGACCAGAATTACTATTGAAGGAAACCACCTCAACGCTGGCAGCTCTGTTGGGGTCAACATTGGGCGTCACCCTTGTCACTTCAAAAAGTGAGTACTGCTCTTCTATATCTTCTGTGTATCTTTTAGCAGCTATGCCACACACTTCTGGCATGTTGATGGTATGAAGTGGTATATACAGTGAGGAAAATAAGTATTTGAACACCCTGCTATTTTGCAAGTTCTCCCACTTGGAAATCATGGAGGGGTCTGAAATTGTCATCGTAGGTGCATGTCCACTGTGAGAGACATAATCTAAAACAAAAATCCAGAAATCACAATATATGATTTTTTTTACTATTTATTTGTATGATACAGCTGCAAATAAGTATTTGAACACCTGTCTATCAGCTAGAATTCTGACCCTCAAAGACCTGTTAGTCTGCCTTTAAAATGTCCACCTCCACTCCATTTATTATCCTAAATTAGATGCACCTGTTTGAGGTCGTTAGCTGCATAAAGACACCTGTCCACCCCATACAATCAGTAAGAATCCAACTACTAACATGGCCAAGACCAAAGAGCTGTCCAAAGACACTAGTGACAAAATTGTACACCTCCACAAGGCTGGAAAGGGCTACGGGGAAATTGCCAAGCAGCTTGGTGAAAAAAGGTCCACTGTTGGAGCAATCATTAGAAAATGGAAGAAGCTAAACATGACTGTCAATCTCCCTCGGACTGGGGCTCCATGCAAGATCTCACCTCGTGGGGTCTCAATGATCCTAAGAAAGGTGAGAAATCAGCCCAGAACTACACGGGAGGAGCTGGTCAATGACCTGAAAAGAGCTGGGACCACTGTTTCCAAGGTTACTGTTGGTAATACACTAAGACATCATGGTTTGAAATCATGCATGGCACGGAAGGTTCCCCTGCTTAAACCAGCACATGTCAAGGCCCGTCTTAAGTTTGCCAATGACCATTTGGATGATCCAGAGGAGTCATGGGAGAAAGTCATGTGGTCAGATGAGACCAAAATAGAACTTTTTGGTCATAATTCCACTAAACGTGTTTGGAGGAAGAAGAATGATGAGTACCATCCCAAGAACACCATCCCTACTGTGAAGCATGGGTGTGGTAGCATCATGCTTTGGGGGTGTTTTTCTGCACATGGGACAGGGCGACTGCACTGTATTAAGGAGAGGATGACCGGGGCCATGTATTGCGAGATTTTGGGGAACAACCTCCTTCCCTCAGTTAGAGCATTGAAGATGGGTCGAGGCTGGGTCTTCCAACATGACAATGACCCGAAGCACACAGCCAGGATAACCAAGGAGTGGCTCTGTAAGAAGCATATCAAGGTTCTGGCGTGGCCTAGCCAGTCTCCAGACCTAAACCCAATAGAGAATCTTTGGAGGGAGCTCAAACTCCGTGTTTCTCAGCGACAGCCCAGAAACCTGACTGATCTAGAGAAGATCTGTGTGGAGGAGTGGGCCAAAATCCCTCCTGCAGTGTGTGCAAACCTGGTGAAAGGCTACAAAGGCTACTGTACCAAATATTAACATTGATTTTCTCAGGTGTTCAAATACTTATTTGCAGCTGTATCATACAAATAAATAGTTAAAAAATCATATATTGTGATTTCTGGATTTTTTTTATTTTTTTTTAGATTATGTCTCTCACAGTGGACATGCACCTACGATGACAATTTCAGACCCCTCCATGATTTCCAAGTGGGAGAACTTGCAAAATAGCAGGGTGTTCAAATACTTATTTTCCTCACTGTACTATGAAGACATATTGGGGACAGTCACAGTGTCAAATGCATTTGCCTAGAAATAATTCAGAATATAAATTATTATTCAGCTCATTTGGGTGATCCAAGTGCGAGTCCATCCTGTGACCTGTCTAATAATAAGGCAAAAGTCCCCATATTATATATATATATGAAAAAAACATAATTGTCTGTTTGGCTGCCCTTCTGTCTGTCTTTTTATCGGTTTATCCTTCCATCTGTCTGGCTTTCTTTCTAACTTTCTGTTTCTGTCTGTCACATAGTTTGTGTTTGTTTGTTTGACTGTTTTATATCCTCCATAGGCTCTGTGCCAGTTGTTTTGATGGTTAGCCTGTTGGCTGTTTTGGTGTAGCATTTGCCAACATACAGTCTCCGCTTGCTTGTTAATGTGGTCCTTTTTCTCTTACTCTCTCTGCTTATTCGTCTGCCAAGTTGTCTCCCTCTGTCTTTATCTGTATCCTTCCAAAAAGCTGTCTTCCGGCTTCTCACCTTAGCACGTCCACCTGTCATTCCGTCAGTCAAAACACCCAGGCCCATTTTTTTTTACCCCTCGGCATGTATCTACAGCATAAAGAGACACTTTGAAGGCAGGAACATCAGCCACGGAATGGCACACGCGGTCCCGGTCGATTGTGCGCTTCCGTTTGTGGACGGGGACAGTGAATGAGTGTTCTTGCTGTCCGCCTGTCTATCTGTAGCACCAGACCGCTCTGCATTGCAGCGAAGAATAAAAAACATTGTCTCGCTGCCAAGTCTCAGACATGAGAGAAGGAGAGAATGAGGATTACCGCGGTTCTCGCTGACTGAGACGTCAGCCACACCTGGTCTCAGAGCCAGGGTTCGCTTTAGAGAGAAGGTCCACATCCTGTTAACCCATTGTGCGAGGATGTTAAAGTGATAGTACGTTCAAATTCTTTCATCATTTACTCGCCCTCACATAGTTTCAAACCTGTATGGCTATTAACACAAAAGGAGAAGTTTTGAAGAATGTTCATGCTGCTCATTTCAGTACAATGAAAGTGGATGGAGACTAGGGCCATTTATGCCATTTAGTCCACCCAAAAGTGAAAATTCTGTCATCATTTACTTACTTTATGTGTAAACTATTATTTCTATTCACAAATGAAAATATTTCGAAGAATGTTAGGGACTAAATAATATTGGAGCCCAGTGATTTCCATTGTATGGACAAAATAAAACACTGAGACATTTCTCAAAAAAAAAAGAAAAAAAAAAAAAGATATATATATACTATAAACACTTTAAAAACCACAGTGTACCAAAATGCTTTACAATATCAACTATTTTGTTTTATGTTCCACAAAAAAAAGGGCATACAGTTAGTCACCATGAGGGTGAGTAAATTATCACAAAATTATTTTCATTTTATGGTGAACTATTCAGTGAAAGCATCATGAAACAAACTGTGCACTTTATTTTAAGTCTTTTAAAGCCATAAAATAGCATTGTATGGGGAACAGACTGAAATTATATTCATTATTCACTGAAAGTCTTGTATTATTGCCATAATCCCCATTGCACTTTCATTGTGTGGAAAAGAGCAGCTCGGACATTTTGTAAAACATCTACTTTTGTGTTCTACAGAAAATAAATAATTAAACGAATTTCAAAAGACATGAGATCTTCATTTCCGGATGAACCATCCCTTTCATATGCCCTGCTTCTTTTTTGTGTGTGTTTTGTGTCTTCCATTCATAATATCCAGTGAATTTATATTCAAATTTATTCTACATGTCTGTAATCCAAATTACATATTTAAAATGCAAAATCTCAACAAAAAAAATATCCCAAAGCAATGGTTGCATTTTGCACTTCATTTCATTGAATGTCTGTATATTTTACCTTTGAGGAAATTTGTGGCTTATCCGCTCAACAACTTTTTTTGTGTGTGTGTGTTTGTTTGTGACAACCACCTTGTCAAAATATGTGCAGTCTTCTGAGGATTTCTGGGGTGTGCATCTTGAAAAGCGTTCCCATGGCAACGTACTAAGGGGATGTGCATGGAGATTGCAGGCACGTCTCCAGTACAGGAGGAGAGAGTGAAGCAGACAGACAGAGAAAAACAGACCCGAAGTCTTTGAAACCCATATGGTTGTTAACACAAATGATAGAGCTTCATCAAACAAACTTAACTCTTATTGAGTACAGAATCTGTGTCATGATGAAATATGAATGTGATGACATGCTTTAACAGCACATGCTCTGATTGTGATGAGAATTAGTAAACATTTCATTTGCTTTTACCCTAATACACCTCTGCGCTTCCTCCATGACTGTAGGCGGAGCTCTAAAGAGATCGTGTGTGTGACCCCGGCCGGCGTGAACGCGGGAAGTACTCCGGTTATGGTGGACATTGACTCTGCTGAGCTGAGGAACCCCGAGGTGAAGTTTAACTACACAGAGGACCCCACCGTCCTGAAAATAGACCCAGACTGGAGCATCGCTAGGTAGGTGACACAACTGTTCAGTGGCCCACAATCTGCGTTTGTGTTATTTGAGTATATAAAATCGCAACATTGTGACTTCAGAATAGAATGGAAGCATTACTACAACGTTGGTTTGTTGGCACCATGGTCTAGTGGTTTGTGTATGTGTCCTGACACATTAAACAGTGCCAATCATTCAGCCTTCTTTTCTTCTCACCATCGTAAAAATTAACACTTTAGTTTAGGGTCCAATTCTCACTATTAACTACTTGCTTATTTGCATGCATATCACTAGGATATTGGCTGTTTAGTAGTACTTATAAAGCACATATAAATGCCTTATTCTGCATGACCATTTTCTACATGCCTTAATACTACCCAATACCTTAAACTTATATACACAAAAAAGTTGCTGTTTGGATGTAATAAGGCAATTGCTTCAGAGTCTTTGATTGAAAAACATTTATTTCCATCAAGAGGTTCATCAATGTTTGTTGAAGATCTTGTATTGCCAATGCAAGAGTCCAGCACTCTGTAAAGTCTCCTCCAGCACATCCCAAAGACTTTCAATGAATTTAAAGTCTGGACTCAGAGGTGTCAATTCATGTGAACATGATTCTTCATGCTCTCTCCCAATCATTCTTTCACAATTTAAGCCTGATGCATCTTGACATTGTCATCCTGGAATATGGCCATGATGTGTCTTCCTACATGGTTGTTTAAAAAATGAAAGCAACACACTTAGGGTTAGGGTTCAATTAGGGTTAGAAGAACTGTTGCCAAACATATAACATGCTAGAAACATTTTTCTTAAGACTTAAGACTCTTAAGCATTTGCCTGTTTAAATCCAAACAGCGACCTTTTTTTTGGCCAGGCAGTGTATCATTAAAAATGCAGTTGCATATGCGGAGGGTGAACCAACTCCAGGGCAAGGAGATGCGCTTCCCTTTAAAAACACATTTAAATAGACTTCCTTGAAATAGTTTCAAGTTACATGTCACCGCACAACCTACACATCCCAGCATAAACGCTTCTCGATAACTTATGTTATTAAAGGGACCACATTCACGAACCACTATTAATTTTAACAGAAAAACAAGCATACTGTGTGTGGGATTTGGCATGGCAGAAAGTGCTCAAAGTAGTACTAAAAAGCTGTCACTCATCTCAGTTCATCGCAATCTCACAAAATTACTTTAAAATCTATGCAACTGACTCCACAATGAATCTGTCTACACTTTGTTTGTTATAATGATAGGATTTGCGAGCACGCAGAACTCTGAATCCACTCACCGCTCAAAACTTAACACCTCTGATTGACCATTGCTTTCAGGAAATCAACAGCTATGTTTGTGATTGGCTACACTGCTCAACACTGCAAAAACACTTGATAGTTTGCCAAATCTGTTTCACCGATATGCTATTATTACTAAGAAAACTGCAGCAGTAATGAGCAGCTTTTCCCTCTAAAAGCAATCAGACATTGATTTTAAGTAGCATGTATGTCATTTCTTTTAACTTTATTGTAGCTTTACACATCACAAATATATGATAAAACCTTTTGTGGTTTGTTTAAAATGTCTTTAAAATAGTTGGCAGTTAGCTAAATATGCTACGTGCACCACAAGACGAACCTCAACTGATTGCGGCCCAAAAATTGCTGACAGAAATTATAATTTGTACATTGGATCTTGAGAATTTCAAGCACCAACAAAAAAAATCTTTCTTTAATAAAAGTTACACCCTTCACTTACACTCATTTTCACTAAACACAAAAATGTAGCTGTTTTTTTTCTTTTTTTTTCGGAGCCATGGCCTGTGGTTAGCATATGTGCTCCAAAACACATTTCTGTGGTGTTCATGTGGTAGTCACGGGTTCGAATCCGGCCCACTTTGTCTCCCAGTTCCTTTGCCATAATTTTCTGTCATCTCTCTACTTCCCCTCTTAATAAAAATGGCAAAATTAAAAACGTAGCAATTCCTCCTACCTCGCTGAAGGACGTTGGAACTACAAAGAAGTAATAAAAATCAATACGAAGCTATTTGTGTTACGCTTTCTCTTGACACATGAGCAGAACTCATTAAGAGGTTGAAAAATGAGATTCTTTTAGGCGTCGCTCCCTTCACGCCATCAGACTTCTGCACCTGTGTGCAGAGCTGCTGTCAGGTGATGTTTTTTTGCAGCTTTTCCAGGGAGGAGCAGTGATTTGCACTAAAGCATGTCTGGCCTGTCGGTGTCGGGGGTGAAATAAAAACAACAAGTCTATAGAAACACTATCAGCGGTGTCAGATGGGGCAGGCAGGATGGAGCACTTATCACCTGCATTTTCGCTTCTCTTGCGGGTTATAGAGTGAGCTCTTTAAAAGCCTGTAGATGAAAAGAAGCTCTCAACACTCCCCCTCTCTCCTTCTTTCTATCACTTACTTTCTTATTTACCTTTGTGTGGTATCAGCGGTATGCTCTTTGAGAGCAAAAAGGTGAAAAATTTAAAGCTATACAGCGAAGCTGTTGACTTTATGCACTTAGCATGTATCTGTGTCTAACAATTGTTATTTTTTTATGTTATTTTTTGCTTTTAAAACAATATTTGAATAATATCTGGTCCAGGTTATAATGTTCCTACCATATTTATACCAAGTTCCGGCATTAGACACTAGATGGCGCAGTCCGATAGGTCCTTGACTCATTTGGTAGCAATCACATCGTCATCTACATAGCGCAGCTGATTGGTTGCTGTTGCATCATAGGCCAATGAGCTGCGGCTCAACATTCAAATACCAGTAGTGCAGCCCACTTTCAGAAACCCTCCACCTTCCCCAGCTCCACCTGTATAGATCTGATACAGGGGTTATTTCATGTATGTTACATATGCAGAAGCAGCCACAGAAGAGTCAGTTGTCACTACACACATACTCTCAACTGAGTATCTGTGTGATTGTGTGTTCTGATGCTAACCCAGGCCGCTACAGTCAAGCGTGTTCTTTCTCCATCGTGCCCTGCTTTGAACGGGGCCATTATCCCGCAGGAGTCTATACCATAGTACCTTTCCCCCCTTCCATCTGCCTCTGAAAAACAAACACACACACTCAGGGATCAAAGCAGAACCAGAAATGACTGCGCCTGTGCAGAAGTCGCCCTTAGCTTGAACAGACATAACTGAAATCCAAAAGTTGTGGCCCCAGAGCCTTTTAGTGAGCACTGAGAGAAGCTCTATTGATTCGAGCTGAAAATGCCCTTCAGGGCCACGGCACACAGCAGGTGTCACAGAGGCAAACAGGCAGAGACATCAGCAGCGGTACGGTGTGAGACTCAAACTCGCAGACCGCCTATGTCAACAAGCTTGTGAACACAAGTGTTTTTTCGGAAGATGTCGGCATAGGGAACCCTAGGCAAATTGGTATCATGAAACGATTTAGTGTTTAGATCAGCCAAAAAACATAATCTAAAAGTACATATTGCATCATCAAATACAGACAAATGCCAAGAGACCAAAAGTTAGGACAAACATGAAAGAAACCAAGAACAGCAAAGGCTCCAAACTCGCAAAACTAACTACGGTAGCTTGATTTCATTCGTTTCTATTTCTGACATACTGCAGATAAACTCTAAACACTTTATTTGTGGCTGAAATATATATAAAATTATTGGATGGATGGATGGATGGATGGATAGAAACCTGTTAACTATTATCAACTACTGAAGATACTATTTGCTGAGTAGGTTAGCTAAACTGTTAAACTGATTTGATGTCATTTGAAGGTAACACTGTTGTCCTCTCGAGTATTGAGGTTGGTTGCAGCCATGGTAATAAAGAGAACAGGACTGCATGCTTGCAATACATCAAGTGTACAGTTGCATACCGGCAAGCACTGTGACTGGAATGAGATATCTTCTCAGTGGTAGGTAGAGGATCTATTTGTAGGCAGAGTGTCCTTTGTCTTGTTCTTTGAAGCTTGTACCTGAGTTAAGAGGGATTTTCACTTAGTCAGACAGACTATGGACTTTCAGTGTGGGACTGAAAGAACTCACACATATAGTGTGCTGTGGACAAACAGGTCTCTAAACACCTGGTAAGACAAACTGAGCTGCAAGGTTGACACATTTCCTTTTAAAACAAGAAGTTGGGGCAGGATTTGGTTCAAGAGCTTTCTCTTTTTCTAAATAGCCAGTACCATCTAGTTTACATCACAGGCTGGCAAAATTGCATTTAAAATACCACTTTCACAATGAATGTACTTGTTTGTGTCCAACTGATGGTTGAGAGAAGAAATTAAGTGAGCATTGTCAATTTGCTACTTGCCATTGCAAGGGGATGTACATTTATGGGAGGGACAATCTCAGTCTAGATGTTGATTTTTCACCTAAATAAAATCTCTCATTTAAAAATACATTAGTATATTTGGTCTTACAGAAATGAAAAACTTTAAATGAGTACAGAAGTGCACTAGCATATAGTTAGCCTTGAAGCTAACTGCCACTGACTGAAAGCTATAAAACTCTAGTTTTGAATCGATGGGCTCTGAATAACCACATCACCTAATCTCAGCCTCTTTTATGACTTATGAAACGGGTGCTGCATATGTAGAGGTGGAATGTCTTTAAACTCCTGGCTCTTCACGAAAATCCTTTTTGTGTCTCATCGCCAAAAGTGATTATGGGATATATTACCTCTGCTCTGTTTTACCTCCCTTTGGGATGAAAAGCTTGATAGACTGATATTTCTTCAGATTTCAAGGCCAAGTGTTGAGCTAGACTGTATGATTGGGTTATTGTGTGAGATCTGTACCCATCATGTTTCGATGATGACTTCCTGTTTCTCCTCCCAGCGGTGGGACTCTGCTGACGATCAGCGGCACCAACCTGGCCACCATTAAAGAACCCAAGATCCGCGCCAAGTACGGCTCTGCCGAGTCCTTCCATGTAAGTATCCTTTTTTCCCTTCTTCATTCCTGACATTTCTTCCTTCCACACCACTAGCCATATATTTTTCCCTTGTATTCCCGCATTTTTCAGTCAGCTTTCTCCTTCGCTCTAAGGAAACCATCTAAATGTTCATCTCACAAAAGCTCCCACATGTTCTCCTGCCACTGTTCTTCCTTAAAGGACTCCATAAAAGAGGCACTTGGGAAAGGTCACAGAAATATCTTTGTCACTCGGTTTCATTTTCTACACAATTCTTACTGTCCTATTGTTTAAATGACCTCTGTGTTTTCAACATCACATTAACAAAATGTTTTATGTAACATTATAACTATATCTGACATGGCTTCTGTTGTAACGATTTAATAAGTAAGGTCAATCAATTAAATATTTTAATGAAATGATTTGCATTGTACATGTGTGTGTGTGTGTGTGTGTGTGTGTGTGTGTGTATATATATATATATATTTTACATTTATTCCAAAATAATAACTAAAGGCAGTAACTTTTTAAACAATACACTTTATTTCCGAGCTGATGTTCAGCTGTCAACTTATTTTCATCAGTCGGTAAACACTGGTCACAGACACGGAGGTTAATTTCACCAAGCTTATTGCTCGCTAAAAAACCCCAACAGTGATCATGTTTTCAGGCCATTTCATGTTTGATTTTGACGTGACATAAAGCGGTGGTATCTAAGTGGCCTGGCTGTTTACTTGCTTTTTTAATTAGTCTTCCCATTAACGCCATCATTTTGTTCATTCAGACTAATTCACATCCAATCATAGCGTGATGGAGGCATTGCCTCCTCTCACATGACTTTCCCTCATTCATTCTCAATTACCCCCCTCTAAACCCACCGCACACTTTAGAGGCTCTGTCCGTTTTTTTTTCCCCACATATTTTTTGGACAGTCCTGATAATAAATGTTGTTTCGAAATGTTGCAGTTTTATGAAGTTTTGCCTCTCTGTTTTCCTATTCTACTCAGAACTGCACTGTTTTCAACAACTCAGTTATGGTCTGTCTGGCCCCGTCGGTGGCTGATTCAGAGAGAGGCTTTGCAGAGACTGGCAGCGGACCCGATGAGATCGGCTTCTACATGGATAACGTCCACGCTCTTGTGGTCGTCAACGAGAGCTTTAGCTACTACCCGGACCCCGTCTTTGAACCCCTCAGTCCCACAGGCATTCTGGAGCTCAAACCAACATCTCCCCTCATCCTGAAGGTATACGTCAAGATGTCGATGGATTTGTGGGTATTGATGTGAGGTTTTTGTGGCCAATTTGAGTTTGAGTCATTTACTGATCATGTTCCCCCTTCTTCTGCACACATTTTCCTATCCTGTCTACTGTACCAATAAATACAAGTACACTGTAAAATAGTTAATAACTCAAAAAAAAAAAAAACTGATATCTGATTCTCTCATTTTGTTTTTTTATTGATTTGTCTGGTCCATACTTACAACTTCCTTCATCTCTTCGTTTATAAACTTCTAAATGCTGATCACAAATACCAGCTGGTTTCTCCTGTAATGAAAGCTTCTCTTTTCTTTAAACCAACTGAGGTGAGAGTCGAAGCATGTCGGGTGATATTTCTTTGTTAAATGGAAATTTATTAACGAAACCTTTTTACTTAATGCCCGATCCCCCGTCTGGCTTATTGGGGGGAGAGAAAACAACCCGGTGCATTAGCAAAGCGAAGGAAAATACGAAATGCAATTTGGTGAAATAATCAGGGATATTCTGGAGATGCATCACATTCTCCACGCAATTAATTTCTCATCTAATTTGATCTGGGGTTGGCGGCGCGGATGAGATGAGAAGGGGAGAGGGAGCTGAATTTGCATTAAAGAGCGTCGTGCCATGGCATCACTGAACCCTGAGGATGGGGGGGGGATGGGGGGTTGGTGCTTTGCTGTTGTTCATCAACATTTCTCTTTCCTGTCCCGTCCGTCCATGTGGCTGCAGAGATTTCCGTCCTTTATTTTCCTTACTGTTTATCTCCATTGAGGAGATCAGTCACAGGATATGTTCATATCTGTTCAAGCCTCTGGGGTTTTCTTTGCTTTTTTTAAATCAATATCTACATGACCTTTACGTGTCCAAGGTTGTGTGATGCTAAATTTATTTCAGACAAAAATGGACCATCACTATTATCTAGAAAACCCATTCTGGCGCTTTAAAGGATATTTTCAGCTTAATGTCAATGAACATTCTATAGACATTTTTCATATTGCCAACACACAAAAAATATCAATTTAAATTTGTATTTTATGTTTATTATTTTTTATGTTTATTGTAAATGTATTATTTTTATGTGAAGTATTTAATTTATATTGTTTTAATTATTTAAATGGATATTTTGTTATAGTGTTTGTGTGCGTGTGTATATGATTTATATCTTATTGATATTTTTATTGATTCATATTTTTATTTGATTTTTATATAAATGTATATATACATTTTTATATAAATGTTTATTTGTATTAATAAATGTAAAGATAAAATGATAAACTTAAATTTCTGCATATATAATATATAAAAAATATATGATTTAGTTTCCCTTTACAAAGAAAATTTGCAGTAATAGTTTTTTAATGGAAATTAGTTATACTGTATTTGCGCAGTTGATGCTTTTAAGGTGAAGGTCAAATGATACATGACAAAGCCCTGATGAGAATCATGTCAAAAAAGCAATGAATGTTAGTTTTTTTTTTCATTTCTGATTATATCTTTTTTTATTCATTATTGCAGGGTCGTAATTTGATTCCTGTCGCTCCTGGTAACTCCAGACTGAACTACACCGTGTTTATCGGAGAGACGCCGTGCGTTCTGACACTCTCTGAGACCCAGTTGCTGTGCGAATGGCCCAACCTCACCGGCCAGCACAAAGTGACGGTATGTACTCAAGATCCTCAAGTTCACTCTGTCCAAATGTCAAAAGATCGGAAATGACAACTGGCAGTCAGAAATGAACTTAGCACCAACCGAATGCCCCGCCGAAGGAAAACGTCTTGAAAGGACACTCTTTATCTTCTCGCAGCATGTCATTCGTTGTGATGGCTCTGAAAGCAGAATGCTTCGAGAAGAAAAATATTTACGCCTGTTTTCTGCATTCGTATTATTTTTGCCGCAAATGTCACATTGGATTGAGAGAAATTGTATGAAATGTATGTTTTTACAAATGCTCTTTGAAAAATGCTGGTTCAAAAATAGACGTGTCTCTTTGTGTTGCAATCCGCGTGCGGCACTAAGAGGAGACGTGAAGCCAGGCCAGGGAGAGGCAGACACAGCTGTGCTCTTGTCCCATGTACATTGACCTACTTATGGGCCGCCCTTGGTGCATTGGATCACGTCTGGCAGCTCTCAGTGTGTGTGATTTCTGTATCTTTTGGCCTCTATGTGAGAATTAGTCTTGTGTGTGTGTGTACACATGTGATGATGTGAGTGTGCTGGTCACACAGCTGTGCGTTGACTGCTGTGACCCCTGTTAGAGAGTCTCTCTAGGAAATTTTGCATGGCTGGGATCTTTGACCCCATGCCTTCCCAGGGGTCCCTGCAGTTTTGCAGAAAGCACACAATGCCTGCGGTGCATTACACACACTCACGTAATGTCTGCAGTGGAGTTCTCTTGTAGTTCAATTCCACAGATTTATATTATGCGCTGTTTGCGCTTCACTTTATTTCAACACCCCTAACCCAACGGAATGAATTTAATAATTTGTTTGTGCTACAGACATGAATGATACCTCAAATTGTGTGCTTTGTTGAGAAGAGGTTCAAAGGAGTTATGTGATATCAAGTTATTACAGAATTTACGTATGGGTTAGACACAGGATAATAGCTAATACTATATGTGATATAAGGATAATACATATATATATATATATATGTATATATATGTATCATCCTTATATATATATATATATATATATATATATATATATATATATATATATATAATATTTATTTATTTATTTATTTATTTGCTATTATCCTGTGTCTAACCCATACATAAATTCTGTAATAACTTATCACATAATTCCTTCCTTTGAAAGTAATATGTAATATGTATATATATATACATCAATGGTTTTAAACATTTAACCCTGGTGTAAGAACACTTTATGGGAAAAAAACAAACAAACAAAAAAAACACCTTGACATTATGTGAATTGATTTTTGCCAAGACAGAGCTGTGTAAACAATACACAAGGTTCCTTGTTAAATTTTCTATTTACGAAATTCAAGCTTGAAATGATCCAGTAATAATAGGGCGTTTTGAACTAAATGGGTTTTCAATCTCCGAGCTTGTCTCATAAATGTGATTGGCTCATAAAGTTTTAATTTGGGACTTGTGTGAATCTGCTGTTGCATTCTTGATGCAAAAAGTTGATTCTCACAAATAAATTGCCCAAACAACATGATGAATGCTAATCGCAGCTAATTGCAGATCGCAGGCCACTACACAATATTCGCTTCCTACGCCTCAGTGAGTCAGGTCTTCCGTGCCTCTGTTACAGATCCGGGCAGGAGGGTTTGAATATTCCCCCGGCACGCTGCAGATCTACTCCGACAGCCTTCTCACCCTGCCTGCCATCATCGGGATCGGAGGAGGTGGAGGACTCCTGCTGCTGGTCATCATCGCTGTGCTCATCGCATACAAGCGCAAGTCCCGCGATGCTGACCGCACACTCAAACGACTCCAGCTACAAATGGACAACCTGGAGTCTAGAGTCGCTCTCGAGTGCAAAGAAGGTGAGATTAATTATTAGTAAGTCATATATCATTTAGGGCCTGCAAAGATGGTTCACAAACTGCATCCTGCTGCAGCTACATGCTGCCCTTTTATACAGTAACAATGCTGTCAATCAATTAAATTGCTTAATTAAATTAATTATGTTATTGCAGAATTTACATACGGGTCAGACACAGGTTAATTGCTTTTTTTAAATATTTGTACTAAATTAACATGTTAAATGGACTATATATACAATTATACATGCACAATTTCATATGTGTGTGTGTGTGCATGTATACATGATCGGTAAGATTTTTTATGTTTTCAACATTGATAATAAATAATAATAATAAACGTTTCTTGAGCAGCGAATCAAAATATTAGAATGATTTCTGAAGAATCATGTGACACTGAAGACTAGAGTAATGATGCTAAAAAAATTAAGCTTTGCATCACAGGAATAAATTACATTTTAAAATATATTAAAATAGATTTTAAAATTGTAATAATATTTCACAGTATTACTTTTTTTGTTGTATTTTTTTATAAAATAAATGCAGCCTCTGTGAGCATAAGAGACTTATTTTAAAAACATACAAAAAATGTCATTTAAAATAAATAGGTTTGTTAAAAACTTTCTGAAATGAATCAAATGTCAATGACATGTATTCATTTACATAAAGTATGCATTGACTTGCCTAGTCATCTACTAATAAAATAACACTAGTCGACCCTAATAAATGAATACTTTTGTAAAAGCTTTTACACCCTATCTGTTCCTACTAACAGTCACTGTTCACAAACACTCGCTGTGATAAACGTCCACATCAAATAATGTGATTTTCATATGTGATTTAAATTGCTGTTGAAGTGAAACCTGCGGGTCCTACGATCAAGCTCCACATTAACATCTTTCCGTTCTCTTGTCGCCATGGTGACACCATTATTGTTGTTAGCATGTCTTGGTAACAGGTTGGTGTTAGTGGGCCGCTCTGTTATGGGATTCCGTCTTCCACCCAGTATGAAATGCAGTTTCCGTATGCCGTAAAGGTTCCCAATGCCACACTCTACCTGGTCTCGTAGAGATGCACTGGGTCTAATTGGCCATTATCTTAGGACTGTCGACCCTCCTGGTCACAACCCTGTCAGGAGGATGAAAAAGCGTGGCGTGGCTAGCTAGCTAACAAACAGTCTTTTTCACCGCAAAGGGGGAGATGGCTGAATGTCAGAGGGAGAATGATGAAAGAAATTTGCTGCTTGCCAAATGGGTGAAGGAACCGGTAGACATTGATTAGCTGTCACGTTCTTTAGACCTGATTCTCACTGATTGGCCGACCGCCTTCATTAGTGGACAACCTGAACGGTTTGTTATCGCAATGCCATTCAATCTGTGCATCAATATTTTATTTGGATCATATGCGCTGACATTATTTACAACCTCTGCAAAATATTTATGACCTCAGCTTGGTTATTTCTCGTTTTGGGCTGGGAATGGATTTGCTTCGTAATGACACGAAGCTCTCAAACCAGTGGGCTGTTGAACCCAATGAGGTCAACAGGGCCAGAAAATGGGCTGCGAAGGGGTGAATCTCTCAAAACCCGTCAAGACGTAATATTTTTTACACCAAAATCACAAGAAATCATGTTTTTTTGGAAAAAGTTTTTTTTTAAATATCTGTTAAAATATTTGAACACTTAAACGAATACCTCAGGTCTTTAGTGACCTGGGACGTCATTTACTACCCCCTTCCTCATATATTTTTTTTAAAGTTAGACATCAATCTTCTTAGTACTCCTCAATCAATTCATCATATGCAATATTACAAGAAAAAAAACGATAATAGAATGCCTGTTTTCCCATTCGTTTTTTGCTGTTGTAAAAATTGTATAAGGTCGCTAACGAACTGAGGTGTTTCTGCACAACAATAATTGAATCTTTAATGACTGAATAAGTGCAATTCACCTTTATTCCACAAGATGGCAATGTCTGATACACAATGATGAAGTGACGTTTCACTCATAGTTATCGCAGGCAGAAAACAAAATAATAGGGAGTACCATCAGCAAAACTTAGGGATTTACTGCAGAGCAAGTACTGAACGCAATCAAACATTAGTGTTACTGTCACTTGATGGTGGATCTGGTGAAGAAGCTGTCAGAGATCAAAATATTGATTTTGAAGATGTTGAAAATGATAGTTTTGAGAATGTTTGAAATCGCGTATATGAGCCAGATGCTAATGTCCAAGTACATGAGCTCTTACGAATGAGCTCTTACGAGGACAGTGATGATTGTATAAAATATCTGCTCAAACTGAACCCTTCCAAGCTCCAAAAGGTAACAAAATATGATTTATTTTATTGTTCTTTAATAGTTACTTTAACATCAGGAGAGTTTTATATTATTGCAACAGGTAGAGATCCATCAGTGTTAGATATAGATCCGGGTCGCTAAAGACCCGAATATGTATAATGATTGGCGAAACATTCATGCATTTAAGGTAATAATTGTATATAATATATTTAGAATTAAAATAAATATTTTACACATTTCCCCCCCAAAATTTGAGATATAATTCAAATTGTTCTATTACTGTAAAAAGTACTTCATGGCTTATTCACCCAAAAGCCTCAACGGCCTCTAAATGCTTGAAACCTGCGTTCCCAACCCTCTGAGCAACTTCGCCCTCTAGTTTGTCTGTATAGCATTCGGAAGGGTGGATGCAGTCATGATGGCGCTGCACAGTCATGGGGTGTGGACCGGCGAGAGCCATCCAGGGACATGCGATTTACCATGTGCAAAGACTTACTGAGCCATGATGCAGCCCATCAGAGAGCGCAGTGGTACAAACAAACAAAGGATACGGCTAATGGCTAATTAGCCAGCTATCCAGCGTCGGTTTAGATCCCGGGAACGCTCAGTGGGGATATCAGCTTCGCCTCTCTGCTTTACATTAGCCCAGAAATGTTAGTGCAAGCATGTGCGGACATCACAGTAATTGGAATTGTTTCACTTTGAGTGCTTTCACAACTAAACGAACGACTGCAGAAAGAAACGCATTATCAGCAGTGTCCGAAAACTTTTCAAACGTGTTTTGACAAACAGCTTCTGCACTAAAGGAAATGTTTTGCTGGCTGACCTTGCCAGCGCTGATTCTTCCTGAGTGGTGTAATGTTTTGACCACTACAACAGGAAGCCTTTCAAAATTCGCAATTTAAGCTGTCTGTAATGCCCCCTCATGCTTTACAATCCGACATGCTCCTCGCCAAATAATGAAGCGAAATTGAATTACAAGGCCATCCCTCATGTTGGAAATCTTTGTTAGGCCTTTCGAGTGCACTTTTGAAGAGAAAGAACCATTGAATTAAAAGCTCTTTAGGCCTGTCACTTTCTCTTCTTTTCTTTTTTTTTTTTTCATCAGGAGACTGAACATCCCGTTGGACAGTTCATCTTGAATAATATTTGTGTAGTATTTTTAAGATGAAAACCCCTCACTTAGAGTAGGAGCTTCTTGCTTCAGTATTCGTATCCCAGCGGACAACGAGGAGGAACAACAGCTGGAGGAAATTATGCATGAAAAGCTCCGCTCCTTTATTAATTACCCACTCATGCAATTAATTGACTTTCTTTTCCCGTGAACTTTGTGTCTTACGTCTCTTCCCTCCCGCTCTTTTCGAATAGCAAAACCAAATTAGTCATAAACTGAGTAAACAAACAGATTGACAGACTTAGCATTACTTCTGTTTACCCAGTACTTATTATTTCACGAGGCTCCCAGTGACCACATATTTCCACCACTTTATTTAAAGTTTATTTGTAATCATACTTAGGTAAGGCTTAAAACAAACCAAACTTCTATTATGAGATGTTTTATTATGTACCCTGATTCAAAAAAAAAAAAATATATATATATATTATTAAATCATTCTCTGCACTGCAAAACTACTCTGGAAATATGTTGAGGGTTGAGTTACTTATAGATCTACAGTAGTAGCTGGTTGTATATATATTGATGTGACTGATTACCTTTATGATTGTTTTATTAGTTTTCACTACCGTTCAAAGTTTTGAATAAATAAAATAAATCAATACTTTTATTCATCAAGGATGAATTAAATTGATCAAAGGTTACAGTAAAGACATGTATAATGTTACAAAAGATTCTATTTCAAATAAATGCTGTTCTTTTGAACTTTTTATTCATGAAAAAAAAATTATTTTGAAAAATTGAATTTTTTCATCCTGAAAAAAAAAAAAACTACACAACTGTTTTCAACATTGATAATAATAATGAATGTTTCTTGAGCATCAAATCTGCATATTAGAATGATTTCTGAAGGATCATGTGACACTGAAGACTGGAGTAATGATGCTGAAAATTCAGCTTTGATCACAGGAATAAATTACATTTTAAAAAATATTAAAATAGAAAACATTTATTTTAAATTGTCATAATATTTAACAATATTAGTTTTTTTAGTTTTTTTTTTTTTGTATTTTTAATCAAATAAATGCAGCCTTGGTGAGCAGAAGAGACTTCTTTTAAAAACATTAAAAATCGTACTGATCCAAAACATTTGACTGGTTTTGTGTGTGTGTGTATATATATATATATATATATATATATATATATATATAATAAAAAAATATATATGTATATATAAATATTATTATTATTATTTTTATTTATTTTTTTTATTATTATTATTATTATAACTTGATTAGTCAGATAGTGTTGAAACTCTACTTAATAGGTTTTCTTTTCTCCTCACAGCATTTGCCGAACTCCAAACCGACATCCACGAGCTGACCCAAGAGCTGGATGGGGCAGGTATCCCGTTCCTGGACTATCGAATCTACGCCATGAGAGTGCTGTTCCCAGGCATTGAGGACCACCCGGTGCTCAAGGAGATGGAGGTACGGGTCAGTACATCGCCATCACCACGGTACCCCTATAGAGCAGAACTAACAACGCAATCAAAAACTAGAACTACTAATACTAGAAAAAACAACATCAGGCCCTCACATATAGCTGAGATTGTATGAACTATGATAACGGCATTGACGCCTGATCAACACTCTTGAAAGGTCACAATGTATATTGTAAATTCGGTTACCAATATTTTTGACATCAATGACTTCTGATAAATGGGGTCAGTGACTCACCGGAAAGAATGAAAAAATACAGTCTGAACGTACAATTTGGAGTTGAAAGAGTTCAATACGTTACAGATTGTGACCTCTTGTACTATAGAACCAGACGCTAATGACTGACACATAATAGCACGAGCTAAAGAAAACAACGCCACTAAACGAGCAATCGTAAAACCTCAAAACGCACCGGTCAGCACAATTAAATACTCCATTACTCCAACATGCTACGTCCTTCGGCCTGCATACGGCAGGTCATGCTGTTGGCTTGCGGAGGGATCACATGTTTATTATTTCATCTGGGGTTTGTTTTCACTGTATTTGCCCCCGAGTCCCCGGCGTAATCAAGTGCCTATGCGCACGGCTCAGACCCTTATTGCTCTGTGTAGCTTCTCGCCCCAAAGCAACCTACAGTGCAATCGGCCTCCCCGAGAGGCTGCAAATTTCATTCGGCTCAGCAGAGAAGAATTGAGGCACTTTATTAGTCTGTGTTGTTGGAAAAAAAAGGCCTTTGTCAGGTTACATGGAACATAAAGTGCTGAAGGGGACAATAACAGACGTCGGTTCGCTTTGAAGTCTGATTCCTGCATCCTCGCACTGAGATTTCATTTGTTCGTTTTTGTTTTCCGTAATTTCTTTGGATTATAGCTCTTTGTCCTAAACAGCTGTGAAAAGTTCCCAGCAACAATGTGAGATAATTACTGTTTTACATAGAGGTTTGTGAAGCAGAATTTTGCACCAATGAGATTTCACTGTGGGCGGGGCTACTCATTAGATGAATATGCGCACAGGTTGGCTTGTTAGGACACATGTAAGATGTGTTACTTTTATTATGTTAGTATAAACATGTAGCTTCATGAAATTGTACAGGTAAGATGTATGAAAAGGTGAGGCAGATGAAAAGTGACAGGTGCTGCCCTGCGGATCATGGAAGGACACAACGCCACTTTTCGCTCCTGGACACAGAGGTCACATCTGCTTCCTGCTGTACTCTTTCTCTCTCTGTCCTTCCTCATTCTGCATTCCCTTCTGTTGTGTTTTTGAGCTGCTAGCATCTTGGATTCCCTTTGATGTCAGTCAGAAAGCAACATGTCCCTCATGTGGACTTGTGCTTGAACACTAAAGTACTTTAACTTTGTGCTTCAGAGAGGCAGAACGTGTCAATCAAAAACATTAAAAGCAATGTGAAATCGAAATTGACCTGATTTACTTTCTTTAAAAATTCCCCTGGTTTTACAGTGCATAACTGATCACTGAATGTTATAATAAAAAATATTTTAAAAAGTCCCACTTGGTAGTATAAAATAAAATCACTATGCAATAAAATCAAATCTGTTTATTTCCCGATTAATATTTTATTTTGAAATGTCACATTGCACAAGTTTAATGCACTGAAAATTTTTATTTAATGTTGTTCACCTCCACCATTGGCCAGTTAAAAAGATAGTCCCGCCTCCAAATGCATGGCATTTGTTAAGTTGTTGTATTGGCATTCTCAGGCATAAAACACAAGCACAAATTTGTGTCAATCATAAAATTGCATAAAGTAATAAATAGTGATATAAAATGAAACCGTTCAGGACAACAATTTAGGTATGAACTATTTTATGTATGAGCTACCATTCAAAAGTTTGGGATCAGTAAGATTTATTTAATACTTTTATTCAACAATGTCCCGTTAATTTGATCAGAAGTGACACTAAAGACATTTATAATGTTACAACAGATTTCTGTTTCTTTTGAACTTTATATTCATCAAAGAATCCTGAAAGAAAAATGTATCTCAAAAATGTTTCAACATAGATGTTAAGCAAGCCAAACGATTTTCAACACTGATAATAATAAGAAATGTTTCATGAGCAGAAAATCAGCATATTAGAATGATTTCTGAAGGATCATGTGACACTGAAGGCTGGTGTAATGATGCTGAAAATTCAGCTTTGCTTTCACAGGAATAAATCACATTTTTTAAAAGTATATTAAAATACAAAACTGTATTTACTGTATTTTTTTATCAGTGCAGCCTTGGTGAGCATAAGAGACTTCTTTCAAAAACATTTAAAAATCTCCAAACTTTTGATCGGTAGTGTAGATTCATTCTCCTCGTGTTTCATGAAGGAGACCCAATGTTGTGAAAGAATTTAGAGTCTTTGAAAGGATCATGTTAAATGAATATTAATCATTTTGTACTGTAATTGATTGAATGTAATTGTTTCTTTTTTTGTCTGTTCAACAAAACACAACATATTTCATAACTAATAGCTCTACACTGTATAATGAGCTTCTCTGCGTGTTTTTTCCCCCACAGGTGCAGGCTAATGTCGAGAAGGCCTTGACTCTATTTGGTCAACTCCTCACCAAGAAGCACTTCCTTCTGACATTTATCCGCACGCTCGAAGCTCAGCGCTCCTTCTCCATGCGTGACCGTGGCAACGTGGCATCACTCATCATGACAGCTCTACAGGGAGAGATGGAGTACGCTACAGGAGTCCTCAAACAGCTGCTCTCTGACCTCATCGACAAGAACCTGGAGAGCAAGAACCACCCCAAACTGCTGCTCAGGAGGTGGGAGAGAACACACACACACTCTGATATACAGTTGGAGAGTTGGCTAATCAAAATAGAGGTTGTTTAGTTTTAAAACTCTTAAAGGTACAGTAGCAAAAACCGAATTCTTCCTTGCTATCTAGTATGTGAAAAATAGTATGCCAAAAAAAGAGTAGTGTGTCCTAGTATTTGAAAAACAGTTGGTGAAAAGTCCCCGGATGACTTACTACTTCCGGCGAGATTCTTACGTGTTCAATTCGATTCAATTCAATAAACTTTATTATTCCCCTGAGGGGAAATTTACACATCACAGCAGCACATACCACACAGTAATAAAGATGTGTGCATTCAATGGACACTTTACTATCCGATGACGCTACGGGAGAGGATTTATGAATGGAAGTGAAGCAACGCAACTGACGCTGGTAGGTCACATGATAATGACAGCATGGCAGATGTAGTATGTCCAAATTTCATTCATACTACCCATATTCATACTATATAAAGCATACTTTTTTTAACTGCTATGAAGTAAATTCAAATTCAAATGTAGTACCTACTCAGATAGTATGCGATTTTGGGGCGCACCAAGGGTCATAGAAAGGGTAGAATATAGTACTGCAAATCTAAATCACGATTTTTGTGCAAGAAACCTTGTCTACCATTTTAAGTAGACTTAAAATGCTACAAAATTCCCAGCCTGGAAAAACCACCTCAAATTTTCTCCCTGACGCACAAATGTTCATGTAAGTCAATACTCTCCACCCAACGTCAACCCTAATCTAGCGCACTTACCGAAGTATGCTAATGAGCTATTCAGTACACTTGCCCCACATGAAATACCTGTTGTCCTGCTCCATTCACCTTATCTCCCCTTCACCGTTTTATTAACGAGCATATAATTTAATAATAGGCTCTTATGTAAGGAAGTAATGGGAGTTGGTAAGTCTATGTGAATGCATTATTGAACAGCAGAAAAGGCTCCTGGTGGGCCTGAGGGAGGAAGGAGCCGCAGTATGCAGCCCGCACTAGCAGTCGCTCTCGTTTGCCAGCTACAGATGAATTAGGAGAATTGAAGTCCATTAATTAAGGCATGCTTTAATTACTTCTGTTCTGGGTAAGCTTTTGGGGGGTCTTCGGCTAGCGACAGGTTGGCCATTAATGGAAGACGTCGCCCAATTACTGTAATTGTCTGGTCTTAATGAAGATTGGTGGTTTGTTTTGGAAAAAAGTGTAGTTTTTCCCCCCCACAAGAACCACATTAGTAGTTTATTATTATTATTATTTTTTTTTTTTGAGAAGGCTTTTATTTACTTTTGGATTGCATTTTTATCAAATGAATTGGAATTCATATTTCCTCTTTTCCTCTCTGCTTTTAGGACCGAGTCTGTTGCTGAGAAGATGCTTACGAACTGGTTCACTTTTCTTCTGTACAAGTTCTTAAAAGTAAGTGGGTACCATATGTAGGATATCGTTCAAAAGTTTGGGGTCGTTATATTATATTTAATTTTTTTAAAGAAATAAATACTTGCATTCAGCTGAGAGTCCTGAAAAATACTATCAGTTTCTCAAAAATATTAAGCAGCACAACTGTTTTCAACATAATTATTGTTTTATAATTATAGTGTTTCTTGTGCACCAAATCAACATATTAGAATGATTTCTGAAGGATCATGTGACACTGAAGACTGAAGTAATGATGCTGAAAACTATGCTTTGCCATCACAGGAATAAATTACATTTCAGAATATATTCAAAAATATTTTTCACAATATTAAGATCTTACCAACCCCAAACTTTTGAATAGTAGTGTACAGTACATGCACCAGTGTTTTACACACGACTGAATCTGCAGTGCCACCTTATATTTTACACCTTATATTTGTGAGGTTTCATAGTTTGATTCACAAGTCTGATTCATTCAACTTGAACTTATGAGCCAGTTCTTCTAAACGTTCTTCTCTTTTCTTCTCAAAGAGAAATTTTGAATCTGTTTGATTTGTTTGAATCCATTTAACGAATCATTCTAGATCTACATTTAAGGGGAGTTTTTTTTAATGCAATTGACTTTTATCGTATGGACAAACCATTTGAAACCTTCAGAATATCAGCTTTGATATGATTGGTGAGTAAATGACAGAATTTTTGTATAAAGTCTATTCCACCCACTCCTGATAAAACAAAAATACACCCAAACACACATACAAAACATAAAAATGAATTCACACTCTTTATTCTACAAGAATAGGGCGACCAGAGAACCTTCCCACCAGTAGTTTCAACATGATTAGACAAATTAAGAAACAGAAGCTGTCTGTCAGGGGTCGGGCAGGTCAAAGGCTGTCCCTAGCGGCACCTCTGCATCTGAGTCCCCATCAGCTCTTAGCTCTCTCTCTCCTTTTTTATTCTCCCCCCCCCCATCCATCCTGCTGCACTCCATGACGCCACTCACAGAGCGTGATTGAGCTGCAGGATGTCGCATCCTCCCCTGTCTGTCTCTCTCTCTCTCTCGCACTCTTACATTAGCAGCTCTCTAGTTTTATTAGTTCAATCATGCAGGGCTCAGCATGCACTGGAAGAATTTTAATCAACAGGAAACCGGTGTCTAGAATACTTTCACATCATAGAAATTCATTTAAAGTTGACACAAATTGAACGTGCTTTTGCATTATTTGACAACATAGAATGTAGTTGTTTGTAAAGGAATAGTTCATCCACAAGATGAAAATGGTCAATTTATTTACAGTGCTATGCTAATAATACACTGATATCAGACGAGTGACCATACATTTGAAATATTAAAATGGAAAGAATTAATAAATTAAATACACAAACACTATGTATGTAGATGTATGGTTGTGCTTATATATATACATACATACATATACATATACATATACATACACATACATACATACATACATATATATATATATATATATATATATATATATATATATATATATATATACACTCACCTAGAGGATTATTAGGAACTCCATACTAATACTGTGTTTGACCCCCTTTCGCCTTCAGAACTGCCTTAATTCTACGTGGCATTGATTCAACAAGGTGCTGAAAGCATTCTTTAGAAATGTTGGCCCATATTGATAGGATAGCATCTTGCAGTTGATGGAGATTTGTGGGATGCACATCCAGGGCACGAAGCTCCCGTTCCACCACATCCCAAAGATGCTCTATTGGGTTGAGATCTGGTGACTGTGGGGGCCATTTTAGTACAGTGAACTCATTGTCATGTTCAAGAAACCAATTTGAAATGATTCGAGCTTTGTGACATGGTGCATTATCCTGCTGGAAGTAGCCATCAGAGGATGGGTACATGGTGGTCATAAAGGGACGGACATGGTCAGAAACAATGCTCAGGTAGGCCGTGGCATTTAAACGATGCCCAATTGGCACTAAGGGGCCTAAAGTGTGCCAAGAAAACATCCCCCACACCATTATACCACCACCACCAGCCTGCACAGTGGTAACAAGGCATGATGGATCCATGTTCTCATTCTGTTTACGCCAAATTCTGACTCTACCATCTGAATGTCTCAAAAGAAATCGAGACTCATCAGACCAGGCAACATTTTTCCAGTCTTCAACTGTCCAATTTTGGTGAGCTCGTGCAAATTGTAGCCTCGTTTTCCTATTTGTAGTGGAGATGAGTGGTACCCGGTGGGGTCTTCTGCTGTTGTAGCCCATCCGCCTCAAGGTTGTGCGTGTTGTGGCTTCACAAATGCTTTGCTGCATACCTCGGTTGTAACGAGTGGTTATTTCAGTCAAAGTTGCTCTTCTATCAGCTTGAATCAGTCGGCCCATTCTCCTCTGACCTCTAGCATCAACAAGGCATTTTCGCCCACAGGACTGCCGCATACTGGATGTTTTCCCTTTTCACACCATTCTTTGTAAACCCTAGAAATGGTTGTGCGTGAAAATCCCAGTAACTGAGCAGATTATGAAATACTCAGGCCGGCCCGTCTGGCACCAACAACCATGCTATGCTCAAAATTGCTTAAATCACCTTTCTTTCCCATTCTGACATTCAGTTTGGAGTTCAGGAGATTGTCTTGACCAGGACCACACCCCTAAATGCATTGAAGCAACTGCCATGTGATTGGTTGATTAGATAATTGCATTAATGAGAAACTGAACAGGTGTTCCTAATAATCCTTTAGGTGAGTGTGTATATATATATATATATATATATATATATATATATATATATAAAACTTTTTTTCCTTTTTTTTTTTCCTTCATTTATCATTGGACTTTGACGGTGTCAGTCTTCATTCACATGCTGGAAAAGAGCAGCATGAATATTTTGCCTAATATGTTCCTTTTAGACTAAATCAGCCAATTCCAATTTGCTCATTTGAAGTCCGTTTCAAGCTCTGTCTGTTTACAGGCCTCGTTTGGCTCCTCTGCTAACTGACAAAAGTTCAGAAGCAGACAGTTTGTGATCGCTAATTAGCATTAGGAAAAGCGGCGCTGTTTTAGATGGATGGGATTGTGGCGTGAGTTAGTGGAACTGACAAGCTGTTACACCATACATCACCAACACACAGCTTGTAATATCACATATGATGACATTGCTCAGAAAGCACAGTTGAAGCAAACTGACACAAGTCAAACCTTCCCAGAAATCTCTCTCACAAAGTGCAGTTTTTGGCCACAGTGGTGCTTTTGAACGAGGTCTGCTCAAGGCTGTGGTGTGGAATAATTGATCTGCTAGCTCTGTATTTCAACAGGATATTTTCCTGCTACTGTTCATTAGCCCTATGGGTGGGTGAGGTCTGTCTATGTGGTCTGCTCTCTCTCGCTTTCTTTCTGTCTCTTTAATGAAGCTAGAGCGTGGGATGAGGTCTAGTCTCTCGGCCGCGTGCGCTGCAGTGGGGGTCTCTAAGAGTGATGTATTCACGCTCCCTCTCGTTAGCAGCTGTCGGCTTAATTAGCGCAGATGCTAACGAGACGTTAACAGCATATGGTGGGAGGGTGGGTGGAGTAAAACAGGATGAAGTGGTGGAGGAAACCAGAGTAACTGTTTCGTGTGGGTATGCGTGAGGCGGAGGAAGACGGCGGGTTTCCTCGTTCCACCGTGCCCATCATAATCACTGCGCTCGGGGGGTCGGTTGAGGAGGGATACAGGCCTGATGCGTCTCGCATGTGACTGCTCTCTGTAAATCATGATTTGCGTGTCTCCTGCATTAAAATTTTACCAATCTTTGGAAATTATATCAGATTTTGACTTAATTGACTTAATTTCTGTCTCAGAAACTCATTCCAATTCATTGTAGCTTCGATTGTAGCTTCAGAACCTTTGTAGATTCTGCCTCAGAAACGATTAGCAAGTGTATTCATGGTAGCTTCAGATTTTATGTGGTAATGTATAAATCACACAATGTATTTTCTTTGTAATCTGAAGCTACAATGGAAAAGATTGCTAATTACTAGTTTCTGTCTCAGAAACTCATTACAGATCATTGTAGCTTCTGCCTCAGAAACTAGCGATTAAAACGTTTATTCATTGTAGCTTCAGATTTTGTGTCGTAATGTATAATTCACACAATGTGTTTTATGTATAATCTGAAGCTGCGATGAATAAACTTGCTAATCGCTAGTTTCTGAGGCAGAAGCTACAGTGAATCTGAAGTTACAATGGAGAAGATTGCTAATTGCTAGTTTATGTCTCAGAAACTCATTACAGTTCATTGTAGCTTCAGATTCATTGTACTGTAGCAATTCTGCCTCAGAAACTAGCGATTGACAAGTTTATTCATTGTAGCTACAGATTTTGTGTCGTAATGTATAATTCACACAATGTGTGCTATGTGTAATCTGAAGCTGTGATTAATAAACTGGCTAATCAGTTCTGTAGTTTCTGAGGAAGAAACTAGGGATTAGTGAGCTTATTCTCATACCACAAGAACATCTGAAGCTATATTAAATAAGATTGCTAATTGCTAGTTTCTGTCTCAGAAACTTGATTGAAGCTTCATTGTAGCTTGTAGATTCAGAACCTCTGTAGCTTCTGCCTCAGAAGCTAGTTTATTCACTGTATTTTGTGTGGTAATGTGTAATTCAGACAGTATGTGCTATGTGTAATCTGAAGCTACAATGAATAAAACTGGCTAGTCACTATTTTCTGAGGCAGAAACTATAGTGATCAGCAAGTTTATTCACAGTCACACCATTGTAAAATCTGAAGCTGCAATAAATTGTGAAATGATAATTTCCCACAATGTAGCTTCAGATTTCTTGTAGCTGCCTCAGGAACTTGTGATTAGCAGGTTTATTAATTGTAGTTTCAGATTTTCTGTGGTAATGTGTAATTCACACAATGTGTGCTACATGTAATCTGAATATACAATGAATACGATTTTTTTAAATAGTTTTTTAGTGTTAGTACTTCAATTTAAACGTATTTAGTTAGTTAGTTGCCAAAGCAACAATTTTAATATTCTGTGTTATTTTCTTTTTTTATTATTATTTACGTTTTTCCATCTAATATTTATATTTTATTTTATTTCAGCTTTGTTTAGTTTTTAGTTAACAATAACAACCCTGCTGGTTGGTTGCTTTATATCAACAAAATTGGCCAGAATATGTCACTAAATAGACCATAGGTCAGGCTACATAAGGCTAGCTAACTGCTAACGGATGGCTGATTCAAACAGAAACATAAATATGAATTAATAAATATGAATACAAATACCCTGTGGTCTGTGTGGGTCCTAACGTCCTAGTATAGTGACGGGGACACTATACTGTCAAAAGAGCACCTTCCTTCAGATGAGATGTTACACTGAGGTCCTGACTCTCTGTGGTCACAAAAAAATCCCAAATTTGCCCAGTGGCCTCTGTCCATCATGGCCTCCTAATCATCCCCATACTGATTGGCTTCATCACTGTCTCCTCTCCACCAGTAAGCTGGTGTGTGGTGGGCGTTCTGGCGCAATATGGCTGCTGTCACATCATCCAGGAGGATTCTGCACATTGGTGGTGGTTGAGGAGATTCCCCCTTCTATGTAAAGCACTTTGAGTGCAGAGAAAAGCGCTATATAAATATAATGAATTATTATTATTATTATTATAAATATGAATAATTAAGAAACTCACAAGTTGTTTGTTAGCCAGTGAAAAATGTTAATGCTAATGTAGAAATCAGCCTATCAATCCACATCTCTGCCGCCTCTCTCTCCACACCTATCTGTTCATTTCACAAAGGGGTTTAAGTGCTTCCTCCCAATCGTTAACCTCCATCTATCGCTCTCTCTATTCCCTACGTTTAAACTGTTTGTCTTTTTCGAGAGGGGCTTTTTGAGGGTGTGAGAGGCTAATGGTTGTATTGATTGGCAAGTCCTTGTGATTATTTGAAAGCGGTGTGCCATTATAGCCGCTTGTTTTTCACATCTGAAGTGACAGTTTATCAGTAATCAAGTTTTGCTCAATATACAAATCCTGAAATGCATTTTATGTCCGCGTGTTACTATGAAAGGAAAGAAGGGCTATTGATTGCATCATCTTTCACTTTTTATGAGGTGAAAAAATTCACGGTGCATGTATTCATGACATTGTGGAGTCCTAACACACTGTTGTTTCTGACTCTCTTTCTCTACAGGAGTGTGCAGGCGAGCCTCTCTTCATGCTGTACTGTGCTATTAAACAGCAGATGGAAAAAGGTCCTATAGACGCCATCACCGGAGAGGCCCGATACTCCCTCAGCGAGGACAAACTCATCCGACAACAGATTGACTATAAGACGCTGGTCAGTATACAGTGCACAACATTAGCTCACTCATCTGAAGGACTGAGGATGTGTTTTTATGTCTCTCCAATCAAGATGAAATCAAAATTGACCTTATTTGTATTCTTAATAAATGTCACTAGTCTTGTTGTGCACAACTCATGAATATTGTTATAGAGGAAAAAGTAATCTTTAATCAAAAGGACTTTTCACACATTAAATAATTAACCCTGGGTCAAACTAAACACTGGGTTTTTCTTGCTTCATGCGTCTCACTGCTCAAACTTTACCCAGGGTACATTCATCCTGGTATTCATGAGCTGACTTTTCACACTGTACATTCCTAAACCCTGGGATAACATCCGTATTTGCATATTTGTGGTGTCGGTGTCACTGATTGGACGAACGCAACATGCAACCTGTTTACATAGATTGCATGCCCTTTACAGGCTATAAATGTACGAATAAAATGGTCTCTTCTTCACGCCAATTAACGCAATCACCGTTTGACGTTTTTCCTCTTAAACATTGAAATGACGCAGCGTTTCCGTGACTGCAATAGTGTTGTTAACCCTGATTCTAAATTACGAGTGTGCAATGTTCCTTTACCCAGGTGCAATGATAACCCAGGGTTAAGCGCAGTGTGAAAAGCCCTAAAGTGTATTAACTTTAGCATCCTACTTTTTGCTGACCGTTCCTTCTGCTGATTTAACAAAGTCAATGTGCAGTGAAAACCTCCTGACATGAAAGATTTTCCGAAACGTAGCCAGCAAAATAAAATAAAAAAATGCTATTTTAAAAAAGATTTTTGCTTATTAAATGAAGTTCCAAATGCAGAGCATTCCAAATCAGTCATTTATGAGATTTTTTAGAAGACAGCGGCCTTTTCAGCTGTGTTTTCAACTTGTTTTTACAGTATTGAGTGTTTTAACTGCTCAAACTAGAAGCTAATGATAAATCGCTCAGACTGATTTATCTTGACTCTTTTTAGACACTTCATTGCGTGAACCCAGAGAACGAGAACGGCCCGGAGGTGACGGTGAAATGCCTGAACTGCGACACAATCACCCAGGTGAAAGAGAAGCTTCTGGACGCTGTGTATAAAGGAAGCCCTTACTCACAGAGACCCAAAGCTGGAGACATGGACCTTGGTAAGAACTCTTGAGAAACTCTTGAGAAAGAGTCATTAGGTCATTCTAAACCCTGGATAGCAAAATCTTGGCTTAACTTGTTTCATGTTTCACACTATTCAACTCTTTGCCCTGGTTTGCAATTAATCCTGGGCAGTTAGGTTTATACTCTACATTTGGAAGCCCTGGGTTAATGTTCTTATTTGCATATTTATGAGGTCAATAAGATTGATTGGTTTTAATAACTGCCTGTCCATCTCTGAAAATGTTTACATGTACAAGTGAACGTTTCTGTGGCTGTACAAAGGACATGAATATTTAATGAGGTCAACACTGAGGCAGTTTATGATTAGTTGTCTGTAGCTAAATAATTCGCTGCACTGCATCATTTCACTCTGTATAGTGTGTACCTTTGCCGCTGCAGGTGGGGAGGGTTCCATAACCCAGGATTAAAAGTGGTGCTAACCCTGTTTCGAAATTACAAGAATGAAACGTTGCATAAACCGGGGTAATGAGTGGCCTTACCCAAGGTTAAAAAGACGATAGCCCAGGCTTAAATGCAGTGTGAAAAGCCCTAGAGAGATTTGCAGTTTGGATGAGTGGTTGGCAGAGCTTTTATGATTCAAGATGGACATATCAATGAAATATTGCATGTTAGGTATGTCAAATAATCAATTAATTATTGATTAAGTAATCAATCTAAATTTGTACCTTAATACTACAAAATGCATATGGAAGATTCCAAATAATATATACACATAACCTACTTTTTAATTCTGATAATATTAATATTTTTATATTTAAATTTTTTATATTTATTAATATATATTTATTTATATGTGATTACAATATTTAATATATATAATATAATATATATATTCTTTTTTTTATTATGCTTGATGTAAATAATGCCATTTATTTTTTTAACAAATGTTCAGTCCACTGTAGTTGAATACATTTAAGCTTTTTAGTATGCATTGAACTCAGTAATATTATGCATGAATAAAGGAGATGATACAAGAAGACTGATAGAGGAACAGTACATAAATTGTATATATATACACATAGATTTTGATTACTGAACATTTATGTGCTAAAATGAATGAATCGACAATTGATAACCTAATTAAATTATTAAACAAAATGATTAACAACCCTGTTTCACGTTGTTGTAATCAAATGGCTCTGTTCAGAGAAGGTACTGTCAGCTAATACAAATGTTCAGCTTATCAGCAGCTTGAAATAAATGGATGCTGAAGTCACCGTTGTGGGCACCAGGGAAATAGACACTACACCATATCATCCACAGCAAGATCCCATTAGCTAGAGCAGTTCCCAACATGATTGTCATCTGGCTCAGACTGAGTGATGCTATCAGCTGCAGATCTCTTCTGGCTTTGCTCTGCTCTGCTCCTTGGCAGTTGTCTTTCAGAATCTGTTTCCAAATAAGAAACTGCGACTTCCTCCTGCAACAAACAAACAAACAAACAGGAAGGTTGTTTATTGGAACGGTTTGCTTGTAAGAGGCTTACAACAGTCATTCCCATGACCTTGATCAGATCCGTCATTTAGATCTGACCCGGAGTCAGACTTGTCACTCAGCCTCTGTTAACAGCAAGTGCATGTTTTCATATCTTTTCCGCTCGGAAAAGTGACTTCACTCTGCACAGGGAGATTCGGACAAGGTCTGCACAAGGTTATGTGCTCTAAATGAAGCATTTCTAAAGAGGAAAGCTCCCCTCAAGTGGTCAGTTGTCCTTGCTGTGGGAGTAATGTGCGTGTGTACACACATAGCTAGAGTTTGAGTTCAAAATTGTCCCCAAAAGTGAGCTAAATATGACAAAACTGTCTTTGGGAGGCATTTGGGGATGTCCTCAATTGGAAAATGTATTCATAAATAAGCAAGTACTGTTTTTTAAGACATAAAATGTCACCATTCCCATTGACGCACACCTTCATCTTGTTTTCTGTCGCAGAGTGGCGCCAGGGGAGACTGGCGAGGATCATTCTGCAGGATGAGGATGTCACTACTAAGATTGATAATGACTGGAAACGCCTGAACACACTAGCACACTATCAGGTACGGTCACTGTCCACAGCTGAGCAATATTAAGGAAAATAAAGATGTCATGGTCAAAGAATGCCAGAATTAGGTGGTGTATTCCGAGCATGACACTCTTCAGGGTTCTCATGGTCATGGAAAACCTTTTTTATATTGTGATCGCCAGGCCTGGAACGTTATGGAAATGTATTAAAATGTTAGAAGTCATGGACATTTCTGTAGTGATTTTGTTGTTGTTGTGATCTTTTTGGAGACTTTTGTACAAAATAATCTCTTAATTCCAAGGATTGTTACCTGGCATATAAATGGAAAATTATTTTAAAAGTACTTGTGCATTAATCATGAATGACTGTAAAAGTCATGGAAACTGGTTGAATATGGTGGAAACACATTTAGAAATTTGTTTTATGGTCTTGACTACAAAAACATGATCAAGTTAACATTTTATTCAAATATCATACAATACCAGTCAAATAATTACGCTTTTTTTTTAAAAATGTTTATGCTCATCCATGCTGCATTTATTTGTACAAAAATACAGTAAAATCTGTCTTTTTCATTGTAATATTTTTTCAAATGTAAATGATTCGTGTGATGGTAAAGCTGAATTTTCAGCATCATTACTCCAGTCTTCACTGTCACATGATCCTTTAGAAATCATTCTAAAATTCTGATTTGGTGCTCAATTATTAAACACATTATTCCAAACTATTGACTGGCAGTGTACATCCATTATGATTTTGAATCTTTGATTTGCAGAGTATGGATTAACGATGTAGATTAATGTGTCGGTGAATGTTTTTGTGAGTTATTTGCAGTAATGTTGAGTTCCTCATTGTATTCAGGTAACAGATGGGTCTGTTATTGCCCTGGTGCCAAAGCAAAACTCTGCGTACAACATCTCAAACTCGTCCACCTTCACCAAGTCCCTCAGCAGATACGGTAAGAACTCTGTCTCAACTTCCTGTTTTGATGTTCCCCTCAGAACCCCACTTCTCGTCTCCTCAGAGACTTTCTTCAGAAGAGTGAGATCACGTCTGCCATATTCACCTGAGAGATTTGTATTTATTGCATCCGGAAGCTCACTGGCCTCCATTTTCCCTTAAAAATGAGGACTCGCGCTAGAATCGTGTCCTCGTGTCTGGATTTCAAAAAGCCGGCGGACTTGATGTTTTTCACTATTCTTTGTGATGATTTTGTTTTGTTTTCCAAGCACTTTGGGTGTTTGTGCGAATAAGAGGTGATGATAGCACAGAACTGAAGGTGTTTTGTTCCTCAACCCAAAAAAAGAAAGCGGATCAGAGAGAAAAGGCTGTTTAATGTCGTCTGTCCTCCTCAGATGCGCGTATCCGTGATTGCCGCAGAATTACATGCACTCAAGCCATGGCTCTCTCATGGCAGACGTCCATTATATTTCCCTTTGAGAGGGGGCTTCATGTCTCGGATAATTCTGCTCAAACACTGGACGCACATTAGTATTGTCGTTCAAGTCGTGTTTCGCTCGTTGCCATGGAAACGGCAGAGGTTACCGCAGTCGTTGTGGTGTCAGAGTGACGCCAATGCGGATCGTTCTCATTACACGATCTGGCTTTTTTTTTTTTTTTACTTGATTTCCTGGATATGTAGGCTCATGAAAATACCTTTGAACATTGTTCCAAATCCCTTCACACCCCGCTACAGGAAGTGAATTCATATCTTCAATACCCAAATGAGCATTCCTCCCCGGCCTCCAGAATGGACATGGTGATAAGAGCACTGGACAGATATGCATCTCCCTGGGCCTCCGTAATGAAGTTTGACACTGGTACCATTAATAATAAACGATGCATTCACAAGCCGTAGGAGAGAACAGAGGAAGTCTTACTTCAGACTGCTCACAGGGTATTTTTATATATTCGTGTCATCCTTTATTACCCTGAGCTGAACAGTATATGCGATTTGTGTCGCATTTAGGAACAAGATACATACACTTGCTTATTGCTAGCACCACGCAAGCATGAATGGCCTGTTCAACCAGAAACATACTCATAAAAATATAGAAACATAGATATGCAAAGGCAGTTGTTTGGCCAGCGGATGACTAATATGGGGTTTTCTGTGGCGGATTTCAATATCTAGAAATATATCTGATACAATGCTGATATATACATAAGCAAATAACATATATGCGTTTGTTAAAAAGTTTGGGATAGATAACATTTTTTAATGTTTTTGAAGTATCTTATGCTCACCAAGGCTGCATTTTCTTGATCAAAAATGCAGATCGTTTCAAAATATAGTTTATTCCTGTGACGGCAAAGCTGATTTTTCAGCAGCCATAATGCCAGTCTTTAGTGTCACTTGATCCTTCAGAAATCATTCTAACATGATCCTTCAGAAATCATGCTGGTTAATATTTTTGTGGAAACTGTGATACTTTTTTTTCAGGAGTTCAAAAGAACAGCATTTATTTGAAATCAGATAATTTTGTAACACAATAAATGTCTTAATTATGAATGTCACTTTTGATCAATTGAATGCATCTTTGCTATAATTTCTTCCAAACTTTTGAATGGTTATATCCTGCTGAAGTGGAAAGATGACTTCTACTTTCTACACAATACACTAAAACAATCTCTAAATGGACAAGATGTACGTACATTTGCGAACGCAGTGTTAATAGCGCCATGGCCAAGACGCAGAAAGCGCTTGATGTTCCACACCCACACAAAAGAGTGCCATCTGGACCGAAATCACAAAAAAAATCAATGCAATATCCTCGACCCGCAGACAGGTGGAATAGGTAAAAAAGAGGTGACAGGATCTCAAATGCCGTACCAAAGAAAAAGTTGCATTTAACAGGGCATATGCCAGGAAACCCGCTTCCTAAGTTACACCTGCTTTTAAGAGGCGGAGAATTTTCAGCGCAAAATAGAGGCGTGCTTTCACCGGCTTTTTCTGTACATAACACGGAATACATAATTAGGCGCAGTTTACACTTCCCTTCCCATCTCTTTATGTGACACTCCCACTTTCCCCTTGGCCATCCCATGAATGCATATGCATGACACGAAAAGCGCATTTTGCCATTTTCAGTTCCCGCGACAGGCAGTCTGCGCTTTCATCTCGGTGCGTCCCGTTCGTACATACCTCGCCATGGTTTTATGCGCACTTTGTGAAACAAATAAGCCTGAAGTGGGCGCAAAAGCGTTAGTACATCTGGCCCTCAGACTGGTAACCCGAATGTTGCGGGTTCGATTCTTTATTCCGGCAGGAAATGACTGAGGTGCCCATGAGCAAGGCAACTAACCCCCAATCACTCCCTGTGTGCCACAGAAAAAATGGCTGCCCACTGCTCCGGGTGTGTGTGTGTGTGTGTTCACTACTCACTACTCCTAATGTGTGTGCACTAACTTGGATGGGTTAAATGCAAAGGACAAATTCCGATGTCCAGGCCTTCGCATGTCACTTTCACTTTGTACTTTACATGTACCGTTGAGGGTGATAGTCACTTTGAAATGTCTTGTGTTGAACTAGATGTTATATTTTTCAGTTAGTTATACATCTGAAAACTTGCTTTAAACTTGCTCCGTCAGTGGTTGACTTGAACAAGAAAATGGACTGTAGAAGACCGTTTATGCTAGTGCCCATTCTTCCGGCAACATTACAAACACACAACACGCACTTGCGTTATATTACGAATTTCATTGCATGAACGTCTGCGTTGACATACTTGCGTAGAGTAAGTTTCAGCCATTAGTGTTTATCTTCCGTTATCTTGTGGTCTCTGTGTTACTTAAAAATGCTCCTTTCCCGGTTTATTTATTATTTATTTGCTTTTCAACTATTATGTTTTTCTAAGCCTTGACTTTTTATGCGGTGTAATATAAAAGCGCTGCGAGAGGCTGAATTAAGCTTACAGTGGCTGTTTCTTTCAAGCACGCCGGCCTGCCAGTCTGTGACTGATTAACTAGACTCCAGACGCGGGACTCTATCTTTCACTCCCACTTGCCACTTAAGGATAGAATAAACCTGAGGGAGTTTTTTGATGGATTCTGCAGATGCAGTATATTCATTGTAGTTTAGGGCATCCACAGGAAATGATCCTTACCCAGAATGCCTTATCCTCAGACAGATTACTGTGCTTAACCATCCATTAGCCAGAGCTCAGCTCCTCTCTGCTCTCATCTTTGATGTGTAACTCCTGGGTATTTAGCAGCCGACTGCTCATCAGATAGAAGAAACCGCCGGACTTGATTTACAACCGCCGATGTGACTCTTTTATGCTGCTTAGGTTTTCGCTTTATATTATATGTATGGGGTCAATACTGCCTGAGATTTCTGAACCTTCCAGATTATGATGAAATAAAAGCAATACGCGTGAGAGGCCGTGCGTTACAGTGATTTTATTGCTGTACGAGTGCCAATAACACCCTTGAACAAGGTAGAATTACTGTAACGCATGGCTTTTTATGGCGTATTGCTTTTATAATATGGCGGCAGTATCAGGAACATGATAAAACACATCAATGTTGTAAATAGTGAACATGAAAATGCTTATCTTTCGGCAACTATTATAGTTCCTTCGCCTAGCAAATGTAAAAATAGAGCTATCCATGTTATAAAATGCTAGAAATTATTTAATGATTCTCTTCAGAGAGCATGTTGAGGACGGCCAGCAGCCCAGACAGTCTGCGGTCCAGGACGCCCATGATCACGCCCGATCTAGAGAGCGGCACCAAGCTCTGGCACCTCGTCAAAAACCACGACCACGCAGACCAGCGTGAGGGCGATCGCGGGAGCAAGATGGTGTCAGAGATCTACCTGACACGACTGCTGGCCACCAAGGTGAGCTTTCATGAAGTTTTCTTATTCATGTTTTTAAGAATTTTGAGGTGCGTTTACAATGCCAGCGACTTTGTCGCTACATGTCCCCAGTGGCTGGCTGTTAGGTCACTAGTGGGCAGTCTCACTGCTTGTTGCCTAATAACAATTGTGAATGACATTTACAGATGCAACTCCATGTTGTAGACAACCAATCAGTTTTCTTGCCGCTAAAAACCTTTTGGAGGGAAAAGACTCAATATAAATTTAATCATAACATAAACTGCTTAAAGGACAATTCCGGTATTTAACACTTTGAGTCTATTTTGTAGTTTGTTTTGGATGAACAAGAGTGGTGGACAAAGAAATTTTGACAATGGTTCCTGTCTCGACTTTTTGACTATTTTAGAATTGCCCATGACCGCTTTAGAATGGGAGTCTATGGCCATGCACAAACATAACGTTCGTTTTCAAAACTGTGCAACTCACCGAGTGGTTAGTGGTGTTCGTTGATGTTCCAAAACAAGTAGCGTAGAGAAATACAGTTTCTGTCGTGTTTTATTTGGCATTTTGTAAAATCCCATTGATTTCCGTTGGAGGACTCATTGCTCGTTGATATTACTGCGCTACCGGAAACGGAAAGGGGACTGTTTACATTTGGTTGTAGTCTTTTAGGTCTTTTCGCTCGGTTCTCTGTCTCTCAGAAGGCTAGCGTGAGCAGAGCAACGGAAGTTGCGGAAGAGCGGAAGTTTATACACGGTTGTGAGGTATCTGAAAAAATAGTTCCACTATAGAAAAATAAACGGATTGAAATCATACATTGCGCCGATATATTTATTTTTAATCATCAACGAACACCACTAACCACTCGGTGAGTTGAACAGTTTTGAAAACGAACGTTAAGGGTTGTTTTAAGGACATGTTTGTGCATGGCCATAGACTCACATTCTAAAGCGGTCATGGGCAATTCTAAAATAGTCAAAAAGTCGAGACAGGAACCATTGTCAAAATTTCTTTGTCCACCACTCTTGTTCATCCAAAACAAACTACAAAATAGACTCAGTGTTAAATACCGGAATTGTCCTTTAATATTAAAGATGAACGAGAAACAGCAAGTTCTCTTTGCCATCACTGCTATTTATCTGTGGTGAAAGTGCAAGCGCCAGTGTATATGGGTTCACAAAACCATTCAGCCTCTGAGTTTGCAGGGCAAGTACCACCAACTTCTCTTCCATCTTGCCGTTGACACTCCACTAGTGGTGGATCACGTGCGCTCAACTGACTTCACTCCTAATGCTTGTTGTTCCTGAAAGTCGTTTTTCATTTGCATAAAGTTTAACATTAGTCAACTTTGTTGCGTCATTGGACATTCCCACTTCTGTCTGCAACGGTTGCTGTCCCTGGAAGTCGCCAGCTTTCCATTGAAAATTAATGGGATTAATGGTATTTTGTCACTGCATGTTGCTGGTAGTGTGAAGGGGGCTTCAGTCTGTCCATCTTGAAGTTTTGAGGATGATACAAGATTATGCAAAATTGTGCTTTTATCCTAACCAAATGCAACAAGCAATGATGGACAGAACATTTTGTTGGTTACCTGGTTTCTATTTCTGTTATGCTTGGAACTCTGTAAATCTCATTGGTCCAAAATTCTACTTTACATAAATATCAAATATGTTCTGATTGGCTATGATTGTGCCACATCACAGAGCCACATTAAGTGTTGACAGACAACTTGCTTGAATCTCGTCATATCGCATCTGGTTAGGACACAATATAATATTCCTGCTATCTCCTTTTTTCTTTCTACCTTCCTCCCTCATTCCTCTCTCTCCCCCTTTCTTGGTTCTGTAGCTTATTGCTTTGCCTCCTAATTGTTAGGCTAGGAAAAAATGAAATCAGAATATGTTTACAAGCCACTCGGGTGGTCAATTTTGATACATAATAAAAAACGATAGATAAATGTAATGCTGTAGTGGAAGAGAACAGCAGGAGACAGGTAATTTGTTGTGGATCGAGTGCTTCATGGTGTGTGGTGACAGATCGCGGAATGAATGCTGGGAAACAACGCGGACTGTGACTGTCTGTCTCATGTACACACACACACACTCACACACCAGATTCCTAATCAACACACTCCATATTATCTGAGAGCCACTGCTGTTCTCCCGCTAACAGACATGATGAATAAACCGACATCTTCGGTTTGGCTGCTCGAGGGTCTTTAGCGATTTTAGGAATTTGCAAGTTGTGATTGTGTGCAAGTAGCCGTTGTGATCAATAGGAAAGGTTTAAAGCTGAGAAAATTACGCTAGAAAAAGGCGTTTTTAATACAGTGGTTGTCAGCTGGTGGAGAAAAAAAAGATGCTAAATGCAAATAATAAAGACCAACTAACTATAATATTGTGCATTAAATTAAATTAAATAAATGTTAAAAATAAAATAGTAAAAAAAAAAACTAAATTAGATTAATTTTAAAATAATAAAATACAAATAATTCAACTTTTAAAATAGATGAGAAAATGGTTCCTGAAATCTTGTGTTGATGACATTAACAGTCAAACTCTATGGTATATTTCTTGTTAATATTTGCTCATTGTTGGACTTGTGCAGTTGATGGCAATAAAAAAAACATTTCAATATTTATTTTAAATCTGTATGATAAATTTAGGTATTTTCGGTGCAACTTGATGTCAAAATATTGGTCTTGGTGCAAAACCAGTTGAGAACCACTGATTTTATATTTATTTTACATGAAAAATAGGAAATTTAACAGGCATATTCATTAAAGGGTCATCGGATGCAAAATTCCCTTTTATATGATGTTCGCATATAAATGTGTCTTTGCAGTTTTTGCATCCGATGACCCCTTTAAGAGTTTTAGGTAATTGTCAAGACACATCTGATTTCTCTCACTACAGGGTACGTTACAGAAATTCGTCGATGATTTGTTTGAGACGATATTCAGCACGGCACACCGTGGCAGTGCCCTCCCTCTCGCCATCAAATACATGTTTGACTTCCTGGATGAGCAGGCAGACAAACACCAAATCACAGATTCAGATGTTCGGCACACCTGGAAGAGCAACTGGTGAGGAGCGACGCTGTTTAAGACATTAGGAAAAACTGCTGTTTTGTGAAATCAAACTGCTGACTTTGTTCTCATTATCTACCCATTGCCTTTCCCTCGTCCTCAGTTTGCCATTAAGATTCTGGGTGAATGTGATCAAGAACCCTCAGTTTGTGTTCGACATCCACAAGAACAGCATCACGGATGCCTGTCTCTCCGTAGTCGCCCAAACCTTCATGGACTCCTGCTCCACATCTGAACACAAGCTCGGCAAAGATTCCCCCTCTAATAAGCTGCTCTATGCTAAAGATATTCCCAACTACAAGAACTGGGTAGAAAGGTAAGTGGGCAGAGATCCTGCTTAAGATACATCTAGCACAAAATTGCCCTATTAGACCTTAATTATAACCTTCAAAGATGCAAATTATTATGCTCATTTGGACCTGCTGTCTTGCCGTCCTGCAGGTATTACTCAGACATTGGGCGCATGTCCGCCATCAGTGATCAGGACATGAGCGCTTATCTCGCGGAGCAGTCCAGACTCCACCTGAGCCAGTTCAACAGCATGAGCGCCCTCCACGAGATCTACTCCTACATCACCAAGTACAAAGATGAGGTAAGAGAAACAAACGCTGTGATCCAAACGGAATACAAGTATTTTGTTTATAAAAAAAAGATTAAATAGGTATATAGTATGTAACAAACATTTCACACACGTTGTCACGTGGCCATCACAGAAGTAAATGGTCCATTTTTGCATAAACATTTCATTTCACTTTTAGCAGAGATATTTGAGCAATATTGGACTCAAAATTCCAGCTGATATCACTTCCAGTTCATTTTGATAATAGAAGATCAAGTTGAGCACATTGCATCATGGGATGCACTATTTCATACAGTGTGCTCTGGTTGCACATTGTACATTTTAGCAACTAGGTAGTAGCTATTTAATGCATACAGAAAATTCACTTGCTATGCACAGTATAAATGCTGCATACTACTTTTCTTTGAAAAATAGTATGTAGTATGTCATTCTGAAGATATTTCAGAGGGAAAGATGAAAAAAATGATTTCTTCTCTGAACAAAGCAAGCCAGAATAGGCTGTTAAAATGGCAAAATCTGAAATCTAACACTTTTAATACATGGCCACTCAGATACAGGTTTATCCATGTAGCCCTTCACACGTAACGCCATCTGACAGCACACACGAGATCATGTGTCAAAAGCAGTGACTCATTCCAGCCAGGCTGGATAAATGGAGAGATAATGAGCCGCCGAAGGAGACCATTTAGTTCTACCTCATACAGAAATGAGGGAATGTGTGTGTGTGTGTGTGTTTAGTGAAAAGAAATAGACAGTGTGTCTGTGTAATTATTCCTACATTTACTACGGTTTCTTCACCCATTAAGCAGATATAAAAAGGTGTACATAGGTAGCACCTAGCCCGTTTTTTTTTTTTTTTTTAATGATTTCTTTCCATCTTCCATTTCCTTACTTTCGGGATAGTTTAGTCTAGCACAACTCATCAAACATCATCTCTCTGCTCAATGAAACCGCTCTCCCTCTCTCTGTCTGACATTAATACACTGCAGCTGGTTGCGTTTTAAACAGCCGTTTATGTTCATTAGTCTTTATTATCCAGATGCACACGTGTCCACATGAACACCCTTGCTGAACCTGCGTGAAAACAGGAGGGAAATTAGCAGTCCATTATCTGACGCTAAGGGTGTTGGAGATTCTTTTCTTTCCCATTTCCTTTACGTTTAGACGCTTGCTTTTTGGTTAAACCACACAGATGGGTGTTAGCATCTCTCGCTGTTTCACAAACAACTTCTGAAAGGCATGATCGGCACATTTGCATTTCCATCTAGGGCTGTAGTCAAGACCACCTTTGTCGAGTCCAAGACAAGTCCAAGACCAGGACTAGTCGAGTCCAAGTCAAGACCGAGTCCAAAGAGGTTCGAGTCCGAGTCAAGACCGAGTCCAGGACAGGAAAAAAAAAAAGCAGTCTGCTAAAAAAAATATAGGCTAGCCTATAGAAATTAAATCATGTAATAATGAAATAATGAATAATTTTAATTTTATTTAAAATAATTGACTAATTCAAAGAACAACAAAAAAATAATAATTATATAGGCCTAAAGGAGCACACACATTCGTTTCGACTGTCTGATCAGCCTTACATTCTGTTCCTGTCAATCATACACGCGATGTCAACCAATTAAACTGCATGAGGGAGGGCCGAGCCAACTCACAGACACACACACACACACAAGAGATACGGATAAACCGCGGATCGGGCGGATGACGTGACGAAAAATAATATTTTAGCCTACCACTCGTGGAGGCAAAGAAAGAAAGGTAAGAAAAAAAGTCGGAAAACTTTGCCCATTAATTAGATGTGCAAGGCAAGCAGGCTAGTTTTCGGGGTGTTATGGACAATTAAAAATGTGAATATTCATGTTGCACTAGCGGTGGACTTTCAGCGAGTTTATTTAAACATTTATTTTTTATAGAGCCGTTTATGAGTCAAAAGAGCCGGCTCTTTTCATTGAGCTGAGTGAAACGAACCGGCTCACGAAAAAGAGCCGAAATGCCCATAGTTATTAGGTGGCCAGTGTTTCACTTTCCCTCCAATAATATTTTGTTTTAATATCGCGGCGACGTATGTGTGATTACTGGGAACATAATAAAGAAACCTGGACTCGGTCGAGACCAAAAGCCATATTTGGCAAGACCAGTGGCCGAGACCGAGACAAGTCCGAGTCCGAATACCAGCGAGTCCGAGACCATAGAAAAGCGGTCTCGAGTCCAAGACCGGACTCGAGTACTACAGCCCTATTTCCATCTACAGAAAAACACGTACCCAAAGGGAGCGATGAAGCCCAGTGGTTAAAGATCTTGCCTGGTAACCAAAAGATTGTAGGTTTGAACCTCAACTTCTTTAAAGTCAACATGAAATCAACGTTAGTGGCATGATATGTATTACTACATTTAAATTCGCTCTTCCTCTAAAACAACTTTCCTTTTCAGCTGTCCTTGCATAAAATCAAGTTTTAATGGGTTGCGAACACTTTCATGTTGACTTTAAGGCTCTTATGCTGTCTTTAAGTCCTCTGGGAAGTTTACTTACGAGGTCAGAAATCGTAACTGCGATATAATGAGAGTTCCAGTGACTGTTCAGAATTTGCCGTAATTTTATACAGTACAGTATATCGCTTTTTTGCATCCTGACTAACACAATAAGAATCTTTTAGCACTTGTACAACAAAATAAAGAGCAAATACCCACATTAAGTGTGTAATTGAGACTTTTTTTGCATATTTTATCATTGTTATGCTGCCATAGAGAGAATTGTGTAAACGTAAATTTAAAGGTGCTGTAAAAAAGTTGTTGTTTTTTACATAAAAATACCATAATATGTAAAAAAAAAATCTAAGTTCACATACTTGTTTATCAGAAGAAAAAAACAATGCTACAGCCAGTACAACTGCAGTACCCATTTCAACCACTAGCTGTCAATATTACATACTGCACCTTTAACACAGGCCTCATAAACCAACTAAAGTACTCACTACCCTGTGAAAGCAATCTAATTTGAGGTAATTTCCTCCTCTACAGATCCTGTCGGCGCTTCAGAAGGATGAGTTAGCTCGGCGACAGAGACTGCGCAGTAAACTGGAACAGGTTATCGACACCATGGCTCTGGCAAGCTGAGGACCCCCTCCCCATCTCTCCGCCCACCTCAGCTGGCTCCCTCTGACCTCCTGAGCCCATCCCAGAGCCTCGCCCACACTCATACACACACACACGCACACACACACGCACACACACACTAAGCTAACGGACTGCAAGGACAGAAGCAGTACACTGGAGACCCCTTAGCCCAGGGTGGAAATCCTGTTTTATCACTTCCTTTGAACTTAACACGCACCAGAATGTCTCCCTGGACGCCACGTCCAACCAATAGGATTTAGTTTTTCGGATTTTTATCATTTTGGAGTGTGTGTTGAGCCACGCTTGTGTGCTTTTACTCACCAAGGATGTCTTGTATTATGAGCCAGAAGACCTTAAAGCCCACGAAGGATAAAAACAGTGTTTTTTTGTTTTTTAGTAAACGGTATTTTGTTTTAGCGCTTACATCACATCTTTTTTTTCTTTTCTTTTTTTTTGCTCTTTGGGTTGATCGAAGGACTCACTTGATCCAGTCTCCTGCCACTTGTGTTACTGCTGAATTTGCACAATTTACAGGAACTAAAACAAATGAAAATGATATAAATATATATATAAATGTGTATAGATATATAAATACAACTGCATTTTTATACAAAAAGAGTGAAAAGATGCGTACAAAGTTTTCCATTTTAACATAGAAAAGAATAAGATGAATTTGATATTTGAAACAAAGACTGAACTATGACAAAAAAATATTGAAAAAAAAAAAATGTCCTGTGCCATGTTTTATTTGAATGTTGTTAGTGCAAAAAATGATTTTCTTTAGATAAAATGTGTTATGATTTTAATGTTGACTACCCTAGTGACTGAAGAACTGAGAGTGAAAAAAAAACAATGTGCAAAAAAGAACAAACTCAGACAAATGTGTTCCCATGTGGTACCTAGTGTTTTTGGAGGGAAATGTCCTCACGAAAAACAAAGGGTTCATTGTTTATTTGGTGGATGAATCTGTGTATTTAGTTTGTACACTTATTTCAACCTTTATTGCTATTATGGGTTTCAGTCTGAAAGACACTTCAGGACATTGCTATTCCGTGCAAAAACTTGATCGATAATTAATAATTGGCCCTTTTCATCTTCATTTCTCATTTTAAAAACATGAGCACTCTAAGCCTCAGTAACTTTTGCACAAATCAGTCTAGAATGAAGGAAAACTTGAGATTGAAGAACCGAAGAATGTGTTCCGTTACTGATGATGTCACAATCTGGCATTTTGAGAAGATTCTGTGACATCACTGTAAATGTAGCAAATGTTATTTCCATGCAGTTCCACATCTTTAGCAGCCTCTGTTTTTTAAAAGCTTAAAGTCAATGGTTTTAAAGCCAAATGATCATACGTGAATGTTACATATCCATGAAAACTGGTAGTTAAGCTTAAAGCAAGGTGGTAACGTTCTTAAACGGCCATCATGTCAGCACTAAGTTAGATTTATTTTTTATTTTTTTGTGAAGTAGAACCCTTTTAAGGAGTATTTTTTATTTATTTTTTTCTGTTCAATTTGAGCTTATAAGCTACATTGCTTCCTTATGCCATTTAAAAAAAAAAAAAAAAACTTTTTGTGCTTTGTCTTGATCGTTTTGGTTTTCAACAGTCCACTAACTAATTTCTATCAAGATTGGTGATTTGCAGTGTTACAAATACAAATGTGAAGCGATTCTCAAACTGTTTCAGGGGTATCAAGCAGATGAAGTCGAGTTCTGCTTTACTTTTCTTCGCCACCTTGTTTGTTTTGGAGTTTCTCTTTATCTTCTCTCTTGCGAGCGTCGGTAACTCTGTGAGAATGTGTCTGTGAGAATGTGTATTGCAGTGACTCGCTTTCATGTGCTGCAGCAGTTCTCTTAAAGCCAGTCGTGTTCAAACAAGAGAAAGCCTTTCCTCCTTTGGCTTTCCACTGAGATTAAAGCAGATGTAGACTTTCTGAGATGTGATAGAAACATCTTTGAAAGATTTAGGTCAGAAATCTAATGAGAGAGAGTGAGTGAGACGCACGAAACCGAACGTTTGACGGGTTCTCGCTCGCTTTACCTCAGCTATACATCAGGGTTCATTCCAGCTGGGAAAGTAATACAGAATCACTCTTTACGCGTTTATTTATTTTGGGATTAAGGTTTACGTTATTGATTTTATGCCATTGCGATTTCTCCTAATCAACCGGGAGCAGGTCTCCACAAATCTCTAGAACGGTAAAGACAATCTCTCTTTAGATTCCAGATGCTCACCTGTAGGAACTGCATTCGTTTTCAGCACAGATGTCAACCGAAAACGAATTAGGTCGATGTTGGATTTGTTTGCTTGTTTGCGTTTAGCTCTCATAAACTCTTAGCGATCATTTCTGTCATCAGTTTTAGTGCAAGATCAAGTTACATGGAAGGAACCATGGATGAAGTAGCTAAATAGATAGATAGACTTCCTATCTAAGTGAACATAGACACTACTGTCTTAATTTTAACAGTAGAAGGAGAGAGCTGGATGTATAGCATTACAGGTCAGGTGACTTGGACCCTTCTTTACGTTAGTATGTTCAGTTCATTTTCAGTAGATGAGTTTCTGCATGCTTCCACATTACAAAATGGTTTGAGAATACAAGCATGCTGTTCTACTTTCATTCCAAAGGCCGATTATGTTCATTCTACATATCATAATGTACGGTCTGGCCATGTGTTTTTTTTTTTTTTTTTTTTTTTTTTACTATTGTCGTTTTCTGAATGGGAAAATCTCGATGTGCTTTGTGCTTTGTTAGCAGGACTTTGGTGTTGGTGATTGTAAAGCAGCTGGTTGCATTGTAATGTCTCAGGACGTGTGTTTCACTTTGATGTCGTCTTTGCATTTCTTTTCATTCAGTTTGTTTTCATGACGAGTGCTATCTTTGATTTTCAATCGTTTTTAGATGTTGAGTTGTGGAACATGTGGAATTCTTCAGAGATATTCTAACATTTCAAAGATTTCGCTGTGTGAAGTATTTGAGTGATGCCTCTTATTTTGCGACACTTGTTTTGAGAACTACTTTGAGTACAGGAACAAACAAAAAAAAGACGTTGTAGAGGGAAAACAAGCCGAACAGAAGGTGTTTCAGACTCACAGAGTTTTCGTTTCGCACAGAGTGCCTTGTCAACTCCTCCCTCGTTTTTCTCATTACCCAGAGTCCATCTCTTTCCATACGCCTCTTTATCGTTGCTGGCCACGCCCTCTTTCTTAAGCTCCTCCTCAGTCCAAAAGACCAATCCGGGTTTTGATTTCCGCTCATTGTGTTTCCAGATTGAAGAAACAATCCTTTTTTGGAAGGATGAATTAATTTAAACGTAGGAACAAAATGTGAGCATGTAGATTTCAAAGAAAACGAAAACTAAAGAATTTTAATACTTTATTAATTCTGATACCTTTTGAAGAGTTTCAGACTTGAATCAACTGTGACAGGTTGGCTGTTAAATGCTCATTGTGTAAATATTGTGCTCTTTCCTATTTTGCAAATTTATTATGTGTAAATAAACATGCATCAAGGAGAGATTAAACATTTTTCGCTAAAATTGCTTGTGTCCCTAGTCTTCTTATTCTAATTTATCATGCTTCACGATGTGTGATTTGACAAAAATGTTTTTTTTTTTCTGTCAAATCTTTCTAAAGGTACACATTTCACATTAGCGAAACTTTGTAGACAAAAAAGGTTCATTGTCAGTAGTTTAGCGATGCATGAAGGTTGCTTTCCAACAAAAAGCAGCTTTAGCAGCAAATTCACGTGATGTGACTGTAGGATTGAAAATAATCCAAGATATTTTAAATGAACAAAGACAGTTGCTTTACTGTTTCCACCCCCTCTTTCCCCAATGACCATTTAGAGTTCCTAAAGGCACATAGGTTTCTGATAGTGATCTAGGCCTGTAGGCACAAAATGTTTGTACTTTGGGGGTCGATGAATTGTCACACCTTTAGTGCGGTGGGGGAAGTGTAATTATCTGATTGGTCGGTTTGAATGTCTCACATTTGGGTTTTAGTCACATGGTCAGGGAAAGGATAAAAGAAGATTGGAACTGTTGCTCTTTCTCTTTTTATGCTCTGGCTCTCTTCTTCTCTGGGTCCCTTTCTTGGGTCTCTCTCTCTCTCTCTCTCTCTCTCTGGTAACATTTTTCATATATGCTGGGTACAATTAATAATATAAGTTATCATCTCATACATCTATTTTGTAACTATTTTAAGTATAGTTAAACCATAATATAAGTAAAACCATATTTTGTCATTAAACCTTTTCAATTACAACTAATGTGCTAACAAGTTTTGATTTGGTATTGACTTTGAAGTGCTACAAATTGCAATACAATATCATCACTCTCTATAGCAACAATCTCCTACATATTAAGCTATTGTAACTACGCTTATTTCCGTCGTTGGTATAAGTGGCAGTGGGTGGAACAGACAAGAAATGTGCAATTTTCTACCATCTTGCTAATAACGTTTCTTTAGGCATTCGGCAGTCTTGCAGCCTGAACCACTGCAGGAATTCCACCCTTACATGACCAACTTGAACCCAGTGGAAAATCTCTGAGGGGGAATTTTTTGAAACTCCCAATTCAGATTCCTAATGAAATGACTGGATTTCGAATGTAAAATTTTGTCAACTAACAGGAAATGTGACCACACATTGAAGGATTAGTTCCCTTTTTAAAATCCCTAATTAAAATTTCCATATAATTTACTCACCCCCACGTCATCCAAGATATTCACGTCTTTCTTTCTTTAGTCGATAAGAAATTAAGGTTTTTGAGGAAAACATTCCAGGATTTTTCTCCATTTATAATGGAGTTCAGCAGGAACCAACGGGTTGAAGGTCCAAATTAGTTTCAATGCAGCTTCACAGGGATCCCAGCCGAGGAATAAGGGTCTTATCTAGCGAAACGATCGGTCATTTAAAAAAAAAAAAATATTTATATACTTTTTAACCACAAATGCTCGTCTTGCACTAGCTGCGATGTGCCACACATAACGTAATCACGTTTAAAGGTCACGCGTGACATAGGCGGAAGTACCGGCCTAGTGTTTACAAAGCGAATGTGAAAAAATTCAAACGTCCTTTACAAAAAAAAAAAAGTAAAACAATGATGTCGGACAATTTTTAAGTTGGAGGAGAAAAATAGATTTTCGCCCTATATATTTTCCACCTACGTTAAGTTACTGCCTGACCTTTCCAACGTGATTACGTAATAAGCAAAGTCTTGCAAGCATTTGAGGTTAAAGTATATATATATTATGTATTTTTTTTAGAAAATGGCCGATGGTTTGGCTAGATAAGACCCTTATTCCTCGGCTGGGATAGTGTAGAGCCCTTTGAAGCTGCATTGAAACTACAATTTGGATCTTCAACCCGTTGGTTGATTGAAGTCCACTATATGGATATATCCATTATAAATGTGCATATTTTACATTCAATACTGAGAAATATCAAAAATATTTACAGTTGAAACATTTATTGATAAATAATCTACAAATCACCTATATGAAAATGTAAAACAAGGAAAGTATTGGGACCGGCCGCCTTTCAATTGTCTTATGTGTTGTCTTAGAAGGCAACCTATGTAGAGAGTAGTGATCAAACTAGGCTTTGAAGCACCAGTGAGCCACTAAGTGCGAATGTTTATCTGATACTGTCCTGACATTTGAGTCCCAGTAATGATGGAGGAACTGAGATTTGGCTCTTTATTCAGCTCACTGAGCCCGCCAGATGAAACTGCCCCCATTAGTTTGGAGCATATAATCGCTCAGACTAATTCAATTAAAACTCTTTTTGAAGGAAAGCTCAAATTGCCCTATGATTGCGAGCCCACCGAGTCTTTAAATGATTCTGTCAGACTCAAATGTGCATGTACCAGTAAAGCTGTGATTTATGGCTGCCTGGCAGTGGATGTGATTTTCTTTCCTCTAAGCAGTTACAGTCAATGACGGCCGCCGCGAACAGCCAGAGCAATTAAAGCTCCATTCCACTTTTTGTTACTTGATGAGCATTTTGAGTGACACAATGATGCTCTAATACTCACAGTGAATGGCTTCACGTGCATGCATCACTTTCCCTTTCAAGCACCTTTTCCTTTCCTTTTCAAGAAGTGTTCATTTGCTTGGTTCTACTAGTAGTGCTTTCTATCCAGATATCAGCAGGCCTGGTTTTGATTGTTTAAGTGAGTGGCGTCATTTAGTGGGTGCCCAGCTAACGAAAATATGTTCTAAGTTATGCAAACGTTATTTTTGAAAGTTCTCTGAATGTTCAAAACATCCAGTTTTTGAAAGTTTTTTCTTGGTCATGAAAACCTTAAAGGGGTGGTTGATTATGATTTCATAATGGTTTAATATTGCTGTTTGAGCATAAACAACATCTGCAAAGTTGAAGTTCAAAGCAAAGGGAGATATTTTCTTTTACAGAAATCGCTTTTTAAGGACTACAACAAACGGCTGGTAGGGACTAGCCTACAATGAGCTTCTTTCACCGGTTAGCAACATCACTAACCCTCAAATTTACATAAACCCCGCCCCCGGGAAGGGGATTTATAGATTATCATGACAGAATATGCTAATCAATGACTGGAAGATAGTTAACTCCACATCAGCTACATAAATTCATCAACTAACCATTCAGAAACGTGCTGTTGCATTCTACATGTTGTCACTTCCTCTTGAGTCTCTCCATCTTGTCCATGACTCTGGTTTGAACATAAAAGGCTAAAAGTTTTTTGGATTTTCAGTGAGTGTCTGTGTGAGATAAGCTCCGCCCTCTGTACCAGGGCGGGAACAGCAGTTCATTTGCATTTAAAGGGACACACGCAAAAAACGCATGTTTTTGCTCACCCTCAAAAAGTGACCATTTTAACATGCTATAAAACAATATCTCTGGGGTATTTTGAACTAAAACTTCACATACACACTCTTGGGACATCAGAGACTTATTTTACATCTTGTGAAAAGTGCATTATAGGACCTACATGAATGCATAAAGGGGGTCAAAACGACCCATATTGGAAATTTTCTTTTAAAAAAGAGGTGTCCTATTAATGAAATAATTAAAATAATTGATGCTACATAAATGTTTTAATATATCAAATGTTTATTTGTCCACTTTCCTTGTATAGTATATGCGTTACAAATTAATTTTTTATTTTTTTAAGATGCAGTTGTACTTTTTCTTTAACTCAAAATCATCTAAAATAATATAGATCTACTCTAAAGATTCATGAATGAAAAGAAATGATTTCAGCGAATGACATCGGAACTCGGAAGCCTCGCACATTCAAGTTACAAATGGGCACACCTGCTCTTACATTAAAAATAAGGTGGATACTGTCAAACGTGTGATTTATTCACATCAGATAGTTGCATCCATATCAACCAAGGTAAACATGGTGTGTCTTGGCAGGGCAACCAGAGCTTGATGGGGAAGAAAACATACAATTTTCTTAAGTTTAAATGACATAACAAAAAGCTAACATTGATCTAATTATGTATGATCCCTGTGCTCAAAAATCAGATGTGTCAAAATACCATGTGTTCATTAGGTCTTGCGGTGTAAATGCAGCCTAAATAAAGAGGTTCTTTTAATTTGACAGAATGTCTTGACAGGAACAGATGTCATCTTCTGTAAAGACTTCTGGTCATTTTTTCCCTGGAACATAAACTGGGAGGACTGGGAGAGTGATGGACGACAGCTGTGAATCGGGGTAGAGTCTGGATCTTCTCTTGCGCTGGCTCTCCAAACACATTTCTTCAGGTGTTTTCAAGCTGGATTAAATGAGCGGTGAAGATTTTTGTAGTTCATTTTCACACATTCTGATTTAGTTCATCACAATGTGCCAAACAAACACTTGGAATTTTGAGTTTACAGCTGTCTTTTGGGAAAATAACTAAATAATGTAGTTGTTTTAAGATGAATCGCATGAAAACGTGACAAGGTCATGTTTCACCCCAGATTTATTTTAATGTTTGTGCGTGTGTGTGTGTGTGTGTGTGTGTGTGTGTGTGTGTGTGTGTAATAAGAAGCATCTCATTAGAACCATTTGGATTTTTGGACATAGTTTTCATGAAATGCAATCACACTTTCCTCCCATTCTCATTATTCTCATTTTTGTAATTCAGTAACTAAAATGACCATATGTTGGGACAATAAAATGATTTGCAATGTTATTTGATACATCACACCACAATTAAGACAATTGCAATATATTAAATGATATATATATATTTGTGTGTGTGTATATATATATATATATAATTAAAGTTAAGGTTACATATGTTACTACATGTAGCCTACATACTATAGTAATAACATTAAATTATGCATAATTACAAGTAACCCTAAACATAACTCAAGCCTATAAGTAGCGTACATGTAATATTACTCAGTAATTATTTGAGTAAGTACAATAGAACTACCTCACCTTAAAATAATGTGTAACCCATATTTTTATATTAGGCTACAGTAAAGATAACGATGTTTGTATGACCAAAAGGATTTTTGAGGGAAAATGTGTTTAATTTTCAAAAATAATGAGTATGACTAATAATGAATCATGAAAATGTTACAAAGCAAACCAAATGTTATTGATTTGGTACAAAAATAGACATAATTTACTGCTTTTTTTTTTATTATTGTTCTGAGGGGCTGTTTACACGACACCGTTTTCAACTGAAAACGTAAAACGTTTTATGCGTTTTGGCCGTTCGTGACAATGGCGTTTTGGGTGCCTGAAAACGCAAACTTTTGAAAACTGTCTCCGTGTAAACCACAAAAAACGGATCTCTGAAGACGATGGCGTCATGCACATGCATATAACGTGTTCCGTGTCATTTCTACGCCATCTAAAGACCTGGCAGCAGAAAACAGCTTTTTAGTCTTTTTCGTGTTTGAAAGGGATCGTTTGTCGTCTGTACGCTGGAAAACTCAAATGAAAAACTTGAGTTTCACCCATTTGCTAATATTTCACAGCCTCTAACCAGTTCATCTTATCTCCCGTTCACCTTATTTTCTCCATATTTTTCTCTTCTGCTTCTCTATTCTTCTCTTTCAAGGCCTCCCGCTGACAGACAGACTCTTGAATGTCTGATGGTCAGAATAAAGAGACACAGATGTGGACAATTATCTTCCCGCTCACTCATGCGCGCAGCACGCTTCTCTCACCCGGCTCACGGCGGGTCTCTGAGGACAGGGGCCGCTGATGAAGCCGCGGGATCGGCCCCTGGAATCATCACACCTGCGTGAAGGTAATAAGATGGCTGTCGCTGAGAGCCGGTTTGATTACCGAGCTCGGAGACGTGGAGTGTGATTGGCAGTGGAATGTAGACAGTGTGATTAGGGGGGACGGATCTTGGCTGTTATTTCTCATGGTGCAAAGGTGTCGAACGTGTAGATGTTGTAAATATGTCGACGCATCGGTTCTGGCTGAGTCAGTCGTTTACGACACAGCTTGGCGTGTGCCATCTGTATGCCAAAGTTTTATTCAGAGATCTCCAAAAACAGATTAAATTACATCATCTTCACAGAATTAACCATTTCAAATAAGATTAGGCAGAATCCATCAGAAATGAACAAACCACACTTTTATTTTATTTTTTATATAATTGAATAGCCTATATTTAATGTAGCCTAACTTTAATGTTCGATCCTTCAGAAATCATTCTGATTTGCTGATTTGCTGCTCAAGAAACATGTATTATTATTATTATTATCAATGTTGAAAACGGTTGAGCTGCTTAATATTTTTGTGGAAACCTACACTAACATTCAAACGTTTGGGGCAAGTAAGATTAAAAAAGAAAATAAAAGAAAGAAAATAAAAATTAATATCATCATCAAGGATGCATTGAATTGTTTAAAAGTGACAGTAAATACATTTATAATGTTAGAGAATATCTCTATTTCAAACAAACTCTGTTCTTTTGAACTTTCAATTCATAGAATCCTGACAAAATGTGTCACACGGCTTCTACAAAAATACTAAGCAACTGTTTTTAACATTGATTATAGTTTTCTTTGTCTTAGCTCTTGACAAATTCTTGCTTGTTTTAAAGTCCTCTTGTGTTGAAAATCAAGCTTTTAATGTTGTTTATATGTCTATGTGGTGTTTATGCTTTAAGACAAACCATGTGCAAAAAAAAAGCACCATTGCTGAGTATTTTCTCCTTAAAACTGCAGTGAACCAAAGACAGTTTAAAAAACGCGGTTTCTGACGTCACAAATTACCTTGTAAACAATCAGGTCAATGTGTGATCATTAACCAGTGGATCTCTGAGCTGGTGCGTGTGAGTGGGGGCGGGGCTAATTTGCATATTCATAGAACAGCTTATACTAAATGAGGCAAGGGTGTAGAGTTACATTCAAGTTATTTTAATGCATGAAGATTTATTTATTTATTTTTTTCAAGGAAAAAACGTTTAAATATGTCATTTTGGTGATCAAATATTAGTTTTAAGGGATACTACAATTATTGACTACAGGGTGACTTTAAGCATAAACATAATTACTGTTGTTAAACTTATATGCAGAGGCTTTTGTAATCTTTTACATTATCCTTAAACTTCCTGGCATAAGTAAAGACTTTAATACAGCACTTTAGACAAACAGTGAACGCTTTCGGTGACATCATTTGGCCGTGCTCTCTTTCCCAAATACTCTTTCAGCAATGGCTCTGTTTTCAATAACAGCATCATTTCATCATAAATTTTAAGACAATCCTTTTAAACACTTAAATATCCTCCACTTAAAAGTAGTTTTAAGGGCCAGAATCACTCAAACAAAGACGTTTAATTATCTAGCCGGGACATAAATTTCATTACGCCTGAAGAAAAAGTGACACGTGAAATAAGGTCACGCAAACCAATTTGTTTAGAGTTTTAAAAGTTTTCATATATGCCGATTCCCCATGACTTTGAATCTCAATATGTTGCTAACAAAAGAGTGGCGATGATGCAAATGAAGCGAACTTAATGAGAGCAATGAAGAGGGCGCAAACGCTTTGCAATCTTTCAATTTATCAACGGGGGATTTACATGGTGGTTCTTTATGGTTCGCAGAGATAAGGGAAGCATTGCATTTCGGGATGTGAGCACGCCAAACCGGATCTTTGAAGCAACAGAGAACCTTTCTGCGGATCCAGAGATAGTATGCTGGCGCGTGTGTGTCCGTGTTTAAGGGGAGGGGGTCTCGGTGCACTCTAAACCCTTCAAAGGCTTGATAAAGCAGAATGATTTAACAGCAGCAACAGCGGCCCCTGCGACCACCGGCGTGTCAACATTGATTGCAGTTATGGTGATTTGATGTGTGGAATTCAAATGCATGTCCTCTCAGCAGTCTTTCCACAAAAAGTTAGAGTCAAAGCAATGAAGGCCACTGTTTAGAGGTTATTTCCGTACTACAACCACCTGCTGACAAATACAAGCATGACATTTAAAACAAAAGTTGGATGTCATGTGAGCAACCGCGTGCATTGCTTGTGGGGAACGCTTCGTATCTTTTATATCAAAGCATGAGTATAGAAACCCGTTTCTGCCTCAGAGCAAATAAATAAATAAACTGGTAAGATAAAGTGTAAAATAAGAAATTAAATCAGGTCTGATATATATATGAGTTGCAATTTTGAGAAATAAAGTTTTAAAGTTAAAGTTATAAAAAGTGACTTTAAGTCACAATTATGAAAATATAGTGTTTCATCGCCATCTAATGGCCTGGCGGCAGAATACAGCGTTTTTAGCCGTTTTCGCGGATCTGTGTGAACGCGGATCGTTTTAGCAATGGTGTCATCTGTACGCGGAAAACGCAAAGGAAAAACTTAAAAATGCACTAAGTTCATCATCATCTCTTAAGAGTTCAGATGTTGCAATGAAGTTGCATGTTACGCGGCGCAGTTTGGTGTGAGGTTTGCTGATGAAGTCTAACAGGTTGAGGAGAGCCGCTCCAGTGCCAAAAACTGTGCCGAGAACTTCAGTGCAGAATATGGGTATTCACTGCAGATTGCGCTGTAGTAAACTGACATTGCAGCTTTCTATGCATTTTACATGAGGGTTGTTGCCTGTCGAGTTCTTTCTCTCTCACTCGCTCTCTTTCCTAAGCTGTTCCACCGCTACACTTCTCAGACAACAGAATTGAAAGAGAAAAGAAATGAAAGAACTGCGTCATTGTCTGATCAAATCAACCTTGCATCATGTACCTTTCAGAGAGTACCCAGAATTCATCATGATCTCAGAAAAAAGATCTGGCATATGCTGTGGTGTGCCTTTTCTGGTTGCGCTCTCGTTGTTTTTCTCAAGCACTAAACATATTTATGCTTTAATAAAACAAGCCGCATTAAAAATGAAAACTCATCATTAGCCGTGGACGTTCAAGAAATCATTTTCCGCACTATTAGCCCATTTATCAGCGCTAGAGCTAATGATAAGCAAATAACCGAAGAGAGAGCTGTGAAGAGCGCCCCCTCCAGCGGTCATTATTACGGTCACGTCTTCTTTCTTTCTGCATCTGATCTCAGGTCAGTTCCTGACAGTGGCATTACTCACGTCTCATTTCCTCAGCGTCTGTGCTCACCTGATCCTGGGTCAGCAGATCCTGCTGGTGTTAGTAACGTTCCATTTACCCCATGTGGCCTGACCTGATCTGGGGTCATCCACAGGTGGAGTTGCTTATGTGTTGTTTTCCTGTGGCTCTGATCTCTGGTCAGTGAGTCTGCGGGATTGATTGCGTATCGGTGATGAATTTGTGGTGCAATGAGGCAGACTTGCTTATTTGTTTCCTCTGCAACTGCCCTCAGCTACACACACTAGAAATATATATCAATATATATCAAGCCTTAGCAACACCCTAGCAATACCCTAGAAACCACCCCCCCAAAAAACTTAGCAGCTGGCTATCTATTTATACGAATGTCTACGTGTTTTTGTCTGACTGCACAGCTACTAAAATAAAGTCCAATTCATTTCAATGCGTCAGTTCATTTGAACAGTTAATTTAAAATAACCGGTTATAAAAATTATTATATATGTATATGTGTATAGCCTATATATGGTTACACTTTATTTCAATACTCCACTTAGTAGTCCACGTAATCGACATTCTACTAACTATAAGTAACTTTGCAACTACATGTCAACTAACTCTCATTAGAGTATTAGTAGACTGTAGACTGTTTGGTTATGGTTGGTGTTAGGGTTCGGGTTAGTAGAATAAGTTGACTTGTAGTTGCCAAGTTACTTATAGTTAGTAGAATGTCTGTTAGTAGAATTTCAGATTATTAAGCAGATATTAAGCATACAGTCTACTAATACGCTAATGACAGTTAGTTGACATGTAGTTGCAAAGTTACAGTACTTAGAGTTAGTAGAATGTCTAAAGTGGACTATCCAAATAAACTGTTACATATATATATATATATATATATATATATATATATATACACACACACACACACACACACCTACAGACAATTTATCATCTCCAGTTCACCTATACCACATGTTTTTGGATTGTGGAGGAAGCACCCGGAGGAAACCCACACAGACAAAGGGAGGACAAACTCCACACAGAAATATGAATGTAAATTTATAAATGTCTTGATAAACTTAAAAACTATCTGTCTAGATTTAAATAATAATAACAGTGTCCATGGGTGTATGATGTAGAACTGAAAGGTTGTGTGGAATCACAGTATAGTGAAGGTCTAGAAAGAACAAAGAGGGTTTGTGGCAAGCAGACGCCTAAAATCTGATTGGTTTATGAATGTATGAATGTTATGAATGTTGTCCCAGGAATACGTCCTACTTGGGTAAATCAAGTTACACAAATAACTCAGCCATAAAACATTTCCTAGTAATGCACATCTTGTCAATAGTTACGCCATGTCCATCCTTTGTCCTCCAGCCAGATCAGACAGCTCCTGTAATCCTGTGTTTATGCATTAGTGCTGGTAACAGTCGGGTTAGCTGTGCTGATAGGCTGTGTGTGGTATCGACCGGCCCGGTCCACCGGCCCTCTCTCCTCAAAGAACAGAACATCTCGCTGCACAAAACAAGAAAATGTATGTGCCTGTCTGCCATTGACGCAGCTCAGTGCGCCGGATCAATAACACCCCGTACCACTGTAATCCTGGCCTCTGAATTATACTAATCTCAGGCTAAATAATCTATATACAGCATCAGGAGGCTTGTAAAATTATGTGGTTGTTGGTGCTTAACCAAAGCCTTATTAGGAAGATTAATTAGATGATAATTGGCATTGTATTTGTTGGCCAGTATAAAGATGCAGTACATTTTTGTTACAACAAAGGCACCGCAGGGATGTGGGTTTAGTTGATGTGATAAATGATATATGAAGTGCGTTGTGGATTCCACAAAGCCGCATACAATCAATTACATTGATTTGCTCACAGACTGCCGTATTATCCCTTGTTTAAAGCATCATGCCTCACAATAGAATATTGCAATCTGGATTCTTAATGTGCAGTGCAGCTCTTTAAGCTCATGCTGTTGGATCCTGTATTATATTACAACATGTCAGTTCACCAATTAGATGCAAAGTCTCATCTAAACAATCATGCCAAACCATGCTGGGGAGTAACGAACTAAGGGTACGTTAGTTTTTCCTTTGCGTTTTCCGCGTACAGGCGACACCATTGCCAAAACGATCCACGTTCACACGGATCCGCGAAAACGACTAAAAATGCTGTATTCTGCTAAGGCCATTAGATGGCGATGAAACACTATAAATTGAACATGTAAGCATGTGCATGACGTCATCGTCTTCAGAGATTCGCGTTTTTATTGTTTATACGGAGATCGTTTTCAAAAACGTTCACTTTGAAACCCGTTTACAAAACTTTGCGTCTTCAGGCACCCAAAATACCGTTGTCGTGTAAACGTTCTGCCAAAACCCATAAAAAGTTTTACGTTTTTTGTTGAAACCGGTGTTGTGTAAACGTACCCTAAATGTTAGTTAAAGTTGAGTTACTTTAAAGGAACACTCCACCGTTTTTTGAAATAGGGCTTATTCACCTTCTTTCATACATTTAGATAGATGGGCAAATGCATTTTGTTTTAGTTTGACAGGGTCGGCGCTAGCTTAGCTTAGCATAATGAATGGAATCCTTTGTTGCCAGCTAGCATGTCCTGAGTAAAAGTGATATAAAAAAATAAAAAAAACACCTAATTACTTCTTGTGGCCTGCGTATTCACAACGAGTACAAATAGCGATGCAGATTAACACTAGGCGATTTCCTATGCAGATATTGACTTAATATATTAAGGACTATATTAGGGGGAAGCACAGGCGAAGCACTGCTACTTGGGTGTGATATCTCTGTGCCCAAGTAGCAGTGCTTCGCCTGTGCTTCCCCCTAATATAGTCCAAAGTCAATATCTGCCTAGGAAATTGCCTAGTGTTAATCTGCATCACTATTTGTACTTGTTGTGAATACGCAGGCCACAAGAAGTAATTAGGTGGGTTTTTTTTTTTTTTTATATCACTTTTACTCAGGACATGCTAGCTGGCAACAAAGGATTCCATTCATTATGCTAAGCTAAGCTAGCGCCGACCCTGTCAAACTAAAACAATGCATGCACTGAGACAAAAATGCATTTGCCCACCTATCTAAATGTATGAAAGAAGGTGAATAAGCCCTATTTCAAAAAACGGTGGAGTGTTCCTTTAAGGGTACGTTTATACGACATGGTTTTCAACAAAAAACGTAAAACGTTTTATGCGTTTTGGCCGTTCATTTACACGACAACGGCATTTTGGGCAAGTTTTTGAAAACGGTCTCCATGTAAACAATACAAACACGAATCTCTGAAGACGATGACGTTATGCACATGCGTATTACGTGTTCAGTCTATTGTGTTTCATCCAGTCTATGGTTTCATCGCCATCTAATGGCCTGGCAGCAGAATTCAGTGTTTTTAGTCTTTTTCGCGGATCCGTGAATAGGGATCGTTTTGACAATGGTGTCGTCTGTACGTGGAAAACTCAAAGGAAAAAGTTTTAAGCATACCGTTGTCGTGTAAACGTACCCTTAAACGAATCAGTCCAATCTGATTAATTTCAGTTGCTGCACAAATAATACAAACTCCTGTCCCACCCACTTTTTAAAACAAAGTTATGCCACTGCTTAATTATATCCTTTTAATATACATTAGCTACTTTCTGTTAGTAGCTTGCCTGTACTTTAACTACTTTGAAATGGTAGCTTTCAATGCAGAAGCTACTCATATATTAAAGTAGCTGCAAATCCCCATACTGATGCTTCATGTCTGCAGCACAGAATAAGGAAGGGAGAAAGTGTGATGGAGAGGAACAGTGAGATAAATAATAAAACAAAGATCCTGCTGTTTTGTCTGAGAGTTCGCTTTAATGCACACACAAACGTGCACACCGAAACTTACTTCCCAATGTCAGCAGAGCTGTGCTCGGGGCTGCAACTTCTCTCTAATTAGTCCCAGGGCAAGCACTCGGAGCACTGAAAGCGATGGAAAGGTGAGAGAGGGGTGAGGGGGAGAAGAAGAGCGCCTGCGCTGAGCTGAGCCTGGCCGAGGAAGGAGAAAGCAGAGGAAGAAGAGTATATAGTGTGAAAGAGACTGAAACACATTATGTTACGTTGAGGAAACACTGCGGCTCTGTGCAGAACATCCCCGTCCATTCAGTTTATATCAAAAATATGTACAGTAGCACACTGCTGGCTCAAATTGCAAGCACATTTACGTCTAAAACCTAAACATTTTTATTTATTTTTTTAAGTAGATAGGGAAATCAGAAAACATGCATTGTTAAATATCTTTCTATCTGACATAATTTCACAAGTTTGCTTGCTCTGGTGTAGCCATCAAATAAATCATCAACCAAATAACATGATACATAAATATCATCATAATATTAACACTTATTAACTTAACTAATTTAATCTTATCTATTAAATAATGTACATTTGTTTAAACTAAGTATTTAATTCACAGCGTCCATTAAATGGAATTAAAAAAAAAAATTGGTAACACTATGATAAGGTTTCATTTGTTAACATTAGTAAATGTATTAACTACATAAGCTAACCATGAGCAATACATTTGTTACTGTATTTGTTAGTCAATTGTTCATTGTTTATTCATGTTATTTCACAGTGCATTAACTAATGTTAACAAATACAACTTTTGATTTTAATGTTTTAGTAAATGTTTAAATTAACATTAACTAAGATTAATAAAATCTGTAGAAGTGCAGTTCAATTATCAGTTCATCATGTTAACTAGTGTAGTTAACTACTGTTAACTAATGAAACCTTATTGTAAAGTGATACCACAATTTTTGTTAAACATGATCTGTATCATTATATTTAAAGAATAACAGTACAATTGCAAGTGTGATATTGCTTTTTTACAGCAGTTTAATAATAAAGAAATTGATATTGAGTAACATAAATGATAGAAACAACTTTACATATTTTACTAAACATTATTATTATTACTTTATTTGTTTTTGCTGAACTCACGCAAACAGTTCCAAATGAAGCCACAACAGAAGTAGCTGTTGCACGCCTCTCCAAGCAACACAAAGTAGGGGGTTTCGTAATTTTTTGTTATGAATCGGTTTTGCAAATGAATCGGTTGAATGAATGATTCAATGACTCACTCATAAAGTTGGCGAGAGTTGCTGCGTGCAGCCAGGGAGGAGCTGAAGACAGACGTGAAGTCGGACACTTTCTGCTTCCCGTAGTGACGCTCGCGCTGTGTTTGCATACTTTACCACAGCTGAAGTGAAATAAATGAAATATTTGTCAAATACACAAACGTTTCAGATAAGTTTCCATTTAATTATTTATGTACTGCTAAATACAGTATCTGTTTAGGCAAGAATAAAGTTCAACATAAGCCTATACTATTTAAATACCGATGTAGTGGGGTCTACGTGGGGTCCATTTTTTAAAAATCATTTTTATTTAGATAAACATGACACAATATAACATTGCGACTACATGAAAAGAGCTTTTACTGTTATAAAAAAAATGATTTGTGAGCATTAATGGAACTGAAGGTGCTTGAATAAACACAAAACACACGTGATTGTTGTGAAAATTACAAGGAATTGAATGTGAAAATTTGAAGTAGAACGATTGAAATAGTATTCATTTGTAAAACAAAGTCCAACGGTCTTTGTTTTATGTACAACTTTTAAAAATTACAGTGCATACCTGTGTGTGTGGAGCAAGTGGTGGTTTGTTGTTGTCGCACTAATTGCATCATCATTTTCTGCGTTCCTATTGGTTTTTGTCATAGCAGAAGTCACACTGCAGGACCTCAAAACTTCTGACACTGCCAGAATTTCATGAGTTAAAATTGTATCTTTTTTTTATTTTAAGGTCATTAATCGGCTGTCTGTGAACATGTCAAACTAACAATCAACGACCACAGATTTTAGCCTAGGATCAGAGGAATCTTTTAGGTTTCACAAAATTTGTCTCAGAGGCCAAATCAAGCCCAAAATCATACAGCTTAAAACGTTTTCCAGATTGTGCTACAGTATTGAAGTTTGCATACATGATAGATCGAAATGGCCGACTGTCAGTCCATGTCCATATTTCCTGTCTTAGCAGCTGAATCAGTGGTGTTCCTAAGGGGTTGCTCATGTGTCCGCTAATATTCGTGTCACAGGGAAGAATTCACTAGCTGCACTGCCTGCATGGAGTGAACGACCACATCATTAGAAGACTTTTAAAGAGAATAAGCTGAAAAGAGAGAATTTAGAATCAAACAAAGCCTTTCATGAATGAAATATGCTCCCTCTACACTGCCCATAGTCTGAAATACTTTTCAAATGGGGTAGTGGCATCATCTTCATACAGAGAATCAAGACTTAGGTGAAAACTTTTACACCATCAGAGGCCTCCCTCCCCTCAAATTTAGTCTGGTTAATTTATAAGACCCTTTTTTTTTTCGAACCCAGAGAGACAGTCACACAAAATTCCACACTGCTGTCAAAAAACTTTTCGTGGATTTCAAATTCACAGCATCTTCTTATACAGTACTAAAGTTTCAGTGTCTAAACCCTGATAAGAAGACCAGTAAGTCCCCTTAGGCAAGTCAGGTCACTTGGCATCCATCTTGTCAAAGATATCCAATACTGTTATTAATATAATTTTTACATTATGTATAGCATGGCAAAAAATTACAATAGTGTCATACATTTAGCTTCTGTTGCTCAAATCAGGGTAAAAACTGTATTTTTCGTTTTTGCATTATTTTCTTTTCCAGATAATGCATACATGCAGCAATGAAATGAACAAATAAATGTTTTGAAGTTTCAGGTGGAGTAGTTATGGCATCTACCATCAGGGCACTGCTGCTATCGTGACTAATTATGCTGGTATTTTCAACAGGGAACTGATTCATGACGCTCAATCAAACAGTCATTCAAGTGATTGTATTGCCATCTAAATTTAAATCTGAAAAAGGTATTTTAAAGTTTCTAAAGCTGGGTGCACACTGTACAATTTATAATAGTCCTTTACAATAGTTGCTTGTCAAACTGTATGAACATGATCCCTTCTATGAGCCATGTCACACTGTAGGATCTCAGTTGTCTTTAAAGGGATGGTTTGGAGTAAAATCAACCTAGGGTCCTTTGCACCATGACCTCGAGCCAAACACCCCCCCAGAAGCCTTTTTTTCCCTTGGTCGAACATTATTAAAGTTAGAGCTTATTTAGAGATATCAGCCGAATGGCTTAGTGCAGGCGCTAATGGATCCAAGGATGTATCCCGTAAATGACCCCACTAATAATGCCCAGAATGGTACCAAACTTCTACAGTAGCACAAATAGGTTCTGTACTCATAAAACGAGGCATTGGAAAGTTTGTAAGTACATCAGGAGTTTATTTAAATAACACTTGCCTGATGGCTAATGCTACGGCTAACCTGGACGTCGAGGTCACTTCCGTTATTTTGGAAAAGCACGTAAAAGTCCTGACAGAAAGCGATACATAAGGATGTAGTGTAAGGATGTTTCTGCCAGGACTTTTACAGCATTCAAGACGCGTTAAAAACGGACACACATAAGAAGACTCGTCTTGAGTTTTACATCAACAATCTGTGACACATTCAGTGACTGAGCTGCATTTACATATGAGAATACAATGGTGGCTAGCAAACAAAAACAATTAGTGTTCATTTTGATCATGGCATTTCTTGAAAAGAAAACAGGAAAAAAATAAGACGCGTGTGTGGAGCATGTGGTGGTTTGTTGTTGGCATTCCTATTGGTTCTTGATTTGAAGGTTGATTGAAGTCACACTGCAGGACTGCGCCTCAAAACTTCTGACACTGCCAGAATTTAATCTGTGGTCAAATTTTATCTCAAAGGTCATTGATCGGCTGTCTGTGAACATGTCAAACTAAAGATCAAAGACAGATTTTAGCCTAGGATCAGAGGAATCTTTTAGGATTCACAAAATTTGTGTCAGAGGCCAAATCATGGCCAAAATCATGCAGTGTGCACATGGCTTAGAACATTTTCCAGATTGTACTACAGTATTGAAGTTTGCATGCATGATAGATCAAAATCAGGGGTGCCCAATCCTGCTCCTGCCAATCGACTGTCCTGCACAGTTCATCTCCAACCCTAATCAAACACACCTGAAGCAACCAATTAACGTCATCAGGATCACTTGAAAATTAAAGGCAGGTGTGTTTGATTAGGGTTGGCAGAGGTGGACAGTAACAAAGTACATTTACTTGAGTACTGTACTTAAGTACACTTTTTGAGTATCTGTACTTTACTTGAGTATTATTTTTTCTGGAAACTTTTTACTTTAACTTCACTACATTTGAAAGACAAATATCGTACTTTTTACTCCACTACAATTCTGTCAAGGTCCTTGAGTAGAAAGTAACATCAGTCAGGGCATGATTTTGGTTGCAGGGGTTGCATTTTGGTTGGAAATGAAAGTCGGGTTGACGTCAGAACCCTGCATCTGATTGACATCAGAACCGACGTCAGATTGACATTGGATATTGATTGAAAATAAAAGTCGGGTTGACGTCAGAACCCGACTGATGTTGGTTTCTGACATCAACCAGATTTTCAATTTCAACCACAATACAACGTCTGTCCAACGTTGGAGATCAATGTCAATCTGACATTGGATTCTGACATAAACCTGATTTTCATTTTCAACGTTGGGTTTGGTCTTCTAAATGTTGACTTTTGTCACTTTTTTGGAGCACACTAGCTTATAGATAACAGTAAGGCTAACATATTCATACTAAAAGCCAAAAAACTTTAAATTGGGCAGTATTTGAGGGAACAGCCATTTGGGTGTCCGAAACCATTGTGGACGTTATTGAGTGCACTTATTCAATCTCACATTCAATCTCACATTCAATTCCACTACTGGAACTGTGTTCTAGAAATAAATTTGATATTGATATGAGGGTAGGTAGGCAGGCGTAGATTCAGAGGCATACGGTACTTTAAGTATTACATACAACAGTGCAACAATAATAAAACAATGCATTGACATTTACTTTTTACTTTTGATACTTAAGTATTTTTAAAAACGAGTACTTCTGTACTTTTACTTAAGTAAAAATAGGTCTTTACAACTTTTACTTGTAACGGAGTAATATTTGACCAGTAGTATCTATACTTTCACTCAAGTAAGGAAGTTGTGTACTTCGTCCACCTCTGAGGGTTGGAGATGAACTGTGTAGGACAGTCGATCTGCAGGAGCAGGATTGGGCACCCCTGATCAAAATGGCCGACTGTCAGTCCATGTTGAACAAAACAGCTATTGTTGACTGTCTATCAGTGGAAACAGTCTTAAGATCATAGAACATTTTAAGTCCTCTTTCATGTGAGAGAGACTCAACAGCATCTTATAATTTCCTCACATTGCTACTGGAGTGCATTATATTGATTCTGACATAACTGATATCATTTAGTGTGAAATGGCCTCAGCAATTGCATTGATTGATGATTTAGAGTATGCATCATCCTGGCTGCCATTTCTGTTTTTAAAACGGATAGCAAAAAAAGAATAAAAGAAATGCGTATCGGCTTTGGTATAATAAAACTGTGGCTCAAAGATTACTGCCGAAAATGCGTAAGAGATTTTGGCCGCTCCAAACATAAGGACTTTTTTTTTAGCTCTGACCGCGGGTCGGTGAGAGGCCCTCATTACCAAAGACAAGTCATAATGGTCAAGTCAACGTCTCAGACCTCATTAGCGCATTGCCAGATAGACTCAATTAAAAATATGGCGACTCCACAGCTCTGAGGCTGACAGCGAGAACGGCTTCCTACCATGACAACCATTAGACCGAATCTAAAACAAGAACCCTCGAAATCACACCGAGCACCGACAGCAGTCACACTCTCAGGTCCGTTCATTGTTCAGACTTCACTCCATAATACGATCTCAGCACCTATTCTGACGGCTTCCACAGGTTCATGTATCATTTATGAAATGAGACCTGAGAGAGAGAGAGAGAGAGAGAGAGGGGAAATGTACACGTTGAGGTTTGAATGAACATGAGGCTTTTCTAGAAGCTTCTTTCACTTTGTCAGTGTCACTGCTGCCTGTCTTACACCTAATTCACACCCTTATTCTCACCTTCGATTTGAAACACTTGCATAATGAGCATTCAAGTGCGGGCTGCGATCTTCAGACACGGCTTTGAATCCCTCTAGCTCTGTGTAAAACACGTCTACCATGCGCATTATTAGCCTTGTGCTCATGCTAGGTTTTGCGGTCGGTCACCACGAGACAAGATGCTTGCTAGAGGATATTTTTAGCAAGCAGAGCCAACTTTTCGACTACAATATCTGTGGCTACAGCCGTCAACTTTAAACAAACCAGGCTGTGTGTATGTGTCCAGTGCCTTTTACCATAAGACGAATATGAACAAAGAAAACAATAGACATGATGGATGATGCAGCGAGGGTAATTATTTAAAACGCAGCAGCCCGACAGAGTAGCCAAAGTAAAGGGCTGCCAAAGTGTGATAATTTTCATTCGTCTGAGGCTAAATTTTATAATTGTGCTGGACAAAATGTGTTGAGGGAAACATACAGAAGTTATATCATAAATCACTGTACCATTCATCTGTTTCTCTCTCGGTTTTCTTTTCTCTCAAACACATAACATACATGGCAAAGCAGTTTTGAATCTGACAGAATCTTATGATTATTTTATTGAATGCATGCTCTTAGTACTATGGTTTCCCACAAAAACAAAATGTGACAGAGTAGCTAATAATAAACTTTTTTTTTTAATGACTAGTGGTGTAAACAAAACACAAGAAGTGTTGGTCCTTTTCATTTTCCTGAATCAGTTTATTCAGAAGGTTCAGTTGAATCAGTTTAATAAAAGATTCACTGATTTATTTGAATCTCTGTTGTAATGTTTCATCTTCTTTGTGTATTAATATATTTTACATAATGCTGCTGGCCATCGCTATGATTTATAGTTTTATTAGTTGGATTTAGTATAAATGTATTTGTTAAATTTACTTTTAAGAATTACTTGTGCTAGATAAAAAAGAAATGATGGCATATAATATTTAAAATATGTATTTAATATGTCTCTTTAATATGTAGCACTGTGCACTTTGTTTTAGTGAATCATTCATTTGGATGGTTCATCTAAATGAATCAAATATACAAGAAACAACTCAAAGTAGCTTCCTGAACACTGAAAAGTTATTATATAGTGCTATTAATTAAAAAAACATGTAATAAGCCAAGGGAAAAACAAAACATAACCTCTGTATCTGTCATGTAAAAGAGGTGAGTGAGTGTATCAGAACACAAATACATGACATAAAGAACGAAAGAGAGTGTCTAGTGCGAGTGTCTAACTCGGACGGACAGATTGAGGTCATTCATTTCGTGTTTATAATGAATACAGAAGCAGACAAAGATAGTGAGAGAAACATATGAGCGGCAGGCGAGGGAAAACGGAGACGTGGAAACATAAGATGAGGTAAAGAGAGAATCAGAGAGAGACAGTTAAATAGACTTCAGATGTTCAGAATCACAGAGAGATATGAATGAATCAAGGGGTCAAGATTGGCTGGTTAGCATGGTCCAGTTCGCCCCTGCTGTAACCACATCATCTGCGGTCAGCTTGTTGGGCTATATACATGTGTGAGTGTGTGGTAACACTTTACAATAAGGTTTCATTAGTTAAACTTAGTTAACAAGAACTAAGAATGAACAATCCTATTACAGCATTTATTAATCTTAGTTTCAATGTTTACAAATACATTATTCAAATCTAAAGTTGTATTAGTCAGCCTTAGATAATGCACTGTGAACTAACAAACAATAAACGGCAGTATTTTTTATTAACTAACATTAGCAAAGATTATTAAATACTGTAACAAATGTATTGTTCATTGTTAGCTCATGTTAGTTAATACATTAACTAATGTTATCTAATGAAACCTTATTGTAAAGTGTTACCAAAATTATTTATATCATATAGGTTTGGGGTCATCTTTTAATATTTTTACAGTGTCACGTGATCCTTCAGATAGGCTATCATTCTAATATCTCGACATTAACGTTTGTCCGCTTGTCCCGACCGGACAAGTAGCCTGATTAAAACGTCAATAACTAGTGAATCACTAAAACGAGAGAATGATTCTGATTATATAACATTTATTGTAAGTTGCGAACGATAGTGTATAATAAATGTATTAGCCTACTGACGGTAACAAGGTTGCGCTGTTGAGGCTCGGTCTTTAAAGGTGCAGATATTACAATATGCAGATTTAAATACATCAAAGCTGATTGAACACTGATGAGAATATTGCTTCAGACACACACACACACACACACTCACAAAATAATCCAGACAAGCAACTTTTTTACTTGGACAAGTGAATGACAGATTTACTTGTCCGAAGGCCAAGCACATGAAAAGGCTTAATGTCGAGCCCTGTCAATGTTGAAAACAGTTGTGCGGCTTAATATTTTTGTGGAAACCGTTGTACATTTGTTCAGGATTCTTTGATCAATAGAAAGTTCAAAAGAACAACTTATATGTATATATATATATCTATATCTATATCTATATCTATATCTATATATATACACATATACATATATACATATTCAATTGTTCTTTTGAACGTTCTATATTATAGAGAGTTTTATATATATATAACTCTTTTGTAACATTATACAAGTATTTACTCTCAATTTTTAATGTATCCTTGCTGAATAAATATTAATTCAAATTATTAAAATATAAATTGAATGGGATAAATTGGAATGCTATAGGCTATCTCTCTCTCTCTCTCTATCTCTCAAATCAAATGAATCAGTAAAGAAGGCCCTTTAAAGACAGAGTAGTGCAGAATGGCTGAAGTGGGGCTGGTGGTGGAATAGGTGAGGTGAACCCTTTCTTCCACATCACAGAAGAGATGTGGTGAGGACGGCAAACGGCCATTTGTACAGCGGCAGGTGCAGGAAAAAAATTAAAGAGCACAAAGAAAGAAGGGACCTGCCAGTGCAGCGCTTCCTCTGAAAGATGAAAGGGAAAAATGGAGTCTACCCGAAAGAGGAAATATGACTTGCCAGAGCGAATACATGCTGACTCCCAGTCGCTGTCAGATTGTGTAGATTCCACCATCCAGAATCCTCTGCAGCGGTGCATGTACCCTGCTGATAGCGCTAGCGGCAAGAGCTCTAAGTGTGTTTCTGTAGAGATGCTCCCATTATTTAAACAGAGCCGGTATAATGAGTGGAATGGAAAGGTAGAGAGAGAAATGACACTAGAACTTGGAGAAAGAGCTGGTGGGTGTTTAACTGAAGTCATGCTGTTGGCTTATCACATGTGATAATACATTCTCACTTACACCACACTCCAAAACAATCCCACATTTTGAGCAAATCCAGGAACAAACCTTCTATTGGTGATGATAAATGTACTATGATAACCAGAGTTTCCACCAAAATGTATTCTCAGCTTCAAACGACCGCCCACACTGACCATCTGATCCATATTGCACCACATTTGGCATATGCTTTAGCCAAAGAAACTTACATTGCATTTATACATTTGATCAGTTTATGCATTCCCTGGTCATCCTTGTTGCTTTTTTCCAGTCTTAAAAAAAAAAAAGAAAACTGCTAACAGACCTTATGCTGTAAATCAAAAGTCAGGGTAGTTTGGTCTATAAACCGACCAAAAGTTTTCTTACACAATTTGAAGGAGGTCCCATGTTAATGTTTTACAGTACATTTACATTTATGCATTTGGCAGACGTTTTTATCCAAAGCAAATTTCATTAAAGGTATACTTTTTATCAGTTCAGTAGCAACAATAACTGAGGTAACTATATATGCAATGTAAGTTTTATATTTATGTCTTCCATGTACACTGAACATATTATTCTTTGTAAGAAAGTAAATATGCTGTAATAAGTCATATAAAAATGTAAATATACTATAAATAGGAAAGCTTAAGGACTAAGCCACTTTTATCAGATATAAACAAAATGTTAGAACTTTACTTTTTGAATGTCTGGAGCTCTGCTTTCTATTTTTTCTTTTTTTCTCTTTATGTCAGAGTCAACCAAAGGTTACAGATAATGATGTTTCCATTCCATCCTCGGCTATCCATCTTATGGTCATAGCTCACCACACCTGAAAAAAAAATGAAAAAAAAAAGACAAAAGAAATCAATAGAAAGAAGCTGTCAAAGACCCAGTGTCACAGATCCTTTGAGTCTCACTTCACAAGACCAGTGTAGGCTACTGGGAAAGAAATAAAAATCGGCGGCTGGAATTCTAATGCACTTGTTTGGAGCGAAAATAAACAGAAGGTGAAAAGGGCACGCTCGCTTCAGTTTCTGTTGATTTTGAAAGCACATTTATTCGTTATACAATACGACTGGGAGGTTAAGAGTCACATTAAAGAGCTATTAATGCAGTTGTGTAACTGTTAACTCTCTCCTCCCGAGTGTATGATACATTCATGAAGTTCTCTAGCTGTCTCTCCTTCTTTCTCATGCACAAGGTAATGCCACCGTCAGGATGTTTAATGCATGCATCATGGCACTAATTTGCTCGTCCATAATAAATGAGAGTGCTCACGTTCTCTTCTCCGTGTAGTACAGTAGCAGACTCCAGCTCAATGCATCATGGGCAGTCAGGGGAGAGGAGCCTGCCTCAACGGTTCTCACTGGAGAACCGCGGCCCCAGGGCCCCCAGCGGCCCCCATACCGTCCGCCTGCCCTACATTATATGTCCTCTCATTATCCTAGGGCTTATTCATCACTATATGGCAGGGACGCCCGGTGGGACAGGAAGATCACTGCGAACCGAGGACAGAACGTCCTCTAGTAAAGGACTCATATGTGCAGTGATTTTGCGCCTAATAGATGGTCGTACATTGATGAATGTCAGTTCCCCTCTGTCGAGTGCAGTTGGGTTTTGATGTGTGGGATGATCTGTGAAACCGTCAAACTTTTCGTCAATGTGTTGAAAAAAAAGTGACAGTGAGGGAGAGTCTCTGTATGTGTGCACTTTAAAGTATAGGAACAGGAGTGTGAAATAATATGACTGTTATTTTGGGAAAGCTGACCTGTTTTAAAATACATAAATCATTACTTTAAATAGTAATGCAAGCGCATGTGATCTTTAAGCATGCACCTGAATCACTCAAACTAGCTCATTAGCCTCCTTAAAGTCAGCATGAATTGGCATTCACAACCCATTTTACTTACATAATATGATGAGTGAAACTGGATATTCAGTTAGACAAGATGTTACATACCAGCATGGAGCCAACTGCTATTTTGCTATTGGTTAACATTATCCAACATCAGCAGAGAAGGAAAGACAGAGCAGAGTAACTGGCAGAGTAACCCAGCAAACACAAATATACTTTAAGAACGCTTTGCTTTATGAAAACGTTATTTCTGAATGTTCTCTCTGTCTTCAAAAATGTCTAGTTTTTTAAATGTTTCAAAGCTTTTTCTTGGTTATGCGAACAATAAGGAAACTGAATTTGACCATTGTTCAAATATTACTGGAATGTTATTTTGAATGTTCTCTGAATATTCTGAAACAAGTCGTATCTTTTAAAAAATGTTACATGGACATCCAACCAAAACATTGAAGACAAAAATGCTCCATGAACAATGTATAAATAATGTTTTTGTTTTGAACATGATTAAAGACCAGATAACTCTGAACGAACATTACATTAACATTACTTGAAGAATGTCTGTTCAGAACATTGCCAGACTGTTAGCCAAATTTCTAAAAGCATTCCTTGTTTGCTGGGACCATGCAATAAGAAATAAAATTAGGTACGTTTTTATTTCACATTGAAATGGAATGGAAGCACTACAGTCAAAGTACTTTGCATTTGTCATTTTCCACCTATTGCTAAAAGCCCTTGAATCTAATCAGACTGGCTAAGTCTGTTTGATTTGGTTCATATAGGTATTCGCTTACACGCAAATAAGGCAATTCCCCTCTGAGTTCACTGTAACCTTAGAAGATCAATGATTTAGTTATTGACAAACTACATAGATTCCCCTTGGGCTAACCTAATCTAATGAAATGAAGCCAAGTGATATTTTATAGATTTTTATTTTTAACACACCATCCATAGGCCTTTGAGTCACCTTATGAATCTCATTTTCTACTCATACATAAGAAATGAAAATGAATTGAAAAGTAGTTGCAGATTCAAATTCGAATTTCGAGAGAATCATGGGCCACACATGGATATGAACGATGGCGATGTTTCTTTAGCTTTTTTTTAAATTATGCATGCAATACTGACAGTACGTCTCAAAAACTGCATCGTCTGATTGTGGTGCAGTTGGATCACATTTAAAAGTCATAAAATCATATGATATAATTTCTCACACATCTACAACAGCTTGGAAATTAGAATAATAGGTCTACTCAAATTGACTGATTATTGAAAGTAGCTGGGTGAGAATCGCCAGAGATCTTGTCATTTGTTACGTTAACAATGTTTGTTCTACCCTCGCTTTTATAGCCTTTCGCATGATTGGATTTAAGCAAGCTCACGGTGGACTATAAACAGGAAGTGAAATCCTTTTTAACCAGGAAGTCCTGTTGGCAGTTCACAGACACATACTGGAATATGGTTTATCCTCAGCAATCACTGCATGTGGAATTTAGTAAAGAAATAACTGAGTTATTCTTATTCTTTATGCATTGCTTTTGGCCTGTTGAGGAACATTTGTTACATAATATTTGAAAGAATTACCTTTGATTTAGTCTGCAACTACTTATGAGCATAGTCAACAACGTTTCCTAGATTAACAATGTTGATTGTTGTACATTTGAAGGATTTTGATTCATGTACAATTACTGTGGTTAAATGCTGTAACTCACTTTAAGATGGCTAAAATGCACAAATGTGTATACTTTTATCTGCATCTTGGAACAGTATAGATTATCTTGTTGTTATTATTATTATTAATATGTAAAATATCTAATTATTTTGAAAAGTATGAATATCAATGTCCCTGTTCTGTTATGCAACTCTGTAGAGGTATTTTTTCAGTTAAAAGGGTAATAAGAAGATGTAAAAAATAGATTTGCTGTAAAATATAATGTTTAATATAGACTAGTATGTAAATTAAAATAAGCAAAACGTAAAAATATAAAAACAGCAGAGGGACTTTTATCTGAAACACTTCCTGAGGTGAAAGGTCATGTGTGGTAGGGGAGTACTGGATCTACTGACAGTGAGTTTCTGCTTTTTTTTTTGTGAGTTTTTGAAGGTCTATTGTGAAATGTCTGTGATGTTGAAGATTTGGTTATGTGACGAGATCAGTAGTAGCAGGTTTGTTTTTGTAATGGCTTCCTCCATCTTTCCTCCAAATTCATCTGTGGTGTTTCTGGTTCCTAAAGGTGTAACACCATTGACAAAACCACAGCCTATATGGTAAAACATATTTTTAAACCTACACTTATTTAGTTAGTATGACCTTGCATAAAATGTGAAAGAAGATAATGAATATTGTAAAGTATGTTTAATATATTATTGATGAGATACATTTTTGACAAGAAAAAATCAGATGGAAATGTCACTGCAATTTTAGAATGACCCCATTGTGTTTTTAACACAAATGCTTCATATTTCACCTAATATCTTAGTGTGTGTGTGAGTTATTGAATGTTACAAGAACAGAAATGGAACAGACAAATAGATATTGCACTAATATGTGATTGTTGTAAATCGAGCACAATAGTTTTGAAACTATCAAAAATGGAGAAGCCATCTTTCATATATATATGAACCCTATAGGGTTAAATTAAACTTATTAAGATTACAGAACTGTATGGAATTTGAAATATGTTGGTGAATTTGGGCTGGTAACTTTTCAATTTTGTATTCTGGCACTTTAGGTTACTTGTGTACTGTGGCAACAAGTGCGCTATGAATGCATCTGCAAAATGCCTATTGTTTTGATGTTTTTAGCTTTAAAAACTGTTCAAAATTAAAAATTGTAATTGGTGTATAATTCAGTGGTTTGTGCCATAGTAGTGACCCTTTTTTCTGGTTGAGAGAACCAAAACAAAAGTGATATTTTGAACATGTCAATAGTATTATTTGATACCAATCAATTATTATTAGAAGCAAACTTTTTTTTCTTGGGTTCAGTTTGGCATTATTAGAAGTGATGACTTTCGATTCAGCGAGTGAGAGTGTTATTAACTCAGTAATCTGTCCAATTGATAACGCGTGAGTTTGATGCAGGCCAATTTGCAAATCGGTTCTATCGATTCATTAAAAACACCCACTTAAAAGAACAATTAGTTTGTGAATCTGACAATCATTAGCTCTGTGGCATCAAATGGCTTGTAGAAATCCAAACAGAAGTATAGCTAGTATAGGTAGTGTGTATGAGATCTAATGCAAGTCATACTGTCTTGTGCCCATGCATGCACACTTGTTATTTTTTAGTTGAATTCATAATACATTTCTATAGCTTTTTATAAGTTTTAAAATCTTTCAAATTGTATTTTTTTTTTTTTTTTTTTTGTATAGGCTAGAGCATATGTTTCTTTTTCTAAGGAGACAGAGACAGATGATTTGTTGGGGGAAATCCCTGGGAATGAGACATCAACAATATGTAGAAACAAACCGCTTTGCTTGTTTTTAAGGATTACAAATTACTGCCTCATTTTATGTGGTAGTCACAATGCCAGGAATCTAATGTGTTGAGCTCATTTCTTAAAAATGAAGCAGTGTCATGGTAACTTGCAATTATGACTCAATGGGCGTTCACACTCCGGTTGCCGAGTCTCTGTAATGTTGGTTGCTTTCGTTCATACTCGACTGATACTGTAAATCCAGCAATATCAGCAATATCCAATTGCTCTCAAAAGTGTATTTATAAGAACCTATATTTGAATCAGTTTCAGGGATATTTGGAAGAAGAGATTTTGTTCATGAAGCTTCTGAAGCTACCAAGAGTTCAAATACGCAGCATCGTAACTATGTTACCACATTGACACACACACACACACACACACACACACACACACACACACACACACACATATATAGGGCCTTAAAATTTAAGATTCCAAAAAGAAAAGTTTCATAGGAACAAGAATCTAAATTTATATTAAGATATATTTAACACTTACAGACATGCGAACTTCAGAAAAATCTATATTTTTGGCACTCAGAGAGGTGTGTTGTATGCAGTAATTTTTATAGAGGGAAAAAAGATACATTCCTAGTCTCAGTATTATTCGTTATTCAGACATTCCTCTTTAAACACAGTAACAGCTGTTTGAAAAGTTACCCACATTTGGTTTTTGACCACTAAAAATGTGTACAACTGACAAATTTACTCATGGAGTCGCATTAAGATCTACATATATCTGGGATTGAACCAGAATAGGCCATAAGAAAAGGTGTAATTTGGCACCAAGAATATCATGTGAAAATTGTCATTTTGACCCCCCTCTACAAAACTGCTCAGTAAATATACACCCATAACATTTATTAGTTTGGCTTTCTTCTTCATTTATGTATTTGTTTCACCAGATTTTTTTTTAATCAAAATCAAAAAATTTAGCCAGGGACCTCTGGTTGAGTTGACACAGAATGACCCCATTCTTATTTTAAAGGGGTTTTATGTGAATGGCTTGGAGTCTGAGCAGATCATCCTGATGAAGGAAGAGGTTTGACTTCTGTGAAATGAACAGCTACTGGCTTTCACTGACAACTTGTTCCTCTTTAAAGGAAAGGAGGTACTGCTCAAAACTCAAAATTTCACAGTTCAAAAAGGAATACCAGTTACATAATTCTGTGGTTATGGACTGAATGCTAAAGGTACAGTACATACAGTACCAATACCAGTACAACCCCACTTAATAGTGAATGAACTGTATTCAAGGTCATTGTAAAATAGCAGATATACAGTATACATAACATTAAAGTGGTCTATATTGAAGTTTATTTTGCATTCTTTTTTTATTATTTACTTCACACCATAATAGTAACTGTTTAGTGTGTTTTTTTAACAGTTTCTGCTATCATATAAAACAAACTTTCTACATAATTAATAATTTCATAAATATTATAATACAACTGCTGCTAATCTAGACACTGTGCTGAGAAATCCTAACCATTTTGTAGAGAGACTTTAGACTCGTAGTTTGAACTTCCTAATTACATATCCTCAGGCAGTTAACTTGGGCAGTTTTGGTCAAACTTTCTGAAGGGGGAAGGAAAAATCCTTAGCCTTTTAAGGTTTGCAGATCATTAAGAATGAAAAGCACAATTACTGCATCCAGTTGGAAACGTCTCTAGAGTTTAGAATGCCAGAGCATGTGTCAGGCTTTCACAGGCTAAACGGTAACTATACGCATCACTTAATAAGTGTATCTGTAGTTTGGTAGTAAGAACAGCCACATAGACCCAGCTCTACTTTTTAAACTGACTTTGGAGTAAACTAAAGCAGGGATGGACTGGCCATAGGGTGCATCGACTGCAGTTTTCTCTAAGGTAACCAAACACAAAACATAGTAAAAACAATAGGCCTGTCCATATGTAAAATATATGTATAATCCCATCGAGTTTGGCCAGAAACCACATTGCAACAACAGCATGCAGTGGCCAGTTGCATAAACTGTTAAGACTAGTCTTACAAGTTAGTCATCCAATTTTATTCTTTAAGACTGTTAATAACTTTTTAAAGTCAGTAACATAAAAACGTAGATTGGTCTAATTTGACACTGAACAGTAAGACTGATTACCCCTAACTAACTTCTAGTTGATCATACTAGTTCTTAAGACACAGTCTTAACATAATGGCTATGTTTATGCAACAGGATTGCACTGCACAACATCAGTAAGATCAGGCCCTTCATAACTCAGAATGTTGAAGGTCTTGTGAACAATATGGCAGTCCTACCTTCTAAATAAGAACCAATCGCCAATTGGTGAAGTCATTGTGTCACATGTGCTCCGGTTGCCATAGAAACAGTTTTGAGACACACACTTTAGGGCTAATTCACACAGAATGCGTTTTTGCTGTTAAAAAGGCAGGTTGCAGTTCAGTGGAACAACAAAAGCACAAGGTCTAAAGACGCATTTTTAAAATGTTTAACATCGTTTAACTTGAGCGTCGCTTTTTTAGAATGTTGTGTCATGCACGAGACTCAGCAAAAGATGCGAGCGCAAAGGTTAAAAACGTCCATCTAGTGCATGTTTACATTGAAAAACAATGGAAAAGTCGCACAGTGGATTGGAAAAACGCATTCTGTGTGAACAGGCCCTTAAGACTGCACATACACAGTGCCTGGTCCAGCCTGAAATATAAGCTTTTTTAGGATAAAACAAAACATTTAAGATAAGAAAACATTGACGGAATTTTCTGGCTTTCCGTGTTTTCACTGTTATACGGTAGAGGGCGCTATTACACATCTTCTGATCAAAACATGCAAAGAAGAAGGAGAAACAAGCAATATCATATGTACATGTAATCATATGTAAAATATCGCAATCGTCACATTAAACGGCATATAAATCAAAACTGCCTAATGTTACTGAATGAAATGTTGACCCAGGATGAGCTATAGGATTGTGACGCTTTGGGGATGTTGATGAACTCGATCTACTCCATTTATGTTTTTGATCATTGTTCGTCTTTGACAAAAACACGATTTTCTCAGCTTTTTGCTCAAAATGTTGCTTTTTATGAAACTTACCCACATTCAAATTTTGATTAAAAAAAAGAATGCATGAAGCTTGAATAAAACATTTTACATGTTCAGCATGTTCAGATATTCATACAACAAAAATATTCTGGTGGCCCTGAAAGTTTTGTGAAAATAATCAAAAATGCTGGTGCTGGCTGACAAGTGTTTTCAAAAACGCTGGTGGGGAAAGAGTTAAAGAGTCTAATGATCTTCCCAACCCTATTCGGACAGCCGAGTCCCTGAAAACTCATCTCTTCACAAACACTTTAAAAAAAAAAATCCTCTTTTAGTGTGAATAAGGATGATGATGCTCATGTCAGGACAAAAGGTTTACAAAGAACCTTTTAAATAAAGCAACACGCAAGGAAGAGGCAATGTGTGTGTTTCTATGGTTACCTCATCATGATCCCACACCTTTTCACTTGTGATTTCCACATGATTATGAGCTGTTGGATGTGAACGTAATATAGCCTTCGTGAAAAAGTTTTTCACGCCACTACTTGTGATCTCTCTATGCCTTTCTTATGAGTCAGAAAGATTAACTGCAAAGTTTTCTTTGAAAAGTTTGCTTGATGAACAATTTCTCAAAGGAAGTCCACCCTCAGCCGTGTCCCTCTCACCCACACGTCTCACTCCTGCAATGACAGGTTCAAAAACCTCCTTTGATTTTGTCTTTCATGCCAGTCTCTTTAAATTTAGTCTCTGGCACTCACCTTAAATCTTAGAGTCACACTTCAACAGCTTGATCAAGCCCGTTGGGTATGAGCCACAACCTTGTGTTAAGAATCTTGTGTAATGATAATACTCTTTTCCTTTTGTTTAATTTATTCATTTGTCTAAAAGAAAATGTGTGATATCAGGTTTTACATTTTACACCTCTCAAGCTAAAGATAGATTTTCTTTCAGACTATAGCCTACCTCCTAACACTTAAGGTTAACAACTGTCTGTAAAAGTGTTGCCATGCCATGCCTTTTGACTTTTCAAACATCCACCTAATATGGCACACAACTTGTATCGCCTATCTAAAGAGTACTAATATCTAATATCCTTCAAAATACTTTTAACAAAGTCTCTGAATGGTTAAACAAATCAGTCAGTGACTCCATGAATTGGTAATGCACGAAAATGATTAAAAGAACACCCGTCCCTTAGAATGCCTTCAACATATCCTGCATCTCTGAAAAATTAATGCATTCTTACTCATAAATCTATAAATCTGTAAAGTTTTCTGTAACCTCGCACTCACCCAAACACTGAGAATATATAGACTAGTTGTCTTCTTCGGGAAACAGCTTGTGATTGACAACCCACCCTATTACCAAACACTGCCTGCAGGAAGTGTCAGTCTTTAAGCTATACTCCCTGTTAGCAGGCAGGTCTCTGAGAGCACCAACAAAAAACAGTTCTTGAATGCGACCGTAGCATGCTCTGAATAATAGAGCATTTTATAAGGAAATATAATGTGGCAATTAAATAACTCTTCTGCATTCCTGCGTTAGAGTCTTTAATATGGGGTTGTTGGCCGAAACCTCCCTTTTCTTTCAGTCTTGAACTTCAGTCTTGGAGTGGAATGTCTGATTCTCTTAACTGAGTCATAAATGTAATGAGTCATGGCTTCAAATGTATGACTGTGTTTGGAATGGCATACTAGTGTACAGAATAATATGATGCCTACTTTTTTTTCTTTTTTTTTGGTACGTGAACCCAAGTGGATGCGATTTAGCTGGTTAACATTGGTAGATGTCATAACTACACCATTCTGGAGTCATTTTTCTTTCTCCATTACAAAGCCTCTCTCTGCATTTCACATGGTTAAAAGCCCTCCAAAACATTGGGCATTGGTGAAACATCAAGTATAATTTGTGATTTTATGTTATAGGCCTTTATCTTAGAAGTTTACTTTCAACGGCTGTCATACCAGAGAAGAAGCAAAGATCTTTTGATTAGTTTGACAGTTGCTAAGTTGTTTTCAAAATATTGTAATTTTTCCAATATAAAGCTACTTTTAGCTTTAACAAATAGCATGACAAAATGCTGCATTGCAGATTTATACTATATTGTTTGCAAACTCAGTTTATCAACCTTAAATTGTGCTAAACTGTTGTCTCTGTATTGTTGGTAATTGTGAATCTTTTTGTTTGGATGGTTTTTGTAAGTCAAGCAGTTCACTTTTTGTGAACCATTTACATGAACCATCAGAACAAATTGATTCATTATATCATTTTAGTTGGATTCATTTTAATGAGTTGGATGGTTCACACTGTTCATGAACGTCAACCATTTCCATGAACCATCCAAACAAAATAGCTGACTTAAATGAATCAGAATGAGTCGATTCATTGAAATTAATAGGCTGATTCATTTTAGCGAATCAGTTTGTTCTGACAGTTCATGTAAATCAAGCAGTTCACATTTTGCAAACTATTTACATGAACCATCTGAAGAAACGATACACTAAATTGAATCCACCCATGATAATTCGCAGTTAGGACAGTTTGGGCCGTATCTTACACCAGGCGCAATGCAGCGCCAAGTGTTTTTTGCTAGTTTCAGTCCGACACAGTGATCATTTTCACGTCCTGCGCCATGTTGTTTAAATAGCAAATGCATTTGCGCCCATTTGTTCGCCCATGCGTGCTGGCCTGAAAACAATGTGTGTTCTGGCGCATTGTTGGACCATTGCTATTTTGAGCCAACTGAAATAGACTGCGCCATTGGTTTATTGCACGTAAAGCCCAAGACACACTCATTACTCATTATAAGAATAGGGATAACCCTTTTAGACCATGCGCCGGGCGCGCCGACCATTTTTCCCGTTATTAAACTAGCAAAAGTGGATTCGGACACGCCCAAACTGAACTTAAACTGAATGTATTTAATCTAAATTTATTTTAAAAACGGAAGGTCAAGTTGAGCACCTTGCATTACAGTATTTCTCGCAGTGCACACAGTACACTCTATATTGCATACATTTTTCTTTTTAAAAAGTAGGTAGAATGACAAATAAACGTACTATATGTGCCGATGGTGTCTTGAAAATCATATTATGAACATCCCAAACTTTGGCAAACTTGCTTTTGGATTTAACGCGACACCAAATCTCAAACCCTCAAGTTAAGTTTTACACCTTTCCATCTTGTTTTAAGCTACTGTTTTAAGGCTTGAGTAGCGTGGTGGGCTGCATATATATGTGTGTGTTTAAGGCAGAGATGGACAGAAAATAAAAGAGAACTAGACAGATAAAGAGAGAGGGCGATCGAGAAGCCACTAGTGAATGTGCAATAGTAACCAGTGCAACGTGATCCAAATCACAGCTTCTCAGCAGTAGACTCCCTCTTTCTCTTCTCGTTTTTGTGGTTATTTGGCTGTCCACAGGAGTCATCGGAGCAGAGAAATTGCCTGTTATCTGGGGGGTCGATTTCTCATGCGCCCTTAAATTGCTTTGTATTGACACTCTGTCATCATGTGGATCTTGCCGTTAGCCCCAACAGTCTCCCCTCAGGTGTGTGTTGCACCCCTCCTTCAGACAGAGTGCGGGTGTGTGTGTGTGAGATTGCGTGTGAGTGAGCGAGTAACTAATGCATGTCTAATAGGCTTTAACGTGATTGTGTATCGTTTATAAGGGTGCTTAGCCTGGTGTGAGGAGGTGCATGAGCCACTGAGAAGTTGGCATGGTGTTCGTAAATCCATGTCGGCTCTTTGGTTCACTTTGGTGTATTGCTTTTTAGTTGTGAACACTATTAGACATGTTTGATTTGAACTATTATCTTATATAAAATTAACAATAAAAAGTAGATAGTTTTAAAAAATAAAAATAGTTTTTCATCTTTCTCAATTTGTACACATATTATTGGCCCGAGACTGTTATATGTGAAGCTGAACTGATATAGCTTTATTTTATAACCTATATATATATATACTTTGATGTTTAAGTAATGTTTTGTGCTATACTAATTTTGTTTGCAAAACTTTCAGACATCATATGAAATAAATAGAATAAATAATGAATACAGTTAATAACTGAAATAAATATAAAAAAGTGTTTTTTAAATGTATTTATTTAAAATGTATTTATTTATTTACATACTTTTTGAGTCTCTGCATGTATTCCTGGAATGGGCTATAAAGAGTTACATCTCAATGTGACAAACCTTGTGAAGATGTATAAGCAGTCTCAAGGACAGAGATGAATAAACGCACTTGCATTTTCTTCTTTTGAACGTCTTTGTTTAAGAGGAGTACAGAGGACAGAAATGTCAAGTGTAATACCAGTTTTTTTTCTCACCTTTGTCTAATAGAAAGGTTTTATTTTTAAATCTTGCTTTTAACTGGCTAAGAAATCAAATACGCTGCTAAACAATAACCACTAATTTGAAATCTATAATATTTTCCTATATTTTACTTTATGTACTACAAACACTTGTGCATTAAGTCATGGATTTTAAACAATGTAAAAAACAATCACAGAATAAGGCAGAACATTTATTTTATAGTTTTATACTGTAATAAAGGCTATGTCAATTAGCCCTGCAACATTAATTTACTTTATTGTTATGAAAATACTCAGAGATGGCTTGAAAAATGCACATAAACTATATATTCACAATCACAATCGTATGTTTATTGTCTTCATATTTCATCAGGAAAAACGTTTCTGCTTTTTATTCAGCTACAGCGATAGCTGGATGCCTTTGTCCATACAGGTGCTGGTCATAAAATTAGAATATCATCAAAAAGTTGACTTAAAAAGTAAACTTAACAGGTGAAACTAGACTCATTACATGCAAAGTGAGATATTTCAAGCCTTTATTTGTTATAATTTTGATGATTATGGCTTACAGCTTATGAAACCCACGAAATCAAAATCCCAGAAAATTAGAATATGACATGAAATCACACAGTAATTACACAGTAAAACCATGGTCATTGAACCAGGTTTTGGTTCTTTTGGCAGTGTGGGCAGGTGCAAATCCTGCTGGAAAATGAAGTCAGCATCTCCATAAAGCTTGTCTGCTGAAGGAAGCATGAAGTGCTCTGAAACTGGACAGCACAGTGGACCAACACCAGCCGATGACATGGCTCCCCAAACCAACACAGACTGTGGAAACTTCACACTGGACTTCAAGCATCATGGATTGTGTGCCTCTCCATTCTTCCTCCAGACTCTGGGTTTCCAAATGAGATGCAAAATTTGCTCTCATCAGAAAAGAGGACTTTGGTCCACTGTGCTTTATTAAATCCAGTGTCAACGCAGCCGTCTACCAGGACATTTTCAGAGCACTTCATGCTTCCTTCATTTCCGGCAGGATTTGCACCTGCCCACACTGCCAAAATAACCAAAACCTGGTTCAATGACCATGGTATCACTGTGTAATTACTGTGTGATTTCATGTAATATTCTAATTTTCTGGGATTTTGATTTCGTGGGTTTCATAAGCTGTAAGCCATAATCATCAAAATTATAACAAATAAAGGCTTGAAATATCTCACTTTGCATGTAATGAGTCTATATAATAAATTAGTTTCACCTGTTAAGTTGAATTCTTGAAATAAATCAACTTTTTGATGATATTCTAATTTTATGACCAGCACCTGTATAAGGGATTTCCTGAAGTGTAATGACTTCTATGGCTGAATCCAAAATCACCCCCCATACCCTCTAAATCCGGTGTTATTTGAGGGGACAGCCATTTGTAGTGGTGTCCGAAATCGTAGTGGACGTTATTGAGTGCACTCATTCTATCCCACATTGCACTGCAATAATGAGTGTACAACCAATGTACGCTCAACGGCAATTCCGAATTCGCTCACTCCTTTTCATTCACTCCTTTAAGTGAAAAGTATTAGTGGAATAACGTAGGGAATAGTGAATGAGAGTTTAGGGGGCGATTTCGGATTCAGCTTATGAGTCTCACTTGTGGACTTTCTGCCCGAGGGCGCCCTCCATCTTCCAGTATAAATAAAACAGGCGTTACATGAGAGAGTTTAATGCTCTATAATGTTCACATCGCATCGTTTTGGATATGGATAAAATGTCAGGTCAGTATAGATAGACTATCTTTCTCTTTGAATTTAAATCTAGATTTATTCACACATTGCCATGAAAACCTCTTCTTCTTTAGTTTTGCATTGTTTGAAGAGTAGTGCATGTTGAGTGTTTGCCAGGGCGTTGCATGTGGTGTTCTGGCTGGTTGCTAGGTGATTTATTTTGTTCTATGTGGATGTTTACTATCCCAGCCAAAGGGTCTCAAAACTATTGAAATCACCTACAAAATTTGTAACTGCACTTTACGTCTAGACCTGTTTTGTTATTTGCCAAGTAAAACTCATTCAGAAAAGTAACGGCACACCTCTTTGAGATATCATTCACGTTCATTGCATTAACAATCCTGGATGAGTTACGCTCTAAAGTTTAATGTACTTAGGATTAGGAGTTAGTTCAAATCCCTAACACCCAGAGTGTTAGGCAAAAGTGATGGTTGCCTTAGCAAGCACTACTAATTAAAATATAATTATTTTATTTTTTGCAATTGACTGGTTGAGAGCCCAGGGATTATTTAAGACAGCTACTGAACTGTACATTTAAAGTGCGCAGGTCTTTTGCAACTATAAGTGATTCTTCTAGAGCCTTAAAAACTCCTCACAGCAGTTTATTACTTTCCCAAAGACTTTCATGTAAATGTCTCTCAATATGTTTTCGGTTTGGGGCATTCTTACATGTGCCATACATTATACTGAGAAGGTTCAGTTTATGGTTTTCTTTGAGAGCAGTGCTCTTGGATTAATTAATAGGCGTCCACACCACATGCCAAGGACTGTTTCTGATTATTATGTCTCTAACTATTTAGGTAGACTTAAAAAAAAGTTTTTCTGGAAGATTGGATGGACTGTTGCACAACAACGCTAGCAGCTAGCATTGCACTTTTACAAAAGTTGCTTTGTTGACTGGTGGTTCTAGAACACAGGAACACTGTGGCCAAGAAGGGACTTTTAACATTTATCTTAACCTTTTTTCAGGATTATTGGAAATAATTTGACTATGTCATGTATCACTCTGCAATCTCTACACATATCCTAAAATGATTTTAAAGGTTCATTTATTTGTTTGACAGTAATCTGTCTCATATGATGAAGAACTGTTAAATACTGACGGGCCATTCATTAGCGATTCGTTTATGGCTTCTGCCACTTGACAAATAAACAAAATACTCGAGGGGCGAACAAATGGTTCACGTTTCTCATAATATATCTTTGGCTGCATTATGTTTTCCTAATTTGGAATATGATAAAAGATTGCATATGTGGACATGTTCAAACCAATTAGCTATTGAAAAATATCCTATTCTCCCCATTCAACATGAATTAAGGTTTTCATTTTGCAGAACAAAATTCAAAGATAAAGTCAGTAAAATGATTTGATCTATCACTGCTGTCACACAAAAACACAGCTTGTATAAAGAAAGCTTATTTGAAGTATAATCAGGTGCATAGCAACCATTATAGTCTAAAATTGAATACTCTTTGGGTGAAAAATAGACGGGAAAAAAGGTGGGGGGGGGGAAATCCCAGAAATAGCCGTTGCCATCTTGCACTGATGATGTCATTTGGAGCATGTGCAGTAGTAATCGCTCATACTCCTGCAAACTCAATCGCAAGCACATCGCAATCAAAATGTTTGGCTACACTTTTCAGGATGTGTGCGGCACACTTGAACGGCCATCACTACTACTCGCGGATGCTCTCTTCTTGGCTGCGACCGAAAACTTAGACAGCTGACTTGTTGTCTCGCTACCCTATAGGGCAATGACTTTGCAGGCAGCGTTTACGCACGATGGTACCTCACAAAACGGTTTAATGATCTACAAGAAAATAGAGTGAGCTTTGGTGAAAACTAAGAGAATATTTAATGGCTACAATAGTAATGTCTCGCTAGAAATGACATCATAAGTGGAAAACGCTGATCAAAAATGGACATTTACACACAAACTGACGACCAGCCGCAACTTTCAGAGGCTAGCTCAACTGTCACGAATGGAATGCACAGGATTGTGGGATTTCAAAGGCAGCGAAGGATACATCTATGCTGCCTTCAAAAATCGATCAGATGAAGGCATCTCAGGAGTTTATTAAGAAATAATATACATTGTTTAAAAGAAATGCACAATTAAATTATTATTTTCATCGCTACCACCACAGGACAAACCATTCATTGGACACAGTTTCAGATTTTTTGTTTTTTTGTTGGTGTGATACAATTCCAAACATAGGGCGGCCAAGCTTATTGACACACTGCACCCAACCTCCCTCAGAATCGCCCCCTGTTTTTTTGCGCATTGCTGTCTGGGCTTTAAAACCAACTTGAAGAATAGGTTGTGTAAAGAGAGATGGAGTCCCAGGTGGATGCCGCAGTTCTCCCAGTGGGAGAGTCTGGAGAAAACCAAGGATGGCTGGAGCCAATTGGAGCAAATTGATCTTTCTTTCATGGGCTCCACACCAGCCTCCTGTGTTTTCTTTCTCCCTCTCACATTAGCATACCAAATAAGCTGCCGTTTCTTTTAGTATGCCAGCTTTCATTTGTCACCCCTGGTATAATACAACACCCGTGTCCCTTAGCACACAGCATGAGGTTCCCCCGCTGAGCCAACCGACTCCGCGTGTGTGTGCAAGAAGATATCCATTGAGTATGACACACAAAGGGTGTTTCTCTGCAGGTAGATAAGGAGATCTTAATAAGTACCTGCAAGTAAGAGTATGAACGTGTTTACATACAGTATGAGTGTGTATTTGAGTTTGAGTGTGTATTTATGTGCTCTATATGTTTTTCCTAGATGGCAATGGAATTAAATAGAGATGACATATGAAGACTTGATCAAGTTGTCTTCTTTTTAGTGTTTCTGTTCTCCTAGAGCAGGGGTTTTCAAACTCTTTTGATGCTGAGAGAGAGAGAGAGAGAGATTGATTATTGGAGTATGTTTTACAAGAAAATACTATTTTAGTCTTTCTACTTAATTTCACGTTAAATTCAATGTGTTGCTTGCAATTCCTTAGTGAAATTTACTAGCAATTTCTCGACTGGAACCTGACGTTCCCATGAGAAGCACCTCTTAATATGTCAGCGCACTCCGAATGCTCCAACTCCTGGGCATTGATAACTCTTTCTTTTCATACCTGCCTTGCATGTGACTTCATTTTTTACGTGCTCATGCTTTTGTGTGACCTTGTGTGATGCAAAAGCCATACAGAACATCCAAATAAAAGCATCAGCCCACCACAATAATTCTGCCCGTCTCCAGTACAAACTGCTAATTCACATTAAAGCACAAAGCAGTGCTGTGGGCGTCTGGGTGACTGTATGAAAAAAGAAATGCTGTGATTTGAAATGGAAATGAAAGTAGCTTAGCGCAAAGAAACGCCAGGTACAAGGGAGGCCAGCCTTGGCTGAGACACAACTCTATTTGTAAAGGTCAACATCTTTAGTAGGAGGAAAACTTCCCTGCGGCTCTCTCCTCCCAAGAGCAAGGGAAATATTTAGAGAAATACAATCAGTGCTTATATTTGTGTGGAGTGTCGTGTTTAACTATTCCCAACAGGTTCTCGGAGCTGATTCCTGTGAGTCACTGCCTCCCTCCATCCATATACAGTCTTGGCTGCTGCGCTCAAAAGGCGGTGCAGCGCTAAAGCTAGGTGCTAAACGGCTAGGCTGCTTCTACAGCTGTCCCACTCGTCTCCGTTTGGTCTGTGAGGCTGCGGAAGCTGCTGACAGTCTAAAAGGAGATCAGACTGAGGTGTTACAGCTGGTGTTATTCACAATTTTGTTGTTCGCAATTTTGCTTGACATTGGCTCCCAAGACTCAAAACCTTTTCCTGTCAAAAAACTCAGGGACAAATCCTCACCAAGACAGTAAGAGGACACTGTAGAGACCGTCCCTGGAAAACACGGTGAGACGCATGTATGCTAGCAAGAAGTAAGACACTAAATTAGATGACATGGCAGCTTTGTGCAGCAGATGTGCATTTTCCCTGCTGGAAAGACCAGCTTAAGTGGTCACCAGCATATGTTGTGTTTTGGATGCTGGTTCCCAGCATGGGATGACATTGTGCTGGTGTTCTTATGTGACTTTTTCAAAGTAGCTTAACTAGCAAGGTGCCATTTTTTCAGCTACTGTAGGCTCACATAGCCAGACCTAAATGGCAGAACGTCTGAACTGTGTTATTCTGGGCAAGAATCATTCACTTACACAGAAAGAGACTGACTGACTAACTGACTTGTAAAGAGGCCAACCACTTTTTTGTTTTTTTATATGCCATTTAAGGGTGGGGTGATTGTAAATATATTTTGAGCTAGTTTGGATAAAATATAACTGTATACACTACCATTCAAAAGTTTGGGGACGGTAATATATATATATATATATATATATATATATATATTTATATTTATATTTATATATATATATATATATATATATATATAATTTTATTTTTTTTATATTGTAAAATATTATTATAATTTAAAATAACTTTTCTATTTTAATATATTTAAAAATGTAATTTATTCCTGTGATGGCAAAGCTGATTTTTTAGTAGCCATTATTCAGGTCTTCAGTGTCACAAATTACATTAGTATATTGCAATTTTATTGTTATATAATGTATATATGTTGAAATCATTACTAATTGCTTTTGGATGATCAGAATTGCTGATATTAATAATAAAAATATCATAAGTTAAATAAACAGATTAGACTTTGCCAGATCGAGAAAGTGAACTTTCTGCATCAGATGGTCAGCAAATGGACTGTTGGCAGTGACCGTGCTGCTTGACTAGCTTTACAAGCTTTCCATTGGTCCAGTAGAACTAGCTTTCTATTGGTCCACCTGCTAGACCATCACTAACCCATCTGAACCAGCACTTTCATCGGGTTTGTGCTTTACGCACTCCAGAAAACAGTTTATCAGAAAAACTAGTTTGTCACAAGCGTTTTGTTTGCAGTCACTTGCCTCGACTAATAATGAGACGTTATCCCTCACGAGGACACTTTAAAACTGAAGGTTCTTTGACTTGGGAATCATTAAAGTGGTTGTGGTTTTGCTTATGCGTATACGCTCGCCACTGCATAAAGTTTCGACATTACCCCGTGAGGAATGGAAGTCATAGCCCGTTCAAGGATCTTTAGCTCCCTACAGAGCTCCAGAGACGAGCTGAGCTGGACTTATCTGCCGCCTCGCAGAGCATTGTGCACTGGGAGAGATGTCGGAGAGAGACTTCCTCCTGCATTAATGAATCCAGTCAGGCGGGATCTTAAGGGACCTAAAGACTCTCAGGCACCGAGGGGACATGAGTGGTTTGGCATTTTAAGACACAGAGAATGATTCGGGCTGTCATACGCAGGTTGTTCTACGTATTTCCTACAAGGTGCTGACTGTACTAATGTAATGCAGGCTTACTTATCTGAGCTTCACAGTAAAACTGACTAATATTTAAAACCGAACAAAGGAGGTTGTGATAGGTAAATAAAGGCGAATACTTGTCGAATGGTGGAAAAAGTTAAAACCCAAGCGCTCTCTTAACTTCTTTAGCCTTTTGTTGTAGCTAAGCAACTTCAAAGCGGCTGCGAGCTGTGAAAATCAGCCGTTAAAATTTTCCGTTTACTCTGAGCTCCTTAGAGCGATCCACCTTTCTGTGGTAATTATTTGCAGCGTGATGAACTTGAGGGGTTGTTTTTTTTTCAGCCTGTTATATGCAGTGATCAAAGAGAGAGGAAGAAAGTGACTTTTCACACAGCTCAATGTGCCAGAAGCCTGTACAAGCATCTGCTTATGTGGGGCTCTGAGAGCTGGAGTAAACATGACTGTGGGGTTTCAGCATGACTTACCCAGAGCTGTCTGACAACACAGGTGGTATTAAGGGCTTGTTGACTGATAGATGCGTGTCTTAAAAGAGAAAGAGACGCTAATTATACAGTCACAGCAACTGAGACGCGTGACCTCAGAATATCAAGATTTGACTTGAGAAAGTATTCAGCTCGTCTAATTACTTAATTGATTTAGTAAAGATTCACTATTAAAAATGGAGGTAAATTGGGCTGTAATGCACATGATCAGTGACATTTGTCTGTCTGTCATTGTTGTTCTTTCATTCTGTCTGTCTGTCTTTCGTTCATTTGTTCGTTCTATCCATTGGTCTATCTATCATATCTTGTTCTAAATTTGATCCATCTACCTGTATATCTGTCTGTCGATCTATCTATCATTCTAGTGTTCTATCTACCTGATTTAACCCTCTGGTGCTCTTCAGTCATTTTGTATTTATTTATATATATATATATTTTAAAGAATATTTTGCTTCATTGTAATGGTATGAAACTTGTAAAGGTTTTGGCATACTTGCTATATGAACACACACACACACACACACACACACACACACACACACACACACACACACACACACAATCATGGACATGATTTGAAAAGGTTAAATGGTCCTGGAAAATAAATAGTCACTCTTGTCACTCTCGTACCTTCAGTTGAATGTGGAAAAAACTAAAGACATATTGATTGACTTTGAAAGGTCAACATTAAGTCCAGGGTTGACAAAGACAAATGATGTGGATATTGAAATGACTGACAATTACAAATATCTGGGAACTGTGATTGACAACAAACTAAGTTTTGAGGAAAATATATCGATCGTTTGCAATAAGTTTCAACAAAGACTGTTTTTTGTTTTGTTTTTTGTTAAGGAAGATGAAAACATTCAATGTATGCTCTAAGATGATGACTTTATTTTATAAGTCTTTTATTGAATCATTTCTTTCCTTTTGTATTATAGCTTGGCTTGGCAATTTAACTTTGACAAATAGAAATAGACTAAATAGTCTTGTTAAGGTTGCAGGAAAAGTTATAGGAGTAAGTCAAATCCAGCCTATTGATATTTATCATAGACAGGTTTTGAATAAGGCACATTCAATTTTACAAAATTTTGATCATCCCTTACTTGAGCCTTCTGGGCATCTTTTTAGGGTGCCGGGTGGTAGAACAAAATGATTGAAGTCTTTTTTTTGTGTGTGTCGGTGGCTGTTGGTCTACTGAACTCTTCATAGGAGTGTGTTTTTGTGTTTTTTAAATATATATGAACTATGATGTGTGCAATGTGTTTTTTTTTTATGTATTGTCTGTATGTCTGTTACCTTTTGCTTCAAAACTAGTCCCCCCCAAGGGGGACAATAAAAGTAAACAAACAAACAAACAAACTCCTCGCATTTGAAATGAATGGGAAAGGAATTTCATCTAATTTAAAAAATCTGGTACTGCGACCAAACAAAATCTTGCTGAAAACTAATTTTTTTGAGATATCAACCTCTAATTTGGAACACAATTTGTTGAGATGTATGGCTTTCCTGCAGTTTTAGAGTAAAACATGTTTTTGGAAAATATATATTTCATTCAGAAATTTAAAATAGTATTTTTGTGCATTTTTCATAGCAATAAACTTCTATAGACTTTTTTTGTTTTGTTTTTTACCTTTTTCAATTTAGCAATAATCTACCAAGCATCTTCTTTAAAAAAGCATTCAAGATTTATAACAGTTAAGTTGGAAATTCCATTTTCAGGTCTACGCTCAAAAAGTAAATAAATGGATTATAACTACTGCATAAATATAATATTTTTGTTTAAGTTAAAGAAATCTTTGCTGAGTGAAACATGTTCAAATTTTATGAAACATTTCCCAATTTTCACAGGGAGGATATTGATTCAAATTTGACTCAAGTGAGGTCAAATGTGACAATAACAAGTCAGACAGATTTGAACCCGAGGCTCAGCGCCCGTGGAAATGAATTTAATTCATCTCTATCAGTATGTCCTTTATTTAATATTTACAGGAAGGAAAACTGCAATACCCACTTTGTTGTGAATGCAAATATAAATGTTTTATCTCATGAATATGTTTCCTCTCCATACTGTTTATTCATGCATTTATTCATCCATTTTTCACGCTTATGAATCTGCAGAGACCTTGTTGCCGGCGTTGCATTGTGAGAGTACTGCAGAGATAGATACACAGAACGCTCATGATAAATGTATGCACCTTTGTCTCCCTACAGAGAGAGTGTCTTTCACCTCTGTGCTGTAGATGAACAATGAGAACATGTTGGTGTAAGAAATTACACAACTACCGGGTGACGATATTGGGGAAAAGTGCCATTTATTTAAAAAACAAACTGTACATGCTCTTTATTAAGTGTGCCGTTCAACACGCAGTGCAGCTCTTGGCAAAAATCGGACTAAACCAAACACTGGCATCTTTGTTCATTGTGCTCAAAGTTGGAAAGGCTTCTTTTGTTGCACTTGGAAGTAATACGGATGAGATCATTATTGTCTAATATGTTTGAAAACTTTCCTATGCGTGTCATATTCTCATTCTTAAAAGAATGCACATCAAAACCAGAGAAACTGACAGTCAGAACCTTGTTAAGAACTCCTAATTAATTTTAGTAAGGCAGCAGGCATGCATTCAACCTGTACGGTCCAGACTTTTGCAGCGACGAAAGACACTAATTTGCTTTGGTTTTTGACTAAGAAGCCAGGCTTTTGAACTCAGTCAATTATAGAGGCGTTAACACAAACTTTTTCCACTGTGTGCACTTCCTCTATACTCCTTTCAGATTTTTTTTTCCAGTGCTCCCTTTTGCTAGTTTTTATAAATGAGCACTAATAAGACCATATTTTTGTTCTTTTCAAGCGCACCTCTTTATACTCATTTATTCTCACCTGTGACTTCCGAAATGAAACCATGCAATTACGAAACATTACGTTCACCACTAAATCATAAATTCCCCAGGCATTTAAAAGAAATAAGCCATCAAATTCAGAGACTAAATTTATTCTTTGACCTCCTGTTTTTGTGAGAAAGTGCAAAATTGCCATTTTCAGTTGGATTAAAATCAGAATTTCTTAATAAATAAGAGTTTTTTTTTCTTTCTTTTTTTCAATCATCATACTGAGGTGGCAAAAAAGCCTTTAAAATTGTAGCTCTCAGGGCAGTCATGGCAACAGGAAGTAGCATCACGTGCCACAATCTGTGATTTATCCGTGGAGCAGAACGCTTGCCTTTTACATTCCATCTGACATAGAAATAGAGGCAGAGGGAAAAACAGAAAATATATAGAGGGTTCCAAAAGTCTGAGTGCTCATTGAAAATATGGGATGCAAAATCTAATTTAAACAAATTGAACATTTTTAAAATAAGAAACAATGATGAAAGATAATTAGAAATATGGGTATAAACATTTGTTAACATTAGGTTACATGAGTTAACAATTTACTTTTAAAGTATTTATAAATCTTGGTTTGTTCATTTGTATACTTCAAACAATTTCAAGTTCAATCAATCAATCAATCAAATTTTATTTGTAGAGCACCTTACAACAGCCAGAAGGTGCACAAGACGCTTTCCAGTAAATACATCACTAGACAACAATATATAAAAACATAAATGCACATAAAAATAGCAGTCGAATCGGAAGCTACGTGTTAAAAGCTTGTCTGAATAGATGTGTTTTCAACTGTGATTTGAAAACACTCAACACGGTGATGCTTCGTAGGTGTGCTGGAAGTGCGTTCCACAGCTCTGGGCCCTGGATGGCAAATGACCGGCCTCCAAACTTTTTATATTTGAACTTGGGAATGACCAGAGAGGTGTGTTCAGAGGAGCGCAGAGTCCTGGCTGGTTGATAGACCGTTACTAATTCGGCGACGTAGGCCGGGGCCAGACCACTGATGGCCTTAAACACAGACAGCAGGATCTTATACTCCACCCTAAACCGCACCGGGAGCCAGTGGAGCGAGCGGAGGACTGGGGTGATGTGTGAGCGTTTGGAGGTGTTGCAGAGAAGACGTGCTGCCGCGTTTTGTATCAGTTGAAGCCGATTGAGGAGTGATTGATTAAGTCCAGTGTAGAGGGCATTGCAGTAGTCTATCCTCGAGCTGATGAAGGCATGAATTTTTTCAAGGTCCGCTCTTGACAAGAAAGGTTTTACCTTACTGAGGAGCCTTAGCTGGTAAAAGCTCGCCCTCACAACTGCACTAATCTGTTTGTCATACTGCAAACTTTTGTCAAGAATAACACCCAGGTTATGCACAGTGGGTGCAAACTGAAGTGTTAGAGGACCAAAACTGAGAGAACTGTTGGGTGAGTCCGGGCTGAACAGGATGTACTCAGTCTTGCCTTCATTCAGATGAAGGAAATTCTGCGAAAGCCACTGTTTGATGTCCTGAAGGCAGTTATGGAGAGGGTCCAGCGCAGAATGATTACTCAGAATCACAGGAAGGTAGATCTGGAGGTTGTCTGCATAGAAATGAAATTGAACGTTGTGATTGGAGATGAGTTGACCAAGTGGCAGCATATAAAGTGAAAACAGAATAGGACCGAGAATGGATCCTTGAGGCACACCAGATGACAGGGGGGCAGCTGAGGAGGAAAAGTCATTAAGCATTACTGAAAAAGTTTTGTTAGTGAGATATGAGCAGAACCAATTGAGCACCGCGCCCTGCAGACCGACAGCATGTTGAAGACAGGAGATGATGATGGCATGATCAACGGTGTCAAATGCAGCGGTCAGGTCCAGTAACACCAAAACCACAGAGCTTTTACTGTCCAGGGCTCCAAGAATGTCATTATTGACCCTCAGTAACGCTGACTCGGTGCTATGTCTAGACCTGAAACCGGACTGAAATTTATCAGCAATGGCGTGCAGTTGGAGGTGAGACTGAAGCTGGGACAAAACAAGCTTCTCCATCAACTTAGACAAAAATGACAGGTGAGATATTGGGCGGAAGTTGGACAGTATGGAGGAATCAAGGTTGGTTTTCTTGAGCAGCGGTCTGACAATGGCGTGTTTGAGAGCAGTAGGAACAGTTCCCAAACTAAGACAGCTGTTTATGAAGGAGACAAGGAAGGGACCTATGGTGTCAATAGCCTCCTTCAAAATCCTGGCAGGAACAGCGTCAAGAGGACAGGTGGTAGGCTTCAACTCATGGACAGCTTTTTTTGAGGTCCGCAAGAGTAACTGCCTCAAAGTTCTCCAGCACACATTGCGCCGCTCGGGAGGACATGGCATCAGCAGGGGCTTGTGTAATGGTTTGCCTAACAGACAAAACCTTGTCCAAAAAGTATTGTTTGAATGCATTGCATGTATTTTCAGATACATCATTCAAAGCAACAGACACCGGATTTATGACAGAATTAAAAGTGCTGAACAAGACTCTAGGGCGGTGGCTGTTGCTGTTGATGAGATTGGAAAGATACTGACCTTTAGCTTCCTTCACTGCTCTCTGATAGGTGGCAAGAGTGTCTCTAAACATCTCCAGTGAAGTTGTATAAATGAACTTTATTTAATGAATTATGAACAGATAAATTAGTATATAACACTAACCTTAAGTTAACATTAAATGCTGTAAAAGAGTGTTAAATTAATTTAGTTAATAATAACAAATGCTTTAACTAATGTAAACTAATTATTCCTCATTCTGGTGTTATCAAAGATTCTACATTATTTGTAGGTCACTAATCAAACATGTCAAGGCATTGGGGCATGATGTCACAAAAGGTCAATATGTTAAATAAACTGTGTATATTTTTTTGCCTAGTATATTTTTCTATTTCCCATTTTTGTAGCCAAGTCTTTAAGGCATGTCTAGACAGAAACTGACTTTTAAAAAGTGAGAAATATTCACTGAAGTTTAAATTGTGACAACTTGCCCCGGCCTCTCGCACTTTAAAAAATGATAGTTATTTTAATGGTAAAATGCGACAAAAAAAAAAGTTTCCTTACTATATACAATGAACTACTGTAATATATCTAACCTTACATTTAATTTAACTTAAATTTACAGTTTTTGGAAGTCATACTGTATATAATTGACAGTAAAAAATCGTAAATTGACATTCCCAGAATTCCCTTGTTGAAATTGTAAGGCTGGAAAAACTGGAACAGAGGGCAACTCTCTGAGAGAACAAAGGAAATTAACGTTTGAACTCCCTCTTGTGAAACTAGCACCATCATTCGAGACACGATCACACTTGAGTTGACCACCTCCCAATTTACACATCATTCCCTTCACCCATCCCCACCTAAATTCACCCAAGAATCTATATGGTTTAATGTGAATAATTATCATACAGTATTAAACATGTTTGGTATCATTTGAAATGTCTCAGTGCGACTGGTACAAAGGTCTCATTCCCAAAGAAGTAAAACAAAAGGTAATGAGGTTTTTAAGAGTTTAGAGATAACTGGCATACAAAGGAAGGTGGGTCTCTAGGCAAATGGTCTCCTACTCCCAAAAGGTGTCAACTCTGAATGTAAATTCAGGTTGTATAGGTTGGCATATTAAAATTATATCAGTTAATGAAAAATGTTTTTTTTTTTATACTGTAAATTTAAGTTAAATCTGATACCATTTTTTTTTTTTACTGTAAGTTTTTGGCAACCACAGCTGCCGGTTTTTTTTACCGTAAATTTCACAGATTTTTTATTTTTACAGAGCATGTAGCTTAAATTGTACATTTGTTGTTGTGCAAACTCTCATGCTAATGTGTGATCAGTATTAACAGCACCTCTTTGAGCTTTAAAATTGTAGCCGTTACAATGTCCATTGCCAGCGCAGAGGTGTGGCTTGTATGTGTTTGTGTTTATTAATCATTGTATGCTGTCTCTGGCAGCATGGGATTGTGCTCGGGCATTTGCGCAGATGGACAGAAGGACAGGGCAGGTGGGGCGCTAGACATACAGATGGGACGCTCATACCACAGCCTGTCCTGTCACAAGGCTATTATCCCCCAGAATCCTTCGACGCATACAGGTTATAGCTCTTTCTAAGCCTAAATGGCATATTTGTAGATGAACTTCTGCTCGTTGACAAGCGGTGGCACTATAAGTGTCACAGACAAAACATAAAAGCAATTCTAATGAAGACTCCCTTTAATGAACGTACTCTCATTAAGCCACAGCTCTGCAGGTAAAACGAAAACAAAATGAGACAAGGGTTGAACTCATCCCACGTTTACCATTTTAAACGCCAGTCTTTGTGGCTGCTGTACGTGTAGGACTGCAGGCTAACACATCTAGCCGCTGTGTGACAGCAATTACTGTGTGTTTTCTCTCTGCCCGGCCTTTGCAGGGCGCTTTTGTGCGAGTGCAGTGGAGACGAGTGACGGAGATGAACTATCGTCGCTGAAAAGGTTAGTGGATGTGCATCAGCATGGAAAAACAATCCAGAGTATGTCTCCGTTCCTCCTCCGCATGCTAGAAAACACCATCTCCTCTGTATATATTGCATGAAATTTGGGGTGGGTGCTTGGGCATCCTCGCTCTTGTCTCCGAGACCTCCCTGGGGTGCGTTGCTGTGGAAACGGCCCCAGGTAAATCAGCCTCCTGAAGGTGGTTTCTTGTGGTTCCATTCCGCTTCAGTAGGCCAGAGACTGTGTATTTCTCCCAGCGTGGGGAACGAAACAGGCTAAATGAAGTCGACAGTCGAAGGCCCCAGGGAAGCCCACAGGCAGAGTTATGTACCAAACTCATTGGGCTGATCAGCTAAATGCACTGCATTAAGGTTGGGCTCATGTACTAGTGAGTAGCCTACTACATGAAGAGTTCGCTGATTAGATGACAAAATGGACCCCATTTACTTGGTACATATACTTGGTCTTATTGTGAACCGTTCACTGGTGCATGTTATTCCAAACCAAAAATATTGGTCTTCATAGTCCTTCCTCAAAGTGGAATTACTCTGAAATGATCCCTATTAATTTTCAACCACCTGTCATTTAGTGGCCACCTTTCACACTTTTCCCAATAGATAAAATGTCAGTCTCTATTTTATTTCGAGTTGAATATCATGTGTCACTAAACATAGTAGTTTGATGAATCTGTGTGTGTAATGATTCAGTGTTATATGTGACCCTGGACCACAAAACCAGTCACATGTGTCAATTTTTTGATATTGAGATATTGATGTATGGTTTGTATGGATAGGACAATATTTGGCCGAGATATGACTATTTGAAAATCTGGAATCTGAGGGTGCAAAAAAATCGAAATATTGAGAAAATCGCCTTTAAAGTTGTCCATTTATGTTCGCAATTGTGCTGCATCCAGTCACAAAAATAAATTTCTTTTATATTTACGGTAGGAAATTTACTAAATATCTTCATGGAACATGATCTTTACTTAATATCCTACTGATTTTTGGAATAAAAGAAAAATCGATCATTTTTTTGACCCATACAATGTATTGTTGGCTATTGCCACAAATATACCTGTGCGACTTGTGGCTGGTTTTGTGGTCAAGGGTCACATATGAGCAATATCACACACGTGCGATATGGCTCTATATTTGCCCTCAGCCAAAACGATTTGCTCTGGAACAACATTTAATCTAGTAATAATAGATTAATGAGAACAAAGATTGCCTGTAGTTAGATATACCCAAACTGAATGAATTATATCTCATGTTTAACCATTATAGAGACATCAGAGCCAGCAGAAAATTCTAGTAGAACTGGCCAAGGTAAGGCTGTTCTCAGCGGGTACATGAGCGCTGAACGGCCTCTGGCACCCTGGAGCTCACATCTCCGAAAATGTCGAAATGAATTTTCAAAAATCTTTATAAATAAACCACATATTTAAAGTTCAAACAACTACATTCTTGGCTAAACAACTGTAGTATTTGTAAAATGATAGTGTGTTTTCTCCCCCATGATACTGTGAGAAATGAAAAACGCGTTCTTAGCCCTTAGGCTGCTATCTCAATAAGAGCAAATGCACAGATCTAATATACTGATAATGTACATATGCGTTTACATTCTCAAATGTTTACGCTCATAAGACATAGCCGACTATGTTTACTAGGATACTCACAATTTTTGACATAATTTTTTGTGAATTTGTCCGTTCAAGTGCAAGAAGATGTGAAAGAGAGCTCAGTTTAGTATTCGCACGCTGTCTGAGATCCGCTTTCTGGACGCGTGCTTCAGATGTTTGCGCACGAATAACGAAATAAGCTCCCTTTCGTGTCTTCTTGCGCTTGAATATTTAAATTGTCAAGGCTTAAACTTTTGTTATGATGCATCACAGGCCCGTCAACTGTCCTGAGTGTCGTTTGCGTTCATGCACTGTTAAGATTCATAAAAATGTTATCGGCCAACTGGCGAGTGACACTGTTTTATATACTCGTATTTGGCGCTTGTATGGGAGGAATTTTTCATAGGAAAATTTTACATTTTTCTTTAACAGGAATTGATGGGGCTAATGAATGTGTGACAGGAGCCTATTAATTCGTAATGCAATAAATTGCATTTACCGCAAAGTTGCTGGCGGGATGGCATAGCCAGTCTCCCCAAGACATATTGCATAGATTTACAGAGACACTGTGGTTGAATGCAACCGTGGGCCAATCTCCTAGTCTGAATGCATGGTTTCTTTTTCTGCATGGAGAGTATGTGTCTGTCAGGCCTGTCACATTGGCCCTGCAGCTGTGTGACTCACTGCTCTCCCCAGCACCTCTCCTGAGACCTCAGCATGTCAGAACAGTCAATAAAGCCAGTGCAGCAGTGCCAAGAGCCTCCAGGGCTGCCCATGGTGGAGTCATTAATGGACCTGCATGGTAACATGGATAGGTGAGAGCTGGTCAGGTATCTAGTCGTACATTCATACAAGCTTCCTGTGAGGGTTGCATGGGGCCCAGTACAAGTACTTGAGGTACTCACATTGCCAACCTTGAGGATGATGAGTTTTCCCACAATTCATTTCTCAGTCAGGTCCCGCACTACAGATAGGCTTTGGTCTGTCCTATCGTCACAGCCCATTAATGAATAGTGTACATCAAAGGCTTTTTTTCTCCTCTGTACATTTCATCTGTTGTTTGGATCGCTTTTGACTATTTAGCTGTCGGCAGTAGTGTTGCAATGCGATCTTTGGACGTGAAATAAGACAAAGTCACATTGCCGCAAGCGCATCAGTGGAGATAAAAATAAAGGGCTGTGGAGGGTGGGCACAGCCAGGGAGATGGATGGGAACAGACAGAATAAAAAATGTCCATTTGATTCCCTGTCAAAGACAAGGGTTCCTTTATCCTTTTTTTAGTATTCTGAGTCAATCCATAGTATTTTTTGTGTTCACTGGGAACTTATCCTGGTCCCTCCAACAGTATCTCAGATTCTTCTAAGGCTTATAGCAAAGATCTTAATTCACAGAGATAATTTACTTGAGAGTTCCCTTGAACTCCATATTTGAGTCAAAAACAACAAAGTCTTTAAAGTTGTGTTGAAACGGAAGTAGTAACATATTTTCTTCTCTATTGTTATGTGCATCCAAGTGTAATGGATTTCTCAAAAAAGAAAAAATGTAGGCTGGGGACTTTGTTCTGTGCATTGGTTGTAGATTGGATTTTGAGATGTGGGCATTGCACTGAAGAGTGGAGACACAAGAATACGAGGTTACTGGGGCAGGGTTTGAGCGCACTAAATGATTGGAGAAGTTCTGCATTCGTCACCACAGAGAAGTCTGTTGCTTTCACCACACATTCCAGTTATGGCATTTAGATGAAACATTAGGAGATTTTTTAAAAATGAAATGTGCACGGATGAATTGTTCACTATAAGATCTATGATATGCATTTAGAGAACACATGGTGAATTGCCATTTAATGCTGACTTCAAGTCTATAAGACAATTATTTAATTTACTTGCGTGCGTACTTACTTACAGGAACAGGATACATTTATCAAAGATCACAATGATGCAAATGTGCCAGATTTAGCCAATGGCTTAATTTCATCTGCTGTCCCCAGCCAGGTTGAAGGTAACAAAATATATATACATATATGAAGAAAAAAATGCTTTAATATTAATGCTAAATGCCTGTATTGCATATTATCAATACTAGGCGGGCCAAGTTTCTGATTACTTAAAGGTAGGGTAGGTAGGATTTTTATAAAAAACTTTTTTTCAAATTTGTTTAAACTGTCTTTATATACCAATACATAATTAAAATGTAAGTGCTCTGAAAAAGAGAGTATAAAAATCGAGTGACTGTAGACCTTTTAATCTGCAATAAACACAGCTCATTATTTCCATTCGGGACGAAACAATTGATTGGTTTGGGCGACTGTCACTCACTCTCGCAACCATGGCTACCAACCTTGTTGCTACAAGATCTGCCCATATGCGCGCGCACCCGTTTGATTTGAGGAGTGCAAGAGAGGCGCGGAACCTACGAAGAGTAAAATTATGGCAGAGGAAGAGCATTCAAAATTCAAAGCACCTGCATATGCAGTCAGCGAAGGCAAACAAGGCAAAAACTACTTCCTCGGTCTCTGGTTGCCCGCACTCTTGAACGACCTCCTCTGCTTCGCCCTCGACCCCGGACCTGTCCTCGAACCGACGATGCGGTACTTGTCACCGGAGTGTAACGTTAGTCCTCATCAGAGTCAACAATGTTTTCATCATGGAAACTCTTACATGCAAAACACCGTATATGTTATGAATCTTACACGAAATTCACCTTCATCACAGTTTAACTGATGGTAATGGAAAAACGTGTATCAATGCAACCTGTTTTTAGCTTTGCCTTATAAATATAGCTCGTTACCGAATCAAACTAAATATATTTTAAACTTTACCAGTATCGATATGATAGTGAGTACTAAAAGCCATCTTATTTGTTTATATTTATAGTGATAAAGTTAGGTATTTTATTACATGTGATTCTGACATGATGTCACTGCATGCACTGCTCCTTCCTCTGCACTCGTCTCAGGTAAATAAATGCGTCTTCCAGCTGAGCCTGAGCGTTTGGCATCGCGCATTCATGTGTTTTGGGGGCGTGGCTTTGGAAGGAGCCCAGAAGGGAGGGGGTGGGAGTGAATGGAAATAATTAGCTGTGTTTACAACAGTCGTGAGAGGTCTACAGACACTCGATTTTTATACTCTCTTTTTCAGAGTACTTACATTTTAATTATGTATTGGTATATAAAGACAGTTTAAACAAATTTGGAATGTTTTTTTTTTTAGAAAAATCCTACCTACCCTGCCTTTAAGTGTCATTGACGTGTAAACATGGTTGTGTTGTATCTTCATTTTCTGACTGTGTAAAAAGTCATTTTTGAAGCTAATTTTTGAAGTCAGTTTTTTAAGATCAAGAAAAAAATTGATTCCTCATTATATGTTGACTTTAACATTCAGGTTCATGAATTTAATGTCTTCTGTGGCAACATCAGCATCACACTCCTTGTCACTTGTCTACAACTGAAAGTTGAAAAAGAACTTCCATTGTGCAAGGGGTTGTGGAAAAAGATTACCAAATACGCATCAACAATCCTCTAGAAATAGTTTGAAATAGTATCCTTTTAATGCTATTTTTGATGTAACGGCGATATGGATTGCTTCAACTCTTTTTCTCACAAACTGAATAGTATGTGATGAGGAAAGCAGTGATAGTCTGTATTTTGGTCATGTATATGGCTGGTTTCAGTGGCCCCTGTGTCTGTCTGAGCACTCACACCTGTCTGAGTTTTAGAGATGTAGTCTGAGGTGCCCACATGCAGCGTGCATGGCCACAGAACACGTTCGCCATGAAAGATCAGTCAGTGATTGGGTTGAGAGCTACTTCAGAGGGCCAGATGTGAAGGACAGCCTGTGAAAGCCCACCATAACCAGAGATGAGCTTAGAAGTGCAAAAAGTCACTGTCTCTATTCATCTCTATAGAAACTGAAAAAGTCTTTGGGTTGGAAAATTGGATACTCTGTCATTTATTCATCCTCGTGCTAGTTATCGTTCGTTACTTGAAAATGTTTCATTGCTCTCAGATCTCAGAAATGTTGCAGCTTTGTTCATTTGCATTTGACATCATTGACATCAAACCTGGTGCTTCGCAAAGATCAAACATGCACTGCAAATGAAATGTGAGAATTTTAATATTCATGCAAGTCTCTTTATAGTTCTGCTTAAACATTGTTGTTCTTTTTTTTTTTTTTTAAGTGGCAGCACCTTCCTCCTCACTCTCATTTCTTTAACCATTCTTACTGTAAATAGCATCTTTCTGGACATTACCATGGCACTGATGGAGGGATTACATGAAGGGTTCATTTGAATAGTGTCAGCAGCTTAAGCATAGAGCAAAATTATGATAAATGAAAAAGGTGCAAGCGGTTGATAGTTACTAACGGAGGTCTGGAGAAATAAACTAATTCTAAAAAGCTGTAAAAGCAGAATAATTGACTTTAGTGTTCGGATTTACTTTGATTTGTTTGAACTGCTTGTATTTTCTAACTGAGACTGAAGTGGATGGGTAAAATGTTTTTGAAAAAGTCTCTTATGCTCAGGACTGTATTTATTTAAACAAAAATGCAGTAAAAACAGTAATATTGCAAAATAGTATAACCATTTAAAATAACAGTTTTCTATTTTAAAATGTAATTTATTCCTGTAATTAATGAATTTTCAGCATCATTACTCCAGTCTTCAGTGTCACATGACCCTTCAGAAATCATTCTGCTGATTTTGTGCCCAATAAACACCTTATTATAATCAATGTTAAAAAAAAAAAAATCAGTTGTGCTGCTCTATGTTTTTATGGAAACCATGATACGGTAGTGTAAATAGGTTGAGAGTTTCTGTAAATTTTCATTCAAAAGGATAGTTCACCCATAAACAGTGCTGGGTAGATAACTTGCACATTGTAGTTTGTTACCATTACTACATGAAAACTGTAGTTATTAACGTAATCTAGATGACTTATCTCAGGTAATGTACAGTATTCTGACTTCTTTTTGATTACTTTTAGATTACTTTTGACCTTACTCGCTTATCACTTAGATTTGAATGGGATTATTGTGTACCATATATATACACATAACACATTATATATAAATTTTGCCTAAATTCTCCTATATTTAAGCCATACAAGATTGGAACGGCATGAGGGTGAGTAAATTTTATTTCTTTATTTAGCCATCCCTTTAAGAATTTCTCTTCATTGTGTACCCTTCATGCCGCCAATGAGCTAGCATTGCAAAGCTATTTCCCCTTTTCTTTTCAAGCACTGTGCACAAATCTAAAAACTCATCTGAAATCAGCAGGTCCTTTGGACACGGTCTCCTTATGGCAGCCATGTGTGTAAAAGATGCTATTTCCACTTCCTCCTCCTCTCTACTCAGCATCCTGTTCATTCTCTTCCCTCTCAATCTGTCTATCTCTTCTCAGCTAAGCTGTTTTCACTCAAACGGTTACTTTGTAGTGAAAACTAAAAAAAAAAAAAAACAGATTATTAATTAGCATGCTAAAAGATTTGTTAAGCATATTAAAGCCACCATTACATATAACCTTTGTCGTCCTCTCTTTTTTACTCTCTATCTGTGTGTTTTTCCTCTGTTTTTGACATACAGACTGAGGGTGGCAGGCATCAAAGGGCAGGAAGAGCAGAGAGCCCACACCCACTGAGCTAACATTTAAACTCCATCCAATCCCACCAGGAACCAAAGGCACAGAGCCGAACGAGAGATTAAACCCAGAAATATGTATAAAAGAGTTGAATTTCGAGCGCTTTCAAATTGGTTCAAAGGGACAAAGAAACTTCCTCAAAGCACCACATCCTTCTTTTGCCCTTACATTTACCAGCTTGGCAGAACATGGATCCAAAGTCCTTCATATTTCAGTTTTATGTCATCAGATGACCGGTGCAAATCTTTTTTCTGTGTCTATGTCCATCTTTACTCAACTCCTGTATAAGTGCTGTGCTGAAAGGTGAGCTTCTGCTCTCAAGCATCTTTTAATGCATGAATTTAATTGCATTTAATAAAATATCAATCCAAGTGGCATCTGCAAACAAACAATCAACATTTTTTCAGAGATAACTTTACATTGCTCAGTTCACACAAGATGCGGTCTTTGACTATTGTGACATTTTTAGGATGCAAAATTAAAAAAAGTTACAATTTTGAATGTGTTAAAAGCCCTAAATTCCATTCCATTCCATTGAACTCAAGAGCATGTTCTGCATGAACGATCTGAAATGTATTTATTTGTGCATTTTTATTTAGCCTATAACTTTATTCATACATTTCAAAGAGTTGCTTAAGTGTCCAAATGCATTTTGGGGTCACTCTCTCTGAAGTCACCATACCTACCCTGAGCTCATCATTTAGTTCCCTGATAGCCAGACACCTCAAAGCTCTTCCCCATGTTAAACACACCTGGCTTTGTGTTCAGTGTCCTAGTTCATGATAAATGTGAAGATCAACACCAAGAGTTCACGACCCAGACAAGGATGAGAAATGATGGTGCTAATTGATTCTCATTTCCAAAGGATCTGATGGGCGCACGAGTCAGGCAGCTCCTTTAAAAGAGCTAATGAGCTTAATTGACGACACTTGACGATCCATTTAAACCTTCCCACCCCCAGCACCCCTCCCCCCCCAGCACCCCTCCCCCCCTCGTCCCAAGAATTAAACCGTTAAAAGAAAGGCTTGAACTTCTTAATCTCTGCAAATCGGACTAATCCAGCATTGCAGAAATGCAGGCTTCAGAGAGAATGGATTCTTAAGCCTATACGCTGTGCATAGGTGTTGCTTAGCACTTCTGTGGGGGAAGTGTGCGCCGTGGATCCATTCATATGTTTATGAGGCAAGGGTTAAAGTCACAGTTTAGGGTGAGAGAATGAGAAGTTTGCTTCCGCCTCTCTCTCTCTCTTTCTCTCTCTCTCTCTCTCCGATGTCTTCTGCCTCCTCTATGCCCTCCAGGAACCCAGTGTTTATTGGCTGCCTGAAATACACCCATCTTTCCACCAGCCCCCGGCTAGCATTGTCTCAACAAAGCCTGTTACTTGATGGTTCAATAGGGGCTTTTTGGGGGTGATTTCCCTGCTGTTGCCTGCTCTCTCTCTCTCTCTGTCTCGGTAGCTGCCGTCTCGGCTCAGGAGCATGGCGAATGGGATCAGAAGCAAACAGCCTCGCTGATAACGATGAAGGGCAAATATTGAAGCCTTATTGTTTGTTTTTTCTAGCTCCCCTGCTTCTGTCTGTGGTGTCTTTCACATTCTGATTTATATTCACCTAAACTCTGACATTAACTCGTTCAGGCTTATTTCCTAACCTTTGGAGAACATATTCTGATTAATGCAGAATGCCTTTTGATGCACTTTAAACTAGTGATGCTTTACGTCTAGTTCACTGACTTGTAGCTGTCATCATGAACATCATGAAGTGATCTCCGTGATGTTCACTCACCACCTCCCCCCAATTCACTTATAATGTTAGTTAAGTTTTTTTGTCATAATTCATTTTTCAGGACCATTTTACTTCACTTTATACTTTATTGTCCCATTCCTGGGAAATTTGTCTTGGACAACATGACACGGCCAGTACACAACTTCGATCACACACAACACAGTACATAGCACACAATTATTAGAACATAACAACATCCAATAATAAAAACTAGCAGCATCCTACATCAATTTTAAAAATCTCTATTTAAAATTTTGACAGAGTTTTTATAACGATTAGACTTGCACATCAAGACCCTGAATAGTCTCCCTGATGATAACAAATTAAAATTCATAATAAATGTGTGTATCATCAGAAACTTTTTTTTTTTAGCTTGCTGTAAAATAGATGCCTCGTACAGCTCTTGTATGGTTCATTTTTCCTCCCACCCTATAATCTTTTAAACAGTATGCACCAGTCATGCTAGTTTTGATTTTGATTAAACAGTCAGATTTCCATACCATGCAGTGATACCATATCTTATTAATCTCCTCTGGTTCACTCCAAACACTTTTAACCTTCGCAGGAAATATAGCCAATGCTGCAATCTAGAACAAAGAGTGTTGATGTGAGAAGAACAATGAATTGTTCATATAAACTCCTAAGTATTTATATGAAGAAACCTGTTCAATAATATTACCATGTATTACAGGGCTATGGTCCCCCACAGATCTAGGATCAAAAATCATTTCAACAGTCTTCCATGTCATTTAAAATCAAGGAATTAGTGTCAAACCAGCCAACAAACCCATCAACATCAGAAAAATAATGCAAGGGTTTTGTTGTCTTATTCAGTAAACTCAATATTGCTGTATCATCAAAAAATTTGATGAAGTATCAGTTTTCTACCCTTTATAGAGGTAAACTGTCTGTATTGTGTTGCTGGGCCTTTAAATGCCTGTTTACACCAAGATTGTTAGCTATATAAGCATTCACATCAATGCACAATAACATCTGTTTATTATAAGCGTGCACTGCCGTTTCGTTATTTGCTGCTTTACATGCTCAAGCACTTTAAAGGTGGATTCTGAATGGCTGTCAACGGTTTTTAACGTTCATCAGCTGGAAAAACCATTCTGAAAGTGATTCATATAACGTTATCGTTATAGTTGTAGCGACTTCCCTTTTTCATTGAATTAGAATGATTATTAAAACTTTATAGTTATTGTTAGTTATCGTCTCTGATGTGAACAGCCCTTAAGGCTTCTGTGTTTGGACTCTCATTTTTCCCTACTTTGATGCAATTGCTCATGCAGGATAGTCGCTAATGAAGAGTTTGGGACAGTGTGCGTTCTTTTGTTGCCTGTTGTCAGTATATATCACTTTCCTGACTAATTTCCAAAGTAATTTATTAGGACTAGTGCTTTCTACCCTATTTCATCCCCATTACCTCACAGTGACCGGGTGGGTCAGTTTTTTTTAACACTGAATAGGCAAGTTGACAAGTAAATGTGTCATGTACAATCTAAGGATACGCTGATTTTGCTGCTTTGTTTCTGATTGCTCATAAAATGACCCCCGTATAACCTATAAATCCAGGCTCATTTGAAAAATGTTTTCCTGTAGCAACATTTCTGCGAAGTGATATTACGTTGATTCTTGCACGTTTCAGGACTCATTCAAAGTGAAAAAGTCAACTGAGTGGCACTAAAAGCATGTTCTGTTTTATCTGACACAGACGAAATGTGCTTGTTGTAGGTGAATTCAGGTTGATTGAGACTTTTTCTAAGTCATCTCAATGGCAAAAAGTTTCTCAATCACCTTGAATTCACCCTACATATTGCAGCTGTTTCGGAAATGAAATGTCTGGTGTGTTGCGGCCATAGACTGTAAAAAAAAAGATGGACTGCGCTTTCTTCCACTGTCGAAAATGAAGCCAAAATATCCCAGTAACGGTTGTTGTCGATTGCGCCGTTCAGAGGCCGAGTCTGCGCAGTAGTGATCCTGAGCTGGAACCGGACATACTCCCGCTCTCGCAAACTCAATCGCAAGCACAGCTGTAAATCATTATACTACACCACATTTTACAGCATCAAATAACTAACTAAAACCAAACTTACTGCACTCAGAAAAATGAACTAGGAAGGTTGTACACTTTACATAATATATTTATATTTAGTTTACTTATAATAATTGTGTTTGTTGACTTGAAATGTTTTTTTCTATTAAGGTCCACGTAATTATGTCTCAGCTTAACAGTACAAAATCCTAACGTGTTGTCTAAACACAAACCATTTATGTTAAGTAAAAAAATTCTTACATCCAGAGGGTGGCAGTATAGTGCGACGCCAACTGCCATTTTGCCCTAACTTAATTTGATTGTGTTCAATAAGTTTACTTAATCCGTTTGTGTTGGATTACATGAATGATTTGTGTTGCATTAACTGAAACTGGGCAGTGCTTGTTAGTTCCCAGCATGCTTTGCATATGGTTGAATTAAGAGAGAATAAATGTTAAAATTAAGTGTTATTTTATGTTTTTTTGAGAAAATGAGAAAAGGGGAAGACTTGATAGTGTGTAATTGTGTTTAATGTTCAATTACGTTGGAATTATTAGAACCATTTAAAATACAGTGGGTTACCATTGTGGAGAAGTGTGGAGCATTTTGTTTGGCTGTGGACTGATTTGGTTACTTTTAACTGCTTTGGTTGAAGGAGCATGTAAATCTTAGCATTTAAGATGCTAATATGTGCTACTGCTAGCAAATAGCTAGCTATAGTCTATTCATTTAATTATGTGTCACTAAAATAAATAAAATATGAATGGGTGAATAAAAAAAAAAATAAAAAAAATAGTTTGACCTCATTGGCTGAAGATGATTTTTGCTTATGGGTTCTATTTGCCTAGATTAAGCTGAGATAACATAATTCAAATGCGTGGAAATGTGTGTCATAATTATATTAAGTTACACCAACGATTTATTTTTTTGAGTGTGGGAAAACGAACACTTGAACATATGTCTGCATGATGAGAACTGCCTAAAAGGACAGAATCCATCTTTGGAAAAAAAAATATTTCAAGTGTAATTGGGCCTCAGGTCCCATTCGATTACATGGAGAGGGTGGGGTTTAAGATTGAACCTGCAGCCACCAGGGGGCGATCAAAATGCTTTGGCTACACTTTTCAGGGCTTGTGCAGCACACTTGGTTGCGGCAAAAGGTACCACATACACTAAACCTAATCGAACAAATCAAACGTAATTGAAAAATGCTTTTGGTGACCACCATGCCATTTTAGCTTGCTTCTACAAGTCTTTGAGCTCTTTTATCATGACTTTTTTTCAGGGGACTTGTATGCATTGCTAGTGCAATACTGTACCAGGTGAGCCATAGAACAAGTTTTCTACTGCAGTACAGCCATACATATGGAGCTGATTATGTGAAATCTAATTAGATATGCTACATTAGTTTACAAATCACTATGATAAAAGTGTTTTGCAGTCTTAACATATTTTGCAAGGAACCCCACATAAATAAGTCTTTATTAATCTATAATCAGTCCCTGTAATCATAATTTGTATGAAGAGGAATAAAAGTTGTTGGTATTTTGCTGCAACAAGGCTGGACAAGGCACAGAACTGAGTTACCTTTTTGGGCTTTTTCGCTTGGCTATAAGTGTCTGTCCAGGTCAGGGGGGTTCTGTCTCGACGGTGAGATGCTCACTGGTCTGAAGAGATCAGCCTAAGGCACCGGCTGGAGCTCTGACAGATGGTGTCAATACACTGCATATCAAGAGAGAGAGAGAATGAAAGAGGAAGAGAGCAACAAAATGAGACAGAAAGAGAGTGAGGAACACTTGGTTTGGTGAGTCAAAAGCGATGGACACCTAGCACGTCTGTCCTTGGTGTGTGATGCGACTGCTGATTGGTTCTGACAGGCCCTTTAGAAAGGCCGTCAGCCTCAGGGCTTGAAACCCTGTTGGTCCGTGCTGGATGAGAGAGGCGTGGCCTCATACTTTAGAAGTTAAAGTGACATAATTTAAAGGAACAGTTCATCCATTTACCCATCTTAAATTCTTCTAATCCAGTATGATTTTATGCGGAAAACAAAAGGATTTTAGGATGTCTGTGGATCTTTAAAATGTCTTAGTTTCAAATTGTAAAACACATAAAATGTGTTTAATATGTTTAATAAAAAGTTTTGATGTTTAAAATTTGTATCCTCTTAAACATGCAGATACCCTGAAGATGCTGGTCTGCATATTTACTCTGCATCTGCCACGTAGTTTAAGTTAATGCGGATGAACACTGACATGTTGCGTTTTTTCATTTCACTTTGCTGCTTTTCTAGAGTTTTTCTATGTAAGCGTGCTGGACAGACCTGTTTGACCGCTGGTTTTTTTTTTTTTTTTTTTGCCAAGACACAAGCATAACGGTCAAACAGGTCCGTCCAGCACTTTGCTGCTTTTCTATACTCATTAAATCGGTCCATGCAGCTTGTGATCTATAATCCAAATCTTACCCAGACAGCAACATAGTGTTGGCCCAGATCCAGGCCACATCTGGTACGTGTGGATTCAACGCGTACTAGATGTAGGCCGGATCTGGGCTGGCACTATGTTGCTGTCTGGGTAGACCAATGTTTCTATTTCTCTCAAACCTATTTCATGGTCACTGACTGTCTTTGTGTAACGGAGGCCAGCTAGTAGTCGTTGTGCGGGTAAACCTCACTCCTCTGATCTCAATAGGCACTCTAGCGACAGATGCTAGAGGCTACAGTTTTTAGCCTCCTTGTTAGAGCATCTGACTCCCACGCTGGGGTTCGAGGCCCGCACAGAGCAGGGCCAGTAGGACCCGGGTGAGGGGTTACATTTGCGTGACATGTTTACAACTTAAATTTCAGTCTGTTTCTTACAAAAAGCTCTCAAAAGGCTTCAGAACACTTGAACCACTTTTATAAAATATTATGGTGCTTTTTAGTTTTTATAATGTATTTTGAAGCTTGAAATGTCCATTTCCTTCTATAAACTGGAAAAGAGCAGCATAGACTTTTTTCCCTGCTAGTGTTATCTTTAACTAACACTATTAAAAAGCCTTTCTGTTCATTTAAGTAAAGCTATTCAAAAATGAGAACTGTTGCCTTAAGCATAGTCCACACATACACGGGTAATTTTACAGGAGTTTTTCCTCCTTTGTTAAAAAAATTATAATTTGCGTCCACATGAAAACGCGAAAACAGCCATGAAGTGCTGTCAAGAGCATGCCAAACCAACAGGTGGCGATATAACCCTAACCGTAAAGCCATGTTGGCCAATCAGAAGCCTTGAATAAAAGGTTATTACTGGTTACAAACCGCATAGAAAAAGCTGCGGTTTTGAAAATACCCATGTTCGTGTGGACAGGGCCTTAAACTCACTGAAATAAATAAATAATAAAATTACAAACTGAAATAAAACTAAAACTTAAATAACTATTCAAATTAAGTATATAAATATTTTTTGTATATAAATAATATTAAAATAGCACTGTTCCCTTTTGTGTTCAACAGAAAAAAGAAAAGAAAAAAAAAAACAGATTTGTCATAAGGTTTGGGAATGACATAAGGGTGAATAAATGATGCTCTAATTTTCAGTTTTGTTTGAACTTTTACTTTCAAATTCTTTATTCCTGCTTGTCCACATTCAGCAACATCAAAACCGATCTAGATGTGAAGTGTCAAACGTATGCAGGAGTCTCTGTAGAGCGTGTTTGTCAGTACGCCCGCTTCAGGAAATGTTCCCATTTAAAGCGACCCATAGTCTCAATCACTGAGAGAAAGCTTCAGCACTGCCTCGCGACCTGCTGACTACACAGTTTGGATCACACACATTTAGAAACATGCCGGTCATTAATCAAAATGATTGACAGCTCACTTCACCCTGTTTAGACATATTTATTGCCACTTCTGTGATGTATGTGTGATGTTTGTGTGAGATCCATGGCCGACACGAAAAGAATCTGGATATGAAAGAAAGAGATACTTTATCAAATTACTCGCTGTTAGATCAAAAACACATGAATAATGTTTTTTTTAAACGCATGAATAATGTTCCCCAGGAGAGCCGGGAGATTTTTGTCATGGTGCGAGTAGAAATTTGCCTTTTTGAAATGCTATCGTTTGGAAGCTCTGAAGATTCGCAGACTAATTAGGCTTATTTGCATGCAGTGGAAGCGAACAGCTGACAGCGTCCACTGCCGGCCAAGAGAAATATGCTTTTAATGAGAGCTCACTGCTGTGTTAAAGGAGTCCCCTGCCTCCTCAGACCCTCGCAAACACACACACACACACACTCGCGTAAACAAGTTACATGTACAATGTACAAGAACAACCCTCCTCCGAGGCTCTGCCCCCACAGCCATGTTGCCTGCTGCATTTTTGTCACCACTCCAATTCAAAATCAGGGTGATAATTACGCTGTTATCATTAACAGCTCTATTTCATTTTGAACATACTAAGCTGAAATATGTTTGATTTAACTAGTGAAGTTGCCATTATAAACAGAGTTTTAGTATTGGATCCTGATGATGCATTGTTGCGGTTAGACAAAAAAACACCTCTAGTCATCAACCAGAACATGTATGTACATGAAACGTAAAAGAAGTTGGCTTGCTGTATTATAAGCGTTATGTTTAGTTTCAGTTTGGTATGAGGGGCCGTACAAGCCAAAATCCATTCTTCTACTCTCACACACATACATTCTCCTTTCACATACATACATTTCTACTCTCACACTTATACATTCTCCTTTCACATGCATACATTTCTACTCTCACACTTATACATTCTCCTTTCACGTACATACATTTCTACTCTCACACACATACATTCACCTTTCACATACATACATTTCTACTCTCACACACACATACATTCACCTTTCACATACATACATTTCTACTCTCGCACACACATATATTCTCCTTTCACATACATACATTTCTACTCTCACACACAAACATTCTCCTTTCACATATATACATTTTACACTTATGCAAATGTATTCAAAGTATGCATTTATTATTATAAATAATAAATGTATGTAAGAAGAAAATGTATGTATGTCTGAAAAAAATATGTGTATAAAGAATAATGTATGTGTGTGTGAGAGAAAGTAAAGTGGAAACGGAAGGCGTATAGTGGAAACGGAAGGCGTATAATGGAAAAGGAAGGCGTATAGTGGAAATGGAAGGCGTATAATGGAAACGGAAGGCGTATAGTGGAAATGGAAGGCGTATAATGGAAAAGGAAGGCGTATAGTGGAAATGGAAGGCGTATAATGGAAACGGAAGGCAGGTCTGGCGCGATCGGGATCACCGGACTATAATCAAGCGAGCCACGGTTTGAAAATACACGGTCAAGCCAGCTGCCAAAAAAATGGGTGTGCGCCTATTAAGCCGCCTTTCCACTGCACACGACAAACGACAGCCGTCTGACCGGAAGTCATTCATTTCCAAAGGGGAGTCGTACGGGAGCTGCGTGGAGTTCCGATCATATGTGAATGTCGTGTGCAGTGGAAAGGCGGCTTTACTATGATTACGGTAAATTCAGGAACTGCAGCGAGAGAACTTTTTCATCCGACTAGGGCTGCGTTCCAGTCCAAAATTGTCATGCCCTTCATTCGCTAACTTCCCTCCGTCTCGTTCACTCGGATGTACGTCATTGCTTACGTTGCACAAGTGCCCAGACTGCCCACTACTGGCGGAAACTGCAATGGGCTGAATTGGAACGTCCTAAGCCCTTGATCACTTGGAATCAGCTATTGAGTTGATTTATTATTTACATTTTTTTTCCCTTTAAGAATTTGTTTAATGCAGCATCCAAATGTATATAGGTGTATGTGGGTTGTTTTAAATAAAAAAATATATATAATTAATATATAGAGTTGTTTGTTGTGGTGGTAATTAGACGAGATTTGTGGTGACGTCACAATCGTACTGCATTGTGGGTCATATAGGTGCCTGAAGTGTACATATTAAGTAGAAATCGGTCAAAATCGAGGGAACAAGGGTCTGTCCATATAAACTTCCCTCGTCCACTTCACGAAGTGGAACGCACTTCAAAATGGCGGCGGGGATTCCCCTGAGGGGAAGTGCTTAGGGAAGTTCGCAAGTGCGTGTCTAAAAGTGGACTGGAACGCAGCATAGCTACTCTGTCGGATGTCGTGCGGGAGATCGCGACTTGGCAATGTTTAAGAGAGATTAATTTTCAGTGCACTCAGTGTTTTTGTAAAGAGATTACAGTTATAACGTTAAATAGCTACGTTAAGTGCTTGTATAGAGTTGGTGTAGGCTATGTTAATTGGGCTTTATCTGATTCTGATTACTGAAATGTCAGTAGGCTATTGTTTTATTTGCTGGAATACACTGTTTCCTTTTCTGTGACTATCAGATAAATATGTAATGTGAGTTTATTGAAAGAGCGTTTCACTTTTTGACACATAGTAGTCACACTGCCAGCTATTTCAACACTGTGAAACAAAAACGTTGTTTATTGTTGTCTTTGTTGAATTTGCAGATTGTACAGTGTGACAGAAATAAAAATTATATGTGCCACCAGAAAAACAGCCTCTTCTGTGTGTGCAACAGGACATAACTGTTCTCAGACCTGATTCTTTGTCTGGATTCATAAGCAGTCTGCACTACATTTAGACATCAATATAAGGACTCCAATGTATTTACTGCTGCTCTATTTCTTGAATCCTAAACAAATCTGGAGACTGACAGAAATCCACATAGGGTTTGAATGTGATCACAGAGATCGCAATGCAGCCTATCATGCACAAAATAATCTGTTTCTCTTTGCATTTGGTCAATACATTGGTCAGCACATTATTAAAAAAATGTCTGATTTCATGTTCATTGCTACTTACTCCAAAAAGTAAAAACTATACTTGAAAAGAAAACAGGATTACTTTGAAAAGCATTAGCATCATTGTTGTGATGAAGAGCTGAGCAAGTCTTGCATATGTATTTGCTCAGGTCTGAGTGTGACTTCCTGCTTTAAGAGGAAGTAATGGATACCAAAAAAAAAAAAAATATATATATATATATATATATATATATATATATATATGTATATGTATATGTGTGTGTGTGTGTGTGTGTGTGTGTGTGTGTGTGTGAAAGGAGAACGTATGTGTGTGTGTGTATAGAAATGTATTTATGTGAAAGGATAATGTATGTGTGTGTGCGTATAGAAATGTATGTATGTGAAAGGAGAATGTATGTGTGTGTGCATATAGAAATGTATGTATGTGAAAGGAGAATGTATGTGTGTGAGAGTAGAAATGTATGTATGTGAAAGGATAATGTGTGTGTGTGTGTGTGTGTGTGTGTGTGTGTGTGTGTGTGTGTGTGTGTGAGAGAAAAGAAATGTATGTATGTGAAAGGAGAATGTATGTGTGTGTGCGTATAGAAATGTATGTATGTGAAAGAAGAATGTATGTGTGTGACAGTAGAAATATATATATGTGAAAGGAGAATGTATGTGTGTGACAGTAGAAGAATGGATTTTGGCTTGTACGGCCCCTCATAGCCGTTTTGTTCTGTCCCTGTTTGCCCGAGTTCCTGGTCATTGTTAGTTGCTATGGTTTCTGATTTGAGTTACACACCTGTTCCACATTTATGTTGATTAGTCGTGTACTTCTACCCTCAGCTTTATATATATATATATATATATATATTACATGTAATATACTGTATATAACCATTATATACTGTGCACAGTATATAAAATAGTGTAAGTATTAGGGTATGTTCTCTTTCATTGTAAATTTGGGTATGATCGTGAGTGACAGACTGATTTTGGTCACTTTTCCCTGAAGAGAAAGACTGAAAATTGTATTTTTGCTAATATAATTTTTAATGATCAGATATTATAATAAATATCACCCAAATACTGGATTTCGGAATTATAGTCACAAGACTTTAACGTTTTACATGTGTTAGCATGAGAATAGTATGGTACTGACCTTACTAACCTTGTCTGGGTGAAGTTATAACCCATTTTGAATAGCCTTAACATTTATCTATAGAATTACATTCTAAATTCAAACAGCTTCAGATAACATGGATTAAACTTGAGTCCAATGGATTACTTTTAATGCTGTGCTTTTTGGAGCGTCAAAGTTTTACTAACCATTCAATTGCATTGTATGGACCTATACAGAGCTAAAAATATCTAAAAGACAAAGTCACACATCTGGGATGGCATGAGGGTCCTGTAAATCATGATAATTTTTTTTGTTTTGGGGTGAACTATTCTAATAAATGTTCAATGGGTCAATGTTTCTTTCATGGTAAGAAACATTGTCACAAATTTAGCTTGTATTGAACCTTGCACGAGGTTATACAGAAATATAAGTGGATCAAACATGGCTCCAATACTTTATTTAATAGATTGCAATTTTAGCCTCATACAGTTCTTTGTTTTACGGAAAAAGGTTGAAACTGAGTTTATTGGGGGATGTATGCATATTTATATTAGGAGATCAAGAGTATATTTGCATTAGGAGATCAAATATGGTGTTAATGTTGTGTTCCAGACATCATCTCACGTAAACACCATGCAGAGAGCCACGACATCACTTGAGATTAACCCTGAGCTCTGCAGTCACCTTGAGCAGAGAGGCTCATGGGAGGTAATTGTGCTCTGACAGAGCCTGTGGCGCTATAGGCGAGGACCCACACGCTTCTATACGCACACAAATATATAGACCGCTCACCTGTCATTAAAGCGAGAAGCAAGAGCCCCCTCAGGGACAGAGATGGATGAGGTGTCAGTCCTGAACCTGTCCACAGAGACACAGGGACCTGTCAGCCCGACCAAACCACTCCACGGCCAACCATTAGAGCTTCACGCATGGCCCACAGCCGCCCGTCAACGGCTCCGGCTAGGAAACTTTGTGGCGTGCCGGAGCCTCTCATTCAGAAAGAGCGGCTGATAGACCAGGACAAAAGAACTGGCTCCACAAAAGTGAGCCATCAGGGAGGACAATAGGAAGCCAATTCATCAATTTCAAGAGCAGTTTCACCTTTAGTGGAGTTTAAGGTACTGTAAACTTACGAGAAACGGAGGAGTTCTGGGAGACATAGTGTAAGAGACACTTAAAGGCTTGGAGAGATTTATTGTACAGACGGTGCTCGCTGGCACAATGCTCTCCTTTGCTCCCCGATACCTTTTTGTCTGGCTGTACTGCTCTATCCGTAACCCCATTACATAAATGTGTAACTAGGTTTTTGCATTGTGGGAAATCATTAAAACAAACTGCAAGGGAGTATGTAGTTATTTAGAACAGGGGTTTCCAACTAGTGAGATGCTATGTAGCCCCTAAGGGAACATGGTGATGAAAACAAAATTAGATGAGGAATAAGGAAAATAATTTTTTTCAAAGACCTGGTTTCACAGACAGGGCTTTGATTAAGTCAGGATTATGCCTTAGTTCAATTAGGACATTTAAGTAGCTTTTATAAACATGCCTTAAAAAAACAACAAAAAGAAAACTGGTGTGCATCTTGAAACAAAACAATGGCAGTGATATGACAGTGCAACTTGCTTTCAGTTAACAAAGCTCAAACATTGATTTTAGTCTGGGACTAGGCTTAAATCTTGTCTGTGAAAATGGGGGAATGTTTTCACGTTCTCTTGCAAAAGTATTGCGTTCCCCCAAGAAACCTTGTGTTCACTCACAAAAACCTTTGCATTCAATTGTTAAAGTATTGAGAAACTCGTGAAAGCACTGAAATCAAGGTTCTTCTCCCACCTCGTATAACTTATAACTATGAATGTTTTGCGAGTGAACATAAAAGTTTTGCCAGTGAACGCAAAAGTTTTGCAAGAGAACGGAAAAGCTTTGAAATATAATCTTTTTTTTCTTTTTTTTTTACTATCATCATGTCCCTTTAGGGGCTCTGCAGGATTTATTAGGAGTTGCTTCAGATTAAATCGTCTTCCAAAAGTAGTAGTAAAAGATACATTTTTATAATTATTATTATTATTGGCGACCCAAAACGGTAACTAATTGCCAAAACGGTAATTAAACCTGTTGAGACCCACAAATTTTAGCAAACACTTTTATCCAAAGATCACACCTGTCTTTTGGCTTGGAGCCTAGACTGCTACAACACATCAACCTTGTTATCTGTCAATTTTTAATAACATCTAGAGTCGCAATGACACTCTTCAGGGTGTTGTGCCCGCAGTTACCAGGCCATTCTCAGAAATCAGTGTTATTTGCTGTTGGACATCAGCCCTTGTGATGGTCTGTCTGGAGTGCTTTTGTCAGTGTTGTGACATCATGGATTTTTTTTTAATGAATATCTGCAGCATTTCTGGCAAAAAGTGGATTTCCACACAAATAAATTTGATTCACTCTTCAGTTCACTCAAGGAATATTCCTTAAAACTTTGATGTGGCAGCTTGGAGCTAAAGTAAACCTTTGTTAGCTTTGTCAGGAAGACAACAACTGCTATTGCCTCTGTCATCACACTGTAAAACCCAATAAGTTAACTCAACTCAAACTGATTGAGGAAACTGATTGCTTCAAACCATTTAAGTTTAAAAACAAATACATATAATACATAATACATAGTATTGTGAAATTATATATATTGAGTCATATTCACTCATAATTTAGTGTTGGTTTAGTCAATCATTTTGAGTATAGGTAACTTGAATATTTTAATTTCATTCCATTAATTTAAACTAACTGGTTTGAGTTCATTTAATAAATCTAATCAAGTCTTATCAACTATATAGCTACTCAAATGGTATGAGGAAACCGATTGACGTAAATGATTTAAGTTGATTAAACTCAAATTAATAGTTACATAAGATAACATGCAATTCATTTTTGTGATGTACCTTTGCAGAGATTGATGTGTAGGAGCGACAGTGTCCGAGACAGTTCTTGGAGGTAATATTAACCAATCATCTCAGTGAATTGTCACATTGCTTGTAAATGTTTTTGCATTGTAGTTTGTAAAAAAAAAAAAAGATTTATAAAAAAGCAATTTTAAGCACATTTGATTGCCATGATTTTTTTTCCACCTATCATTTTTTTTAATGCAATATCCCAAAATTTCATAAAAAAATGTGGGAAAAAAAATGAATTTGCATAGTTCTAAAGGTGTTTTATCATGTAGAAAGCTGAACCATGAGAAGCACTTGCTGCTCTACTTTTAGCTGAACTCCCTGGAAAACCTTTTTTTTTACCAGAATCCCTAGTTGTCTGACATTGCCTCACATTGGCCTTTTTTTCATGATTGGAGAACTTTCCAATTAAAAACGTCCTATTTGACGCATTAAATTAACTAGATATTTGTAAACTCAACACAGCTCATGTGAACGTGCATGGTTATATTCCTGGTGTGGTGTGTCGTTGCTCCTGTCGTGAGCTCCTATTACTTTTTTTGTGGGGGTGGGGTGGGGGGGGGGGGGGCAATTTTGTTTTATTGCCTTTTGATAAGCAAGAAAACAAATCAATGCTGTACTTTCTGCTGAAGTGGTTTTCAAAAAATAGCACTTTAGTTTTAATAATTAGCATAGTTCAGAATAAATCCTAACAATGACGTGTGGACTGAGCTGGAACCGCATGTATTATATAGCTATTGATTTGCTAATTGTGCTCCGTCTCAGTTCTTTGTTCCAGTGGGTTGTGTTTAACCTAAACGACTCTGAATTTCTCAGGACCGCAGCTTGTTAAAAAGAAACTCCTACGCTTAACATCTGAGAATGCATTGACTTGCTGTGCCCCTCCAGAAAAGGGTTTCTATCTAACTTTGAAAAACCCTGCATTTCTTCTTTTATCTAGGTCTAAGAGATGTGACATTCTTGGCAACAATACGGTTACTGTCGGCCTCCTCGATATTTCTTACAGATGACTTTGATAGCTGAGAGTACCGGGGATCTCCGGGGAGTTTGGCGGGCCGAGGCATCCGTAGGGCTCGCAGCAGGTTGTCTGCTATCTCAATCTGTAGGGTGCCGCTGTGGTCCACAGGGTCGTCTCGACATGTCCGTTATTCTCTCAACACCTGGGATTATGCAGTGTCTCTTTGAGCCTTAAAGGATTTGGGCAAATCAGAAAGGGCAAGTCCACCGAGACTGAAGCCCAGCTATGGATTCAGATAAGCCGACTTACTCCATGGATGGTGCAACTGTTCTCCGTGCAGTGAAACAGCTGCTGTGGATTCATGTCGGCTGGTTTCGTGCTGATCTCAGCACAGCTCCTGGCACCCTCTGTCTGATGGTTCCCTGGTGTGGGCGCTATGAATAGCTCTCTACCCCTCTCCATTTCCTCCTGTGTCCTGGCAACACTGATCCGCTGGCTGCTGGGTGCTGCAACATTGAAGCTGACAAAGCAAGGAGTGCAGGACTATCCGGAAAGCCAGATGTGAATATATGACAGAGAGATAAAGCAAAATAGGTTTAAATATGTAGAGTAGCTTTTAAAATGAATATTTTTTATGTTTCAGGAATATGTTCTGGTCAACCTCAGAATGCATAATGAAGAGCTTAAATGTGGCATTGCTCAGTGAGAGATTGGCAACTAGATAACTTCTTATTATAGTCCTTTTTGATAATATTACAGAAAACGGTATGAAATTAGCCCATTTGACACATACAGTCTTTTCTGGTAAATTACCGTTAAGAGATAATGTGTGAACTGGACCTTAAAAAAAAAAAAAAAAACAGTAAATCGGTTCTGGTAATTTACCGGTGTGAGAATTTGTAACATTACCAGTAAATTACCAGTACAATGCTGTGTGTGAACAAAGAATAACGATTACAGGTATGAGCACGTACGAAGTCAGAACGCTGATGTAAGAAGTTTCCTTTCGGCCAATCATAAAGTTCTTATGGAGATGATGTAATTGCTCTGTTTAGAGTAAGCTACTGTATGTAAATATGCGCTAGATGGACATCTTTGACCATTGCAGCGCATCTCGCTGCGTTTTCAGCGTGTCACGCTCTAGACCTAGCCTTCTTTTCTGCAGTTCGATACAATTATGCGCGTCTCGAAATTTTTAAGGCTGTGTGTCTACCAAAGCATTTTAAGCCAGCTGAAAACGCCAGGTGCACAGCTGAAAATGCCTAGCTGTGGGCGCTTGAGAGCACTTAAGCAGCGCCGCGTTTTTAAAGTTGAGATGCATTTTAGTGCTATGATATGGAAGAAAAAAAAATGTGTTCCATTATTATGCTTTTTTTTTAATTGAACAGATTCTTGTAGGCGAATGAAGACAACGGTGTAGCGTTTAATGATCATTTCCATCCAGAAGAGTGATATAAAAGGTGATATTGAGGCATGGGTGAAATATATAAATGCATTACTATTTAAAACCAGTATTCCCAATAAAATATTTTTAGTTTGATACATTTAAATATGTATATGTATGTATATGTTTTTGGAAAAAAGCTTATTTATTTGATCAAAAAGAAAAAAAAACAGTAATATTGCGAAATATTATAACATATTTTTTTTAAATATACTTGTGAATGTAATTTATTCCTGTGATGTCAAAGCTGAATTTTCAGCATCATTACTCCAGTCTTCAGTGTCACATGATCCTTCATAAATCATTCTAATATGCTGATTTATGGCTCAAGAAACATTTCTTATTATTATCAATATTGAAAACAGTTGTGCTGCTTTGTTTTTTTTGTTTTTTTTTATTGTCAATTTTTTTCAGGATTCTTTGATGTAAAGGACGTTCAAAAGAACCGCATTTGTGAACTGTAGAATATAAATTAATAACTTAATATTCTTTACAATCATACATTTTTTAAGACTGTATGATTGAGATATGAAAAAATCAGTGCATTTTAGGATTGACTCTAATAACATGATATTACCATGGTTAATGAAATTGGCAATCGTATATAATCGAAGTACTATAGTATAACTATTTTATATGTTATCACTGTACCATGGTACTGCCATAGAACAGTTTTGTTGAAGGCTATAAAACAAGGCAAGTTGACTTTAAACCCCCTCATACCTTTCTTTTCCATCTTTTAAAGCTTTTAAAGTGTCATATTCACACACAATGTGAAAGTCATATTCACACACAATGAGGGCTAAGGTCAGAAACTTTCCTATTGCCTCTTGCCACTATCATTCAAATTTGGGTCAGTATGTCATCTCTCTGAGACAAAAAACAAAAACGAAATGATGAATAAAAGGACCTCTATCCTCAGACTAAAAACAATTCCAGCAGAATTGGATTAAAATGCCCGTCGTCTTTTCGTCCACAATAGTAGAGCTTCACAAACACATTGAGGAGCAGGTGGAGGCAGCGTTCAAGCCAATTCATTTGCACAATGCAGAGTCTCACTTGCCTTGATGAGCCATTGTCTCGGTTACAAGGGAATATTAAAAAAAAAACAGGACGCAACTGGCAGAAATGGTCAACATGATTCTTTAGCGCCTAAATCCCCAGCTGGCCTGCGACTCGCCAGTTGGGTGTGTTAAAAGGAGCAGATATCAGAGCGTGGGTCGCTGCCAGTCTTCTGGCCTGGAGTAATTAGCCCGCTCTTCACACCATCGCTGAGCTCACCAGAGGAAGCAGCAAGAATGCGTCATATGCATGATAATACACGCATACACGTATACTCTGCTGCCTCGCCATTTACTGTGATTTTTGGCATCATTTGAGGGCAGAACTCAACACTTTACTGAAAAATTGGGCCAATCATAAAGTTCATATCAGTTATCCAAAAGTTGTGTCTGAGTGTAAATAGCAGCACACCTATAAGCTAGCCACTAGCTGTTTAACCTTACTATTTTCCAAAACCTAGCAAGGTGTCTACAGAGGGATGATTTTAAGGCTTCATAGGTCTCCCAATGCAAAGGCTGTTTCAGAAGTAATGTAATTATGCTGCCTATGCTGAGAATTATGCTGAGATACCTGGCAGAATGAATAAGGAGGCAATCCCACAATGCATTGTGGTGAGGTCAGTGAAACAAAAAGAAAAGAATGTTAAATAAACATATACATTACTGTTTAAAAGTTTGGAGTTGGAAAGATTTTTTTTTTTCAATATTTTTGAAGGACTATTATGCTCACCAATGCAGCATTTATTTGATAAAAGAAAAATTGTGAAATTTTATTACAATTTAACTGGTTTATTATATTTTAAAATGTAATTTATTCCTTTGATGCCAAAGCTGAATTTTCAGCATCATTACTTTGTCTTCAGTGTCACGTCACACATTCGGAAACTGTGATGCATTTTTTTCTGTCACTTTACTGTCACTTTTGATCAGTTTAATGTATCCTTGCTGAATGAAAGTAATTTTCTTTAAAAAATAATCCTACTATGCCTGAAAAAGTATATTTCATTAAATTCTAAATGGTATTGATAAAACAATAGCCTACTATTTTTAAGAGTACTATTGTATCAAATTGTTTCGTGTGCTGTGTTGTATTTTTATGCTTATTGCCTACGTAAATTAATTTATATAACTGCTATTTTTGCATAGTCGAAAACGCCACCAACACCACCAATAATAATTTAGTCAGTTACCCCAAAAGGGTAAATAACACGCATGATCATTGTCTTAAAAGCTCATTGCCGTCTATTTAACTGGTCTTGTCCATTAGAAGTTTAAATCAAGGATTCCAGGCTTCATTTGTCTTGTAAAAGATCTTGTTTGCATACAAGGTAGTCTTCTGCTCATAATTAACAGCTTAAATCCATTGTGGTTTTTCACATTATGGCTTTTAGCAAGTTCTGTCATTACACATAGCGTTTGTTTGGAAGTCTTTGGGGAGTGAATGAAAGCGTATTTTCTGCCCCATTTACTGTTTAATGAGTGCTTCTGTCAACTTTCTCTCCACGCACACTATGAATCCATAGATGGTTGATAGTATCTGGAATATATAGTAGGCTACAATACATTTTACCCACTTGGCAGACATTTTTTATTCAGAGCAATTATACGCGTCATCAGAATGTATATTAGCTTGAATTCCATGCAAATCTAGACGTTGATTTAGCTATTGCTATAGTGCAATGCTTTACCAGTTACATCTTGTTTTGTTGCACCTATTAATCATAGCAATGATGGTATGCAATATGTGTAAAAAAAGAAAGAAAGCAAAAAATAAAATAAAAACTATTCCCACGCACTAAGCAAACACAAATGACAATCTTAAACCAAAACCTGCTTAGGTTCAGAACCAAGTTCTGCTAGTCTGCAAGTCTTGGTTTAAATGTGCAAGACCTCAGAAACAAACTGACTTTGCTCCTATGCTGTGTTCTTTATCTGTGTGGAAAATATTGGAGGCTTGTTTCTGTTCATTATCTCGTTTCTCTCTCCACCAACGCTCCTTCTCTTTTGCTATGCTCCTCAATCACTCATTATGGCTCTTTCTTTGAAGAATGGAGTCTATTTATAGCTCACTTTTAGCTTAAAAAGCTGCTCAAGCTTTTCTTTTTTTTATTATTTATTTTTATGGATCTGTGCCAGCACTTATACTTAGGCTTTATTTATATCTATTGTCTACTTGCCAATTTTTTTGCTCTTTAAAACAAAATACTTACCGATCTGGAGACCACAAGTGACTTTTAGTTGTGTCACTGTGTAGTAGTAGTTCACCCAAAAATAAAATTGATTTACTCTCCACCATGTCATTCCAAACCTGTAACATGTGCAAACCATTGTCCCATACATGAAATGAAAAACTCTTATCAACAAAAGCTCCCTGCAGTTTTCTGTCAAAATAGAAGGTTAAAGTTTTACACGTTAAATATGCCTTATTCACAGCAGCACCATCTTTGATTTTTAAGGGGAATGAAAGTGAGACTGTGAGGGATAGATATACATCTCTTCAGTGGGTTGTTTTATATATATATATAAAAAAAGAGACAGTATGAGCAGTAGAAAATTATACTTATCTAGGGGATTTATTCAGCTTTTTACAGCGGATGCCATTGAAAACACGGTAAGTCTATCGTTCCCTCGTTCTATATAATTCAGATATTTTTTGGCCAAATTGTGCAGCCCTACAAACAAGCATGGCAAACCCGGCATTTTTTCTAGCGCAATTTTTATCAGAATTACAAAGCCCCACATGACATGCAGAAAGAAATGTATATATATTGTGGCCCTGAATTAAGAATTTGTTCAGTAATTTTGGTAAATCGTGGCCTCAATTTACCATTTATTTCCCTTGTTTTAGTAAATCGAGGCCACGTTGAACTAATTCGTTCCCTCGTTTTGTTTTAACTTAACAAGTGAGCAAACTATTATGATTTAGTATATTTCACCCAAATATAAGTGGCCATGATGATTTAGTAAAACGAGGGAACAAATGATTATATCATGCGCATTATTTACTTAAAACGAGGGAACGAATGAGTAAAACGTGTTGATATATGTGACTCTGGACCCTTATGTGTAATTTTTTTTAAATTGAGATTTATACATCATCTGAAAGCTGAATACATAATCTTCCCACTGATGTATGATTTGTTTGGCCGAGATACAACTATTTGAAAATCTGGAATCTGAGGGTACAGAAAAATCGAAATATTGAGAAAATCGCCTTTAAAGTTGTCCATTTCTATTGGCGATAGTGCTGCATCCATTCGCAAAAATAAATGTTTTGTATATTTAAGGTGGGAAATTTACAAAATATCTTCATGGAACATGATCTTTACTTAATATCCTAATGATTTTTGGCATAAAAGAAAAATCTATAATTTTGACCCATACAATGTTTTGTTGGCTATTGCCACAGATATACCGGTGCAACATAAAACTGGTTTTGTGATCCAGGGTCACATATTAGTGAGTCATGATAACGAATTGCTAACTAATTAACTATAGGGCTCTGTAATATGCACACTAATTAGATTTATTTTTCTCAAATCATGAAGCCCTAACATGTACATCTTTTTTCAGAAAAAATCATTTTTTTACATCCAAGCAGGTTTGTAACAACATGAGGGTAAGAAAAACCATGACAGTTTTCATTTTTTATGTACTTTCCCTTTAACCATAAACAGCCATTGCTATGCACACAGGCGCAAACACAAACTGTCCACAACCCTTAGGATTGAAAACACATTTGCAGTCCCATTAGCTTTAAATTTGACAGCTCGTATTTGACAGCCCCCTCCCCACCATATCGACAGACACTTCCCCCCGAGACACTTTAGCCTAATGCTCAAACATGTCTCATATGCATCCTCGCATTATCAGGGTTATGGAGGCGTGAGGCCGCCTGAACGTAACCCTCCCATTTTTCCGTTTTGTCGTACCTAACCTAACCTCCCCCCGCTGAGCTCTGGTATGAGGTAAAGGGTTGCTATTGAAGACGCCGCCTTTGATGGCTGGAAACAGATGGGCAGAGGAGGAGAGCTTCGTGCTGACAGGTATCTCTCTCCTCGTATCTGAAGTCCAGAGGGGATGTGAAGCTCTGCAAGACAAACACTGAAGGAGACTGCACTGATTGTTCTGGCAAGTGTTTTTGACTCTTCACCTCCCTTCACCTGAAATGAAACCCTGCCAACGAGACGTTTAGACGCTGATGTTAGCCAAATTAGCCTCCTACAGATACTGGCGCTCATATATGGGCTTTCTGCTGATTATAATTTCCCCCACTGCCTTCATTCACATATGCCCATTTGTCATGGATTTGGTTCTTGTATGCTTTGGCATTTACATTCAAGAGTTTCCTTGAGACTTAAATATAAAGTTTCTTCCACAACAAGGCCACAAACTGCCTGGAAATAACCTCAACCTTTTTTACTTTACTCAATAGGCTATTTTCATGGTTAGGAAACCTTGAATTCCCCACATATGGAACTTGAACATGCTTTTCTACATAAATACACTGATATAGGCTGAGTCCCTTGCAAATATGAAGAATATTGTGCTAGCAATGGTTAAGTATGTACTTTTAAGTATATAAGCCAGTATGGCATTATCAAGACAAATTTGCTATATTTCTAATAGCTGATTAGCACAGTGTGCCACTTAGCGGCTGTTTACAGAACACCGTTTTCAACTAAAAACGTAAAACTTTGTATGCATTTTGGCCGTTCATTTACACGACAACAGCGTTTTGGGTGCATGAAAACGTAAACTTTTGAAAACGGGTTTCAAAGTGCACGTTTTTGAAAACGGTCTGTGTAAACAACAAAAACGTGAATCTCTGAAGACGATGACGTTATACACGTGCGTATTACGTGTTCAGTCTATAGTGTTTCATCGCCATCTAAAGACCTGGCAGCAGAATACAACGTTTTTAGTCTTTTTCGCGGATCCGTGTGAATAGGGATCGTTTTGACAATGGTGTCGTCTGTACGCGGAAAACTCAAAGGAAAAACTTCTCCCTTTTAAGCATATCGTTGTCGTGTAAACGTACCCTTATTTTGGCCTGAACACTTCAAAAATCCACCATCAATAAGACGGCATGCAGGCACCTTTGACATACTGTTTTGAATATACTATAGTGTTTCATCTGCTGTATTTAAAGCCAAAGTGAAACAGCATTGATACATCTATGCAGCATTGCAGTTATTTATTAAATGATGAAGAGTAGCAGACCCTTCTTTCTGGAGCTCAGTTAGCTGGTGTCAAGATGAATCCCTCTCTGCTGCTGAAATCAATCATTATGCACTATATATCATATATATATTTCATATGTACAAGATTATAATATCAATCATTTGGTATTTATATATATGCTGTATAATCAATCACAATCTCTTATCTGACCGTAGTTATGTCAACAAGACCTTCATCACTCCAATAATAATTTTTTCTACTTTATAGATGTGAGCCTGGCATGGCCCTGACGTAATTTATGAAGTGCTGCAGAAACACGGCTCTAGCTCCTGCTAATTGGTGAATAACTATTACCTCTCAGCATGACATGCTACTTATATGCCCTTGGGCTTCTGTTCCTGGTTCCTGTCTGAATAGTCATCTATTACTTTCAGTGCTGAGTCAGCAAAAGAAGTTCGGATTTGCGGGTGTGTTAGCCTGAATTACAACTGGATTCTTGTCAGAATGTAATGGGTTATACAGCCTATGCTTATAGATAAAAGCGCAATCGTTAAAACGGCAGATTATAACACCTTACCATATTTAACATACAGTATATATACTAACCGTGTTATATATATATATATATATACTATACACTATATATTTAGTAGTCAACATTTGAAGTGGATCAAAAAAGTTTATCAAAGATGTCCTAAAACAAGAACGGGTATTATTCAAAATTCATGTATAACTTTAAGGTAATGTGTCCACCAAAGCGTTTTTAGCCAGCTGCGTACACGCTAGGCGCTCTGCTGAAAACGCATAGCTGTGGGCGCTTGAGAGCGTTTTGGCAGCGCAGCATTTTTTTCAGTTGAGACACTTTGCTTGTTATGATACGGAATATCTGCAAAAGTGTTACTAGTATCTCATTTCACACATATTTTGTTTCTGTGTTGATTCTGTATTAAAATGTTGATACAATGTAACGTATTTTCTCTGCCTCTTGTTTTAAATGATTTTGTTCTGTTATTATGCTTGTTGTTATCATCTGTTGACGTTGTACAAGCAGAATGTGGCGGTTGGTTGGTGTGGTATTAGTCCCGCCCCTCCTCCACTGTGATTGGACGGTTGGGTAAAAAGTGACTACGTTTATGAGCGCTGCGTTTTACCCAAAGTTGAACATTCTTCAACTCTCGGCGACCTGTAAAAAACGCCGAACACTCAGCGCTTCAGCGTGAAAAAAACCCTCAGCGCCTCATTACGCTCACGTCGTTTAAAAATGTGGCGCTCACATTGAAAACAATTGAAAAATTTCTCCAGCCGCGTGAAAAAAACGCTTTGGTGGACACATGGCACTTCAAATGTTGACTACTGTATATGCACAGTATATAACTTATCTGAATAGACTGATTCACTAAAATGAATCAGAGTGGATTCAGTGAAAAAAATTACAAAAAATATCTTGCTGTCTTCCTCAGAGGTCAAGTACTGTCAATATAACTGCAAAGTACTCAAAATCATCTTTACACACAGTCTGAGAGTGGATGATGCATTTTCTGGTGGACTATTGGAGTGAAGGGAACCTTTGTATCTGTATTAGGAGAGGTAATTGCATGTGCTTGGCCATGACATCAAGGTGATTAGCCTAAGGCAAGACCACAGGCCAGGAACACCCAAACACACAGACATCACGGACAGCCTTACTATCAGTGTAAGGTGAACCTTCTTCATTATCTGTCCATCAGAAAAGGAGACAGGCAGAGAGAAAGAGAGAAATGGCGTGACAGAGACCATGTGGAGATAAATGCACGGTTAGTATTTTTTCATATAATTAGCAGGGATTGTCACAGGCAGATTTGGATCATTGGAGTGTACGGTTTAACTTTGGCTTTGTTTACACTCTGTATTAAAGGGATAGTTCAGCTAAAAATGACAATTTTCTCATTGACTCTCATGTTGTTCCAAACCTGTATTCTGTTATTTATTTATTTTCATAGGAACACATTTGATGTTTAGTCTGTTAAGCATGGCTTCAGAAGACTTTGGAAGTTGGAATTCATGTTTGAGGTATGACCTTGTGTCATTTATGAACAAAATGTGAAGTCTCTTCAAGTAATATTAAACACAGACCTTATTTTACTCTTAAATTAAAAACCGCTTTTCTAAAATTTAGGAATTCTCACAGGAACCCATGGTGAATTAGCCTTCCGGGTTGGCCTACAAACTGACGTTATTTCTGAACAGCTCTATTGTGATTTTTTTCCCCCACTGAAATACTCTCTGATTTCCGGCTATGATGGTTTAAAAGACATCTGCTCAAACTTCACCCATCACCCATCCCCGTCGCTACCCACGTCACCCTCCACCTGCCAGTCAGCAGCCGAGACGAGAGAGAGGTAAATAAAGAAGATAATGAAGAAAGCTAATCGGACTGATCAAATTTCCTGTCACTAATGAAAGGAAAGTGAGTCTGGTTTCTTCCCATGTCTGTGATAAAGATGATTAAGTGTGAACATCTGATAAACTTCATGCTCCAGTGAAAGCACTGAGGGAAAGATGTGTGAGAGAAAGTTTCTAATTTTGTGGGTTATGCCTTATTAGAGCATTTTGAGGTGGTAGATTGTGCGTTATGTGTCTTAATATGAGTGTTTCGAAAGTGGTTGGTTTAGATTTAGTTTTGTTCCAAAACTAGTGAGCTACCTTGCTAGACAGCATTTTAAGGGTGTTTCCAATGTGAAGACTGTTTCAGATAAACTGATCCAGACAGGCTTCATTTTGTCAAAATTCTAAGGCTGCATCGCATTTGTCCTTTTGTAGATATAGCAATCCCACAATTCATTGTGATTAGTTCAGTAGAAAATATCAATAAAAATGTGACATGATAACCAAAGTTGTGTGCCAATCAGAACTGAATTGGCAATGCCTTTAAATTTCAATTCAGTTTCTGAATTTGAAGTGGAATTCGAATTTGAATGCAAAGAAGTACAACTACAATTAATTGAACATTAAAGAAATCACATAACTGGAAAAAGCGAAGTTTCAGATATACTAACAAAAAAAGTTATTTTTGTTCTTCATTTAGGGGTAAAAAAAAAAAAAAAAAGTTTGAAATACCTTTGCAGCGATATACTGTTAACGAACATCTCGACGACGCCCCCACTGATGAGAGCGGTGTTTAGATGAATATGTGTTATGTGCTTTTCTCTCAATAATAAAGTAAACACACAACAAAAATGACAGCAGTGAGAAAACAGCAGTTAAAGGGATAGTACACCCAAAAATTAAATTTCTGTCATTAATTACTCACCCCCACTAAACCTTTAAGAAATCATCTGATCGTAGCGATGTGGATGTTTGCACTATCAATTCGGCACTCCAGTCAGTAAAGTCACGTTTATTTATATTGCACTTTATATAATAGATTGCTTTAAACCAAACAGCTTGACAGGATTACATGAAAAAACAGAATTTCTACTATAAAGCGACTCTCCAGTGTTTATGTTTTCACGCGGGGACGTCTGACCTCGACGAACTCAACAGAGGAAATGAGCAGGAGAAGATTTCCACGTCAAAGAGGGCGGAGCCCCAAAGCACACTTACCTATTGCATAATCGCCATGGACCAATGGTAGTTCGAAGGTTTCTACCAGCCAGAGCGAACTTTTCTAGAAAGTTCACTTTGGCAAGCTGTTTTGAACTCCAAATGAACCTTGTTTTGGCCTGATTTTGTTCAAAATGACGTCACACCAGTTCGTTCTTTGATTTCACTTGAAGTATTTTGGGGCCTTAACTTCGAATGATGGCTAGACAAAGCCTTTTTTGAAGGTTTTGAAAAAGGTTTAAAAAGCTATACAATTTGAAGATTAAGGACAGAATTCCTCAATTCTGAATTTTCAAATTGCTGCAGAGCGTTGAAGGTGTAAATACGTTTTTTTTTAAGAATAAAAAAGTTTTCAATGCTTTGAAATTTGAAGATTTACAGGCCTTACAGACATATTCAATTTGACTCACAATCCAACTTGTGAACTGAGACTAAAAAAATCCTTTAATTTTTATATAAGCTGCTGTCTGCAGAGCATTTAAAGTGTAAATTAGTTTAAAAAATGTAAAAAGCTTTGAAATATGTCGATTTATAGGCCTTACAGACAGATTCAATTTGTTCAAATTCCAACTTGTGAATGGAAAGAAAACCAGTTCTTCAGTTCTGAATTTTAAAGTTGCTGCCTGTGTAGAGCATTGCAAGTGTAAATCTAAACCAGGGGTTAAGGTTCCCCTCAGTTAAGATGTTTCCTTTGTACGCAGTAGACAGCAAGACAGCTCACTAGGTTTCTGTACGGGATCTTTATTTTCTCCTGCATGATGTAACTGTAAATTAGCGGTCTCGGTTGATTTGTCTTAGATATAATGCTAAAGAGTCTCATTTTATAAACTGAAATTCCCCTCACTATTCACCTCGAGGCAGTGTCCTCATGTGTTTGGTGTGGTCCACCCAATTTCCATTGATTCAAAACCTTGGAGCTTGTCGCTGCTGGCTGTTAAGGCGAAAAGAAGCACTAGAGGACCACAAAGCTCTTTTCTCTGTATTAAAGGTAGCTTGTACATGGGACAGATTGCCAACCTACCTCAGCCAATTGATGAACAAATGATCCAATGCTTTGTGGAAACTGGGCAGCTGTCCCTCTGTCATCCAGATGGGCAGGCATTGAAGATCGGCTTGCTTGCTCATACACACATGCACAATTAATCTGTTCTTTCACATCTCTAAAAAAGAAATGCCACAAAGAACCTTTTTCTCCTTGTAGGAGAGCCTTTCAAAAACATTTCAAAGAAGTTTTCATTATCTACATGTTTTTTTGTAAAGATTTTCGGGCAAGAATTCAAGTATTAAGTGTTTCACGTATCACTTTATGATTTCTTTTTGGGAGTCTGTAAGAAGCTTATTTTATTGACAAAGAATATAAAGCTTTATAACTTTATATATAACTTTTTGCCACACCTGCCAATGGCCGGCGGTGACTTAAGAAAATGTATTGGCCATAAATATTTTTTACTGCATGCAGTTACTGCAAAAACAGGCAGTAATGAGACCAAAATTTTAGATGCCAGTGACAATTCTCTATTCCAGTTTCGATACCACAGCTAAAATTACTAATATAAATTTAAAACATTATTAAAGACACATAAACACTCAGTAATAAAATAAGAACAAATAATCAAATTACAAGCAAAAGCACAAATAAATACAATTTAACAAAGATACAAATGAAAATAGAAAAAAATTCCTTTGTTATTTGATTCGAGTAACGAAATTAGCTCCCTTTTGCGTCTTTTTGTCAAAGCTTAAACTTCCGTGACGATAAATCTCTGGCCCATCAACTGTCCCGAGCTTCGTTCAAGTTCATGCACTGAATTCATAAAAATGTTACCGGTGACACCATTTTATATAGGCTACTCACCAAAGCCAATTTTTACTCGAGCAGAGGCTTTGAAACAACATGCAGGTAAGATTATATTTTATTAGATTATATATATTTAGTAAATAGTTGTTATGATGAGCAGGACATGTACATATTATTGCTATTAAAAGCTCTGAAATACACAAGACCTGATTAACCTTTTGGGCTTCATTTTGCAATAGTGATTTAAATTGAATATACAATTCAGGCACACAACACGAGCCTTCCAGCAGGAGGTCACAACTTCCTTTTGTGGACAGACATGCAAATGTTCATAGTGCTTTTAGAGGCAGCATCTTATGTGTTTCCATACCACACTAATGGATTTACACGAGAGATAGTGTACAATCTGCCTCTCCCATCAAAATCAGATCTGCGTGTCGTGTCCCAAAGCAGCCCTTGCCGTTTTGGTGTAATTGGATATCTGTGGTCCATAATGAAACAGCTGTAAAGCCGGAGAGCTCAGATAGGGCGAGTGTTTCCTCTCACAAAGAGAACTGCTGACTGGAGAAGCGCGGGCAGGTTGTGTCCCCATTGTAGGCTTTTTGATGCAATTTCCCCCAGCCAGTGGTAAAACACGTTCTAAAGAACTTTTAATTAAACTTCCAATTAGGAAGGAATCTGATAAAGTTGCTCTCTCCGTCAAACGTGATGTCATCTTTTTAGGACCCTTGAATGCCTGTTCTTCATCTACTGTGTGTTTTGGTGCAGGAAGTTCTATGTTATGGTCTAAACAGACTTTTTTAAATTTATTTTTTATCCTTACCCCAAGTATGGAGCGTAACTATGAATTATACTTCAAAATGTGTTAGTTGTTGTGGAGAGGCAAATTACTTTTCAAGGTAAATGGGGGGAAAAAATCACATTTACAAGGAGGGAACATTTGTAATGGCCATTATACCACAGACACTTGGAGGGTGAACTTTTTTCCCACCTGGGCCAGTAAATAACTAGAAATACTAGCATTCATAGAAAAGCACCACTAACATTTCCTTCAGTAAATCCAGTTTTGTGACAGTTTCCTGTCAGTCTTGTGTTTAAGACCTTTACAATGGTTGTCGACATGACCTTGTCCGAATGTTATCCTGTAATTCTAGAAGAGGCCTCTATAGCCTCAGGGTATGGCTGCACTTTTCAAATCCATACTAAGTAAAAATGGCCTGAAAGGAACTAAGACACCGTGGACAGTGAAACTTTCTTTTCTGTGACAGTTCTGTGTGTTTCATTCCTTTTGGATTCTGTTAAGTGCTTGCAAGGTTGTGTGTTGAAATTCCTCAGACACAGTTTTTTTATTCTAATTTAATTAATTCAGCTCTATATACTCAATTCACACTTTGTTTTGCAGATAATTTCACCCTTAGGTGAACTATCTATATTAGTTTTATTTTAATAGAAACTTATTAAAATTGAAAATTTCCCTTTCACTTTGGCTCTGTCCCAAATTGAACACTGATACCTAGAGGTCTTCCTCTGAGTCGACGCTTTGCTTCATGGACTGTTCGATAAGGACACGTGAGCACTCTTCTCAAACCTAAAATGTCAAATAGGACACCCTGCAGTTTCTGTGAAGTTCATGGTTGTATGCGAATGAAAAGGCCATGAGACCGCAAATCCACATCAAGCATGTGATTAAGAACAGGGCCTTGATGTCATTATGATTTGCATTTGTGATTGCAATTGTGATTGGTCTTTCTTCTTGCACCTATTGCATACTGATTTGATTGGTCAGTTCTTAGTATTTGTGCACTTCTAGCAGCTCTTTTTTGTTCTTTTAGTTTTATTCTGATGTCTTCTGATATATACATCGGTCAAAAGTTTGGAAACATTTCTATTTTCAATGTTTTTGAAAGAAGTCTCATGCTCATCAAGCCTGCATTTATTTGATCAAAAATACATTAAAAAAACAGTAATATTTTGAAATATTATTACAATTTAAAAAATGGTTTTCTGTTTTAATATACTTTAAAGTATAATTTATTTCTGTGATGCAAATCTGAATTTTCATCAGCCATTACTCCAGTCTTCAGTGTCACATGATCCTTCAGAAATGATTCTGTAAAAAGTAAGCAGCATTTATCTATAATAGAAATCTTTTGTAACAATATACACTACCGTTCAAAAGTTTGGGGTCAGTAATTTTTTTAAATCAAGGAATTAATGCTTTTATTCAGCAAAGACGTGTTAAATTTATAAAACAGTGATAGTAAAGAGTTATATTGTCAGAAAATATTTATATTTTGAATAAATGCTGTTTTTTGAACTTTTTATTCATCAAAGAATCCTGAAAAATGTATCACAGGTTCCAAAAAAATATTAAGCAGCACAACTGTTTTCAACATTGATAATAATAAGAAATGTTTCTTGAGCAGCAAATCATCATATTAGAATAATTTCTGAAGGATCATGTGACACTGAAGACTGGAATAATGATGCTGAAAATTCAGCTTCGACATCACAGGAATTAATTTTTTAATTTTATTTTTTATTTTGAACAAATAAATGCAGGCTTGATGAGCATAATTGACTTCTTATAAAAACATTAAAAATAGTAATGTTTCCACATTTTTGACCGGTGCTGTTTGTATATATATATATATATATATATATATATATATATATATATCTCCCAATAATATTTATCAATATTACTGAACACTTTTTTTTTTTGCTTTTTGTATATATACAAATTTTTGTAGCTGTCAAGAAGAATCTATTTAAAACAAATGTTTCTACATTTTAAAATGGTTTGATCCTTTATACTTAAATCTCGTTATTCTGTTTGTTTGTTTTTGCCACGAAATAAGAAAATTAAAAAGGTAATTGCAACTTTTTGTCTTTATAATTCTGACAATTTGACTCGCATATGCGAGTTTGTCTTGTAATTCTTACTTTTTTCCCCATAGAATTGTGAGAGAAAAAAACTGAAAAAGTCTTTAAAAAAATATTTTTATTCCGTAGCAGAAATAAGCTTCTGTAATATTGATCACATCGATGTCACAATTGAAGAAGGCAAACACAAGGAAGGAATCAACAAGACTTTTAATTAAGATACTTCAGAGGATAACAACTCAGGAACGTAAGGCAACGTAAAGAATCCACACAGGAAACGTAACTTGATAATCAGTCTTTGTGTCCATCTAGCAGGTCTCCAGGACAGATGAGGATCCCGAGGCTTCGGGACAGATGAAGAGGAAGAGGATGACAGACGAGGCAGGTTGGCAGGTAGTGAGGTGAGTCACTGTAGGTATGAGCGACGAGATCAGACAACGGTGTGAGTGTGAGAGTGGTGTAAATGACAGTTCTTGTTGGTGACAGCAGGTGCAGATGGTTAATATTCCAGGGAAAAGGAACGAGTGGGAGGAGCTGAGGAGTCTGGCGCTGAGGGACTGGATGGAGTCCTGACACTTAAGGGCCGGTTGAGACATGTTTTTCCATTCCACTGCACTACTTTTCCATTGTTTTTCTAAGTAAGCACGCATTTGACCGCAGAGTCTCGTGCACGACACCGCATTCTTAAAAAGCAGCGCTCAGGTTAAAAGTTGTTCAACTTTTAAAAAATGCGCCTCGACAACTTGTTTTTTTTCCCCTATTCCACTACCCGCAACGCATGTTTTTCAAAGCAAAAATGAGTGTTGTTTGTCATGGCAACAGCAAAGTCACTAACATGGCATTTCATTTATGTAGAAACCAAAGTCTACAACCTATAATTCTTTTGGTGCCTCGCAAAGCACAGGTATTTCCTTCAGGAAATGCAAATCTTGAGCTTTTTACCTTTTGCAAAGCACATCTGTGACTGTACTACATATTTTGTGAAGCATCTTAGCATGTGCACATCAAGAGGGAAAGCTAATGGGGGGGCAATCTTTTCGTTTTATGAAAGCCAGCTGTTTGCATGGGAGGCAAAGCAATGAGATGTGTCCCTGGAGCCTTGGGCTCCATTGCTATGCTGTCAGGGAGTTTTGGGACAGTTTGTGGAGTTAGAGGGGGTCCCTTGAGGTATGACCATTGTGGGCATTACATAGAAGAGTGTAGGTCTGAGCCCTCACTGCTAATTGAGCTAATTAAACCTTCTCAGAGGGGGTCCTAATGAGGCGCTAACGAGGGTTCTCTAATTACATATTTACTCATTTATCCATGCAGTGACTAGAGCTCACTCTCGCTCTCATCAAACTGTTTGATTTTTCTCAGGGAACGCAAAGGTTTGTACTGTATGGGAGACCAGAGACTATTGTATTTTTTTCTTTTTATAGAAATGTGGGTCACACTTTAGTTTAGGGTCCAATTCTCACTATTTACTAAAGACTCCTAAACTCCTAATTACTGCTTATTGATAGTTAGTAAGGTAGTTGTTAAGTTTAGGATTAAGGGATGTAGAATAAGGTCATGCAGAATAAGGCATTAATATGTGCTTTATAAGTACTAATAAATAGCCAATATCCTAGTAATATGCATGCTAATAAGCACATAGTTATTAATAGTGAGAATTAAAAAATACTGTATAAGTGCTAAAAGTAATATTTAATGGTACTATTTATATTAATTAAGATTAAATTAATGACTTATTTTAGAATTGTATACATGTATATTATCAAAAATAATTGGTTTAAAGCAAAAGTCTAGGTATCTACATTTATAATTTATTAAAACACGTTAAATCATTTAGAAACTATATTGATTATCTTAAGTCTTCAACTAGGTATAAGTTGACATGAAATGAAAATTCAACCCATCTATTTTCTGAATGCATGTTATAGATCTTAATTTGAAGGATTCATTGCAATGGACAATCAATAAACCAATGCTTCTCTTGCTATTTCCATTTCATCTTGAAATTAAAGAAATAATGTTAATTTATGTATTTTAAAGATTCAATCTTTCAATTCCGCCATACAATTTATATATAAATACAATTTACGTAACTAGTTACAGTCTGACTCGCCAGGTTCGAATCGTACTATCTTACAAGAAACAATCATAAAGGACAGAAAATATTGCATGATGTGTGCCGAATTTTGTGTCGTTACTCTTGTTTTTTGTTGAAGAAATTTAGTGCTACAATTGACCCTGGTCTCTTTTAACTCTTTCCCTGCCATTGACAGAAATGTCGGTCATTTGTGAGACAACGCTTCTCCACCATTGACGGAATTTTCCGGCTTTCCGTGTTTTTACAGTTATACGGTAGGGGGCGCTATGACACATCTTCTGAAAATGTACAGAATCTTCAGATGAAAAGACATGTAAAGAAGAAGCAGAAACAAGCGATAGCATATGTAAGCAGATGCATATGTAAAATAACGCGATCATCATCATTAAACAACAAAAAATAAATCAAAACTGTTAACGTAACTAACGTTACCAAATGAAATGTCGAACCAGGACGGGTTATAAGACTGAAGCTTTGGAGGTGTTGATGGACTCGATCTACTCCATCTATGTTTTGATCATCATACTGAATCCAATCTGGATGTAGTCTTTGACAAAAACTTTTCTTAGCTTTTTGCTTATACATTTTTTTTTTTTTATTAAACTTACCCACATTCAAGTGTTGATAAAAAATAATGCATTACAGTTTTTCTGAATTGCTAAAACACTAAATCCCATTCTCTGAACCAAATTCTCAATAGCCTAAACCAATTTGTCGAACAAATCACTCTTTCTGTAAAACATTAAACAAGTTCAGGTATGTTTGCAAATCTCATGCACTCTTTTTTCAAAACTCAACACATTCTCACTCATTAAACACATTTCGCACTGTGATACACTTATGTTTCAAAATGCTAAACACAGGCAGGCAAAAATTAAACAACTACAACACAGATGTCATCGTTTACACACAACGACTCAAAATTGTTCACACTTATTTCTAATGATATGACCAAACCAACTTTTTTTCAAGTCCCAAAATTTACTCAAAATGTTGCACTGAATCTTGATATCAATAATGGATGGAAACAATATAAGAGAAAGAGGAGGAAGAGTATGTGTGTAAGAGGTGGTGATAGATATGAAGACATGATGCATAAATCTCTCTCACTGACCTTGATTTTGCAGTTTCACTACTCTTCTGAGTGTACTTTACTGTAACATGCTTTTCATTTAGAGTTTTTTACTTTACAGTTTTTCTCGATTGTTTACACACATTTTCTGAAAGCATGCCTCATATTCTCAGAACTCTACACACAAATCCAAAAACACACACACAATGGGCAAAACCCCTCAATTCTCCTGCAAAATGAAACTTTACATTCAAAACAATGTTATTTCTTCTCAAAATGGTATTTTGTTTTCAAATGACACACACAAACCATCATATGAATAGACATTTATAAGAACCAGTTGAACACTGATGTGCTCAATGTAAAACACTATGATGAATGGAAAACACTTTTTCTCCATTTATCATAATGACTTAGGCCTTTTTTTTGTTCAGTGTTACACTTTCTACAGACAGTACATATATAAGTGTGTTGTAAAATATTTGAGAATATTGTTTTTATACTCAGAACACACAAATACACGGTAACAAATATATTTTATTTTTCCCACAAAAACAATGTACACAGTGTACATCCCAACCAACACAAAGTTGTACATACAGTGGTCTACATACAAAACAACAGAAGAATTTACTGTATACAGTTACAGTAAAAAAAGAAAAATCCAATGTTGGCATCCATTGCTCCATTGAAGAGCTCACCTGTTGCCCTTTTATGCTAAAGCTCTGATTGCTAATTGTAAAACTGTGTGATGGGTGTTTGCCCATGTGATGAGTCAGTGTGCATATCTGAATTGTGAAAACAAGAGATTTTCTGCATGAAAATTGTGCCAAAAGCAGAGAATTGTGTGTAGTGTTTTGAAAAAGTTGTGTTTTAGAAGTGCAATTTGAGTGTAAAGCAGGAATTGTGCTTGTAGTTTAGCAGAATTGGTTCAGGGGGTTGGTGAATGAGTTACATGTTGTGGTCATTGTGTCTCAAGTACCAGAAAATGTGTGTAAACAATCAAGAAAAACTGTAACTTTTTTGGAGTTTGCAGTTGGGTCACTGTATTTTCACAGTATGCAAGTGCTGAATATACAGACATTCGATAGGCCTACTATACAATATTCAGTTCAATACAATACTTGCAGTGCATACAGTATGCAATTTATTCACCTTTAAGTTGTCATTACTGTACTTTTTTACGTAATTGCAAAATGAGTTATACTTTGTAACTGCATGATCTGAACGCTGTGTTCTCCATTTTTTGATATGGTGTCTACCGAATGATCTTTAGTGTTTATAAAATTGACTTGCTGTGTGAAAGCATTGTTTGATTTTGAGCACAGATAAAATGGTTTTGAGGCAATTGTTTGATTTTGCCATTAGAGTCAGAGGTTCTCTGAATGTGGTTTGAAAATTTGGTTTTGTGTTTAAGGTTTTGAGAAAGTGAGTGATTGTTCTTTCTTTTGATATATTTCATGTTCAGCAAAATATTCTGGGAGCCATGAAAATCTTGTGAAAAATTATCAAAAATGCTGGCGGTGGCTGAAAACTTTTTTTTAAATCCGCTGTCAGGGAATATTGGGGAGTTAATTCTTGGCATGAAAATGAGTTGCTTTTCTCTGTTTCTAAGAAAGTTGTTGTTTAAAGAGTGAGATTGATGGAGTATTCATTCAGTTATGACAATGAACAAAAATAACAGTTCGTTACTTAGGATACTGGCTCTTTATTTGCCAGAGAGAGAGAGAGAGAGAGTGAGAGAAGGCGTAAGACTGACAAACATACGCTCCCACAGCAATGTGGGATGCAGGTTATGGAGGAATGAGACTCTGATAAGACAATGACACATCTCACTAATACATCCAGGTACTGTGAGAAGAGGCTGCATGTTCTCAATGATGCAGAATTCATCAAGAATACAAAGCAGCGAGTGTGTGTGTGTACAGTAAATCGCTTCAGTGCTTCCCAATAATGCTGGAATGTGTGCGTGCCATGGGATTAGAGTGGGATGTATGCCTCCATGCTGTGTGTTAATACATAACAGCAAGCTGTGTTCTATTAAAGTTACTTGTTTCCAGATAATGCTGTATTGTCCTATGATTGAAGCGCTTTATTATTTATTTTAAGTAAATGTTCACATTTTCTGTAGAAAGCTTGAGAAGTTTTGGGCAGAAGTCGCCACCATGATGCAAGTGTATTGTGGGTGCTTGCCAATGGCATTGCTGTGCAGTGTCTAATGTTGTTCTGAGTGGTTGTAGTTTTCATTGTCTTCCAAGTAGAAAATCAGTCATAGTACACTTTAAAAAGCACAAATAAATGTGTGAATATACCAATAGGATGCTCAGAAGAAGTGAGAGGCACATTTCTTACAGCATAACTAATGTATATGTGTTTGTATGTTTGCATATATTTGACAGAAACAAACACACACCAGATGGTGAATTTCAAAAGCAAGATAATTATAAAACATTGCCATTGCAACAGAACTTAATCATATTCTCTTTTCTCATCCACAAACGTGTGCTTCGTTGATGATCCATTGGCATCTTGTTTTCAATTTTCCTTAGTTTTAATGTCAGCCCTATTCAATCAATGCCGCTAATAACACAAAGGGCCCGGCGCCTGCAAAGATAGAAGCTTTACTTTGATAGCCAATTAGGACAAGCTTTCTTTCTTCAATCCGTTTGTCATAAGACTCCATGAGTCAAATAAATATCCAAGGTTGCCTGACACAATTAAAACCAGGAGACATGGCATAACGAGTCTAGAGACTTCACAAGAAAAGTAGCGTTTGTTGTTGTTGTAGGAAAAGCCTTGTTTAGCAGAGAGATAGTTTCTATTAGTATAGAGGAACGTTAATAACAATCCGTAAATTAATGTAATTCTTTGGATAGCGGATTTGCTGAGCTGTCTCATTATGCCTTGGCCATGGTTTTCTCGTCATTTTGCATTTTTCTAGTGATCAAGCAGTGTTTAGCCTTTTATTGAGGCCTTTCCAACCACAATATGAGAGAAAATGAACATCAATTTCATTGTATACATAATGTTGTTGATTTATATTATATACATCCCGCGAGACTTTATCAATGAGCAGCTTAATAGTGCAGCAGCCTTTGATGTAATGATATCCAAACCTTCCAGGAAACCAATGGCAGGGTCTATCAAATGAAAGTCTGCGTAATGAGATTTCTTATTAATGAGGGTGAAATACAGTGAGGTCTGGCTGGAATGAAAGCAGCGTCAGGGGACCAAAGTGATCCCACAAGTCAACTATACTATGGTAATGAGGTCTTGGAGAAACCACAGTATTTAGAGGGACAAAGGAGCTCCTTGATGCATTAGGAGCAGGTATACTCTTGACAATAGATTCATTGCTTCACTGATATCTTCCATCAATGCAACAGAGCTTTCTGTAATCAATTACGATTTGCTTTGTGTTGTATTGCCAAAAATGCTGAGAAGGCTCTATTCATGGGGCCATTTATATTTTATTTATTCAAATATAAATGTGGGCTGTTAATCTGAATCTCCAGGTCAGGCGGGGGAAATTTTTTGAATTGAACTTTGGTTTTGTTGAACTTCTTCATTTTATGCTGAATGTACCACAATTCAGAACAGCCATCCTTGAGATTTTATGAAGAATATAATAATGACTCGGGCCCACACATATTCTTTTCTCTCACATTCTCTCACCTCTAAAGTTTGCCTTGACCATGCTCTTACAGTTCCTTATCATGAATAGGTGCTCATCTGGGGTCTCACAAAGGTTTCAGATTTATAAAAAAAAAATCGTACGTACACCAGAAACGTACACCATTTGTGTACTTACATTATCCCAAATGTTTCTAAGAATGTTTAAATCCAGAGAAATAAGCAATTTTAACCAGGACACGGAACGTGTCGTGCGTCGCCTATCAATGACATCATACTCGCATACCCTCGATTTTTATTTATTGATTTATTGATTTTATTTTGTAGAAACCATGGAAACACCAAAGACGCTTTAAAGGGGACATATCATGCTAAATCCACTTTTTTAGCCCTTAAATGCATTTTGTTGTATATTTGGAGTGTTTAGAAGTACAGAAAAGTTGAAATTATTCTCTTCAGGTGCTTCGTTGATATCTTTATATTCTGTTTTGGTCATATTTTTCAACCTGTTCCGATTTTTCTGTTCTCTATGACGTTTTTTTTAACTATTACGTCACAGTATTTGCAGCGGAACTGCCAAATAAGGACATTGACTTCCGGCCCAACACTTCGAGCAATCCGCCATTTTTATTTCTCGCTGCAATTTTGTAGTCCAAGCTAAAGGATGCAGAAGTTACGAGAGGGTAAGTTAAAATGTTCGGTTGTTGGATGTAGTAACCCACACGCTTCATTACACCGTCTAATGTAGATGAACTGCCGCGCTTGTGACAGGGCGTATGTTTAACTGAAAGAACGAGCAGAGAGAGAGAGACCCGGTCGCGCGCGCGCGCGCACGCACTATCTCTCTTCGGAGCCAGGCGAAAGTGTAAACAAGACTTCACTGTCTCCAAACTAGACGCTGTCTTGCTCTCTCTCCCTCGCACATATTAATCAAAATAAATCGACACGGTGGTAAAAGGTCGGAAGACCAAAGTTTCATGTGTAAATACAGTAACACACCATTGCGATACATCCATATGAAGACGTTGTTCTGCAGGTTCGTCGTCTTCATTTTCATCTCGCTCCGGCTCCGACTCTGGCTCGAACATGTAAGGCTGGCTGGACAAGTCTTCCGTTGTTGACATTTTGTTAATAACGTGTGAATAAAACGTTTCTGTGCCGCTAGATAATCGTATCTCTGCTATCAAACTACAAAAATGGCAGAACGGGGTGGAGTTGAACCGAGTGTGGGCGGGGTATGAAGTGTCTCAATTGTATTTAAAGAGACCGCACCAAAACGAGTTGCTCTGAGACGCACATCAGAAAAGGGATAGAAAAGGGGCCTGTGAAGCTATAATAATGAGGAATTCAGAGCCAAGCATTGCAGTTCCGCTTTATATAGACTACAAATGTATGATTTATATGTAAAAAGGAACGATTTAAAAGCATGATATGTCTCCTTTAATATATTATGTTTTTTATTATACAGGTGAGCAACTGCTTGGATACGTTCGTCGACAGAAAACGAATCATTGTTATATAGCTCAACACAGTTAGTCTTTTTGTTTAAATCTCGTTTTCTTGATTTACTGTGAGTACCATATTTACCATGCCTAATATCGTTCTAGCTCACTGCAGTGTGCAACAAGTGTCTCATATAGTCACCGAGCGAACGGACAGAGTAGCGTTATAACAACTTTCATCACACTCAAATGTATCTAATATGATAAAACAGCGCTGCGTTACCCCACATACACATGACCAGAAGAAGCGGAAGCGGCGTGTGCAGCATAATAAAAGCTCCACTGCTCTCGAGCCATTTGTCGTGCTTGTCTCTCATTAGCAATCACTCCAGCGGCCTCGTTCCGCTCCATGGCTTTCGTAACGTTAATAAATCTTTAATACATTACTGGTCATCCATGGCTGTAGAGGTGAAGACAACATCTCCCATGATTCGGCAAGATCAAGGCGTGATCAAGCTACGCCTTTGTTTTAAAAAAGCAACCCCTAGTGGCAAAAAATTACATAGTGTGCCTTTAAATGACCAGTAATTTTCAATAGGTCTGTTGGGTAAAATAATAGACGATCAAAAACGCAAAGGGGAAAAAAAGACACTTCTCCGACTGTGAGATAGAGGTACTGAGACAGAGGCATGAAAAAGGATTCTATTTGGTGTGCTCATGCTGGAATTTCAAATAATAGAAAAACTGGACTGGGAACAGGTAATGGCAGCAGTCAATGCTGCCACCTCGGTGTCCCACACGGCCCAAGAAAAATCAGTGGTAGAGCGGGATTTATCCGTGAGGGTCTCTCCAATACAGGCCGTAATTCAGAACATAATTCCAAGAGGATGGCCCTCAAATGTTACTAGAGTGTCAGATTGCAGAGCTCCTTGTTGCTATAATCAGATTCTTATGCTTTATTTAAAAAAAAAAAAGCTTGCTGTTTTCTCATTTTGTTGTGTGATTATTTTGTCATTGAGAGGAAAGCGCGCAGCACATATTATTCATCTAAACGTCGAGATGTTTGCTAACAGTATACCGCTGCTCACGTATTTCCAACATCTTTTTGCCCCTAAGCGAAGAACGAAAAAGTATATCAAGGCATTAAATGAAAAGCGGAGTTTTATCATTCTGTTCACTTTATTGCTTGGCCATTTGGGGTTACTAAATCACACACCACTTAAAGAGTGTCTGCGGTACAGAGATATTTACGCCAAGTTTTTTTATTTTATATGAATCACTCTCCTGGCCTCGAGAGACACGCTAGCTACTGACTCTAGAGGCTGCAGACTCGAGTATCCTGTTCAGATCGGGACGAATAGAACCGGAAGAGTTACATATGCACATTTCTATGCCCATTTTGTGCGTACACAACGTTTATACATCAAGCCCCTGTGCCCGGTTGCATAAAGCACCATTGCTGTATCTGTCAAGGAAACTCTTGGCAACAGCAGTGCAAGCATCAATGAGAGAGCATCAGGGTGAAGGCTTTGAATTATAGACATTTATATAGGAGTTTTAGCAGTCAAGGAGTTCTGTAGTGAGAAACCTAAAGCAATTAAGATACTTTTTAACTGGATAAATAGAACTAAAGTTCAGGCTGTGGAGATATAAGTCATATACTGTAAGTCAAGGGCTGTTAGTTTTTCACAAGAACTACTGACACATCAAACCGCCCTTGTTTAGAGAACTTGCTTTAAGAGGTACTGTGAAAAAGCCTTGAATATTCTTTCAAAAAAATCTTTCCTTTCAAACATTCATGAAATGATTAATTGAATCAAATTATGGTGAAAGATTAAACAAACGCTGTTTCAAAAGCATTTACAACTTTGAATTGAAAAACAAGAGTTTGGTTGAAATCAATGCATCAGGCATGTGGTTGTCTTCAATGAGAAGGCAATAATAGTTGATTATATAAGCAAAATATTTATTTAAACTAAGTCACATGAAAATGTCATCACGATTATGTTTTTGACTTGTGTCAAATTATTTCTTCAAAAAAACAGTCAAAAGCATTTTGTCTTGTTATTTGCTGCAACTATAGTGTTCATAGTGTTCTTTTTAACTAAAACTATTAAAAACATGTTTTGAAATAAAGCTGGAAAAAAATATAAATACTAGAAGGGAAAACTTAAAAAACAAACGAAAATTAATTATATATATATATATATAAGTAATATATTATTACTTTTTGTTTGTTTGTTTGTTTGATGTTTTGTTTGTTTAAAAGCAGAGGCTCTGTTTTTTCTTTTGATATATTTCATGTTCAGATATTTATACAACTAAATATTCTGAAGGCCATGAGAATTTTGTGAAAAATTATCAAAATGCTGGCGGTGGCTGAAAACTTGTTTTTTAAACCGCTGTCAGGGAAAATTGGGGAGGTAATTCTTGACATGAAACAGAGTTATCATTTCCGAGGAATTTAAATTTCTTGTCAGTTTGGGACGTGACTGACAGTGATGCCCATGTTTGTCAGTTTGACCTATTCAGATTTGTTGTGAACATGTTTTATTTCATTTACAGCATAATTACCCAATCATAGTGATGAAGAGAACATGATACAGTAGGTGGGCACTTCCTCTTATGTGACATTTTAATGTGACATTTCATCCCTGTCTTTCTGTGTTACACTATAGGACCTCAGTGAGATGAAAACTATCTGCTGGCTTTGCTGTTGGACTATGTGAGTTTTGCAATATTTGTTTTATTTTATTTCCTCATCCAATTATCTATTGATCTGTCTGTCTACCTTTTTTGAAGGAGGCACTGCTTTTTGCGTTATCAAAAAGAGAGCTTCTTTGGTTGAAATGCTTAGTCTTGTTTCAATAACCAAAGGAGGCGGGAAATTAACAAAACCTTCTGTATTTTTAGCCTCTAGTTGAACTTGAACTTAAAACATGCTAATTGTGGCCTTCATGCAAGTCTCTTTAAACCAATACCCAGAATCTCTTCCAGCTCTCCGGTGACATTTAACCATTTCCCCATTGCCACTTGGACAATTACATCAATTGTAACAATTAGCCCGGTCTAGATTGTGTTACGGCTAAGTGCCATTTAGCCAAACAATGCATTCGAGTCAAATCAATGGCCGAAGAGAAATCGCATCGATCTCCAGTGCGCAATGAGAAAATGTCTCATCTCGCAAAAACACCATTGTGTTTAATAGTGGTCAGGTTAGCCTTCGCAGACACCGACTTGGTGCATGCTGGCGTGGCACTAATTCCGTCCCTTTCTTCCCTACAGAGATGAATAGATTGAGTCTTTCATTAGATAAATGGTGCCCAGAGAGTTTTAATGAGGGAGGACAACTGCAACTATCTGTCTAGTGACCTATTATCATCTGTTATTGCGCAGAAATCTCATTTGACTGGATTTTTAATTAAACAGCCGCTAAGTAAAAGGGCACGTGTATTCTACGGCACAAGTCAGGGCACCCACCGGTAATCAGAAATTGCAGGTAACTTTTAATCATTCCTGGGTGCCTTATGGGAGTCGGGATGAAATGTTATATATATAGGACACGTAATAAAGCCAGACTTTGTTAAAAAAAAAAAAAAAAAAATCAACCTTTGAATACAAAAGGAGGTATTTTATAAATGTATTCCCTTTGTTTAACATGGTTCAGAAGGTAATTCGGGTTATGTGTTGATGTACTCAAATGCGCCCACACTCGCTGGTGGCCTGTGCACCTTTAGTTCGGTCAACTTTAGATTTATTTGCATGAAAAAAAAAAAAGATTAATTAGTCAAATAGTATCCTTCTGAGAGCACTCCGGTGATGATGCTTGTGATCTCAAGGTAACACTGTCTCTCAGAGTCGGGTTATTTGCTGGTTAATGTAAGCTTCAGTCGGACTCGCGATGCCCTGGAGCCCTATCCCTCCAAACTGACACCAAAGTCAAATTTCCTGCTTGCTTTTTAGCTGTCTGCACCACAGGTCTCCTGCTGTTTGCAATCAGGAGCTCGCAAAAGCCCAGAAAGGCTTTGATCTGTGTGATGTCTCTCTCTTTCTGTACTGTGCTGTTCACCAGCTTTCTCTCCTCCTGTCCTTCAGTGTGGCCCAGGGTTGTACGCCGTTCAGAGAATGCCTTTTAATTTCCAATTAAATTCCTACGTACATTTCGATTTGACTTTTAGTTGAACTGACAAATAAATGTGGAATTGTAAGCCGAACTTGAATTTAAGGAAGTCAAAGAATGGAATAAAATTCAAAGAATGGAATAAAATTCAAAGAATTTCATATAATTCATAGCTGCAAATGTTACATTTGTAGTTTTTAATAATAAATGTCATTATCAGTAAGGATTACCCAAAAACATGTTAACACAGAAACAAAGTATAGGGAATTTCCAAAAATATTAGATGATGTTACTAATCAATGTGACGCGCACACACACACACACACACACACACACAAACACACACACACACACTTTATACCATTCAAATGTTTGGGATCTGTAAGATTCTTTTGGTGTTTTGGATGAATCTTATGCTCACCAAGGCTGCATTTACAGTATTTGATAAAAAATGTATTTGTTCTATATTTTAATATGTCATTTATTCCTGTGATGGAAAAGCTAACTTTCAAAAGTCTTCATTCACATGATCCTTCAGAAATCATTCTAATATGCTGATTTGCTGCTCAATAATAATAAAAAATGTTCGCGACATGAGGACTTATTTATTTAAAATTCAGTCAAACGCATTGTTTTTAGGAGGCTAATATGTGTCCCTCTCTTGTCCATGATATGACAGGTTAAACTGAATTGGGTTAGCTGGACATTCACTGCTAATAGCCAGTTTGCTTGGCATTATATGTTGTTATTCCTGTCACATTTCAGTTTATTATTTAACTGAAACTGCCCAGAATCGTGCAGTCACCCAGCATTTTCATTATGTTTTTAATGGCCTACAACTATTTCAGCAATTCACCCTTTTTGTAGAATCATTTTCATATTTAGCTTGAGTTACTCCATGAAGCTCTGACTGCCTGTTGTCTTCCTCCCCTACACCAGTATTTTGTTTTACATTTTCCCCCTATTCTCTCTGTCTATTTTTTTTCATATGCAGCAGTTCAAAGTTTAGTATTTCAAAGCAGCTTCCTTTTGAAGGGAAGAGAATCTTTGAATTATGCATTGGCTGTTTAGAGCGAGCTAAAGTAGACTGGCTCCAACCAGGGGGAAACTGAGGCTTCAAAAATCAGGCGGTTAATGAAAAGAACCACGTTCTCTCTCTTTTTCTTTCTCTCTCTCTTCCGTCTCTCGCCTTCCTTCGAGCTTAACTAGGCCGGGCGGTTGCTGCATCTTTCCTCTCATCACTTGCTTTTCCAGGCGGCTCCGGAGGAGCTTGAGTGTGTTTGTCACACTTTCCACCCTAGCACTGAACCGAGGGCATGTATTTGAATTTATTGTGCTTCCTCACCTGTCAGTGTGCATCCACATTGGGGAAGTAACTAACTTAGGACCTATTTACACCTGGTATTAAGATGTTTTGGTCGATCTGATCACAAGTAGACGAGGGAGACACATTCCCGTTTACACCTGGTGTTTTAATCTGTATATTTTGCCCACTTTCAACCACTTCTGTCCCGATTTCTTCAAGGGGAGGGTCTATGGCGGGTAAATGTATGGGCTTTTTCAGATCTTTCGATCTAGTAGACTAAATAAGCTTGCGCAATTTTACACGTGAACGTGACCCAGAGACAGCGGAAAAATACGGGCAGCAGCAGCTTTCGTTTCTGCTTTGACAACCGCAAGACCAGCTGAACGCTGTGAGTGTATGAGAGAACATTGTGCTTGTTACGTTTTTCGTCTTAAAACCAAACTTGGGTCTTCTGACGACAAAGTTTAAATCCCGCCTGGCCAGTGCGCTTCCCATAATGTTTAAGTGTTAGGTGAGTAGGCAGAGAGTAGGCGGTCTTTTGTTTCTGTTCAAACACATTCGACCACGTAAGCGTTTACACTACGAAAGCAATCCAGTCAAATGTGTTTTCGACGGGAGGCCAGCTAGAAGTCGCTGTGCGAGTAAACCTCACTCCTCTGATCTCAACAGGCGCTCTAGCGACAGACGCTAGAGGCTGCAGTCTTTAGCCCTTCTTGTTAGAGCATCTGACTCTCACGTCGGAGACCGAAGTTCGATGCCCGCGCAGTGCGGGGCGAGTAGGACCCGGGTGGAGGGGTTACGTTGGTGCCGTGACCCGGATGGGAGTGAGGTTTAGGGGGTGAGTGTAACAGAGGCCAGCTAGTAGTCGCTGTGCAAGTAAACCTCACTCCTCTGATCTCAATAGGCACTCTAGCCACAGACGCTAGAAGCTGCAGTCTTTAGCCTCCTTGTTAGAGCATCTGACTTTCACGCCGGAGGCCCGCATGGAGGGGTTACATCTGCAAGTGGTGGAAGTGGACAAGCTTAAAACATTTTAGACCCCTAGTTTAGCTGTTTACAAAGTTGTTTTTTCAGTAACAGCCTATTTTTTTCATTAAGTAGCAGTGTTTTGTTACAAAACACACTGTAAAAAAAATCCCGTAGTTTTTACGGAAAAAAACTGGCAGCTGGGGTTACCAGAACAATTCCGTAAAATATACAACAAAACAGTAATTGCTTTTACCGAATAACATGTACATTTTACAGTTTAAACCAGCATATAACACACTGGAGTTCTGTTATATTTACTGGTTTAAACTGTAAAATGTACGTGCTATTCTGAACAACATGTCAATTTTACAGTATAAACCAGTAAATATAACAGTAAATTTCAGTAATATGATATAATGTTAATTTACCGTCCTATTGAAGTATTAATATCTGTTTTGTACACTGATAACCACCAAACACAGCAGTGATGAGAGTCACATGATCAATCAAAGCTCAACACAAGCAGTTCTTCCACAAGAAAGTTAATACAAATATATATAGAAGCTGCACAGTGTCATTCACACAAACATTAAACACCATCATGGTAACACATGAAATTTTAAAAATGCAATAAACATTCATTTAACAACATTAAATGTAACATAAACCCCTAATGTACATAACTGATTAGAAAAAACGAACAAAACTATGAAGAAACAAACATAGTTATTTCAACAAAAATACCTCAAATGTGAAGTGTCACAGGGAATTGTGGGAATGTCAATTTACGGTTTTTCACTGTAAATTATACAATGAGTTGTTTTTTCACTTTCAAAAACTGTAAATTTAACGGTATGTTACAGTAAAATTACATTAAATGTACCGTTAGATCTATCACAGTTATTTACCGTATATAGTACGGAAACTTTCTGTTAACCAATTAACAGTTTTTCACTGTAGCATTTTTACAGTCTTTTACCGTTAAAATTACGATCATTTTTTACAGTGCATTACATCACTATTTTTTCAATGTTTTGATTTTCTTTAATATGTCGGACATTTTAATTTGTTGAATACTACTGATTCAAGTCTCTCAGAGGAAGTTCTTGAAGTGGCTGGTGGCATTTTGTATCTTTTTTTTTTAATTTATAGCAGAATGTTAATGTTGCCATTCATTATTATTTTTTAGCCACAATTTGTTTATTATAAATGTTTTTGTCACAGGAAATCTCTCACCAAATAACAACACAATGCAAAATAAATGACTAATTCTGCTAAGATTTTACGACCAGCACGGGATTCGTGTTCGGAGCAAGCGCAAATTTAGATTAAAATATGCATTTTCATGCGTCATAAATGCACATTCTACCCCTGACCTGTTAACACTGCGATTGCGCATTTGCTTATCTATAATTTAATAATGTCTTTCATACATTTCTGTGAACAAACAAGTTTATATTTTTTAGACTTTTTCTATAATTTGTATATAACACATTTTTGCCTCACAATGTATACAAAAATAAATATGATTTTATCTGACTTTAATATGGCTTTTATCTGAATTTAAGACATAAAAAAAATAATTGTCAGATGACCTCAATTAGAAGTGTGTCTGTGATTCAGCCCATTTCATCAGAATCTCACTCCAGTCAGGCAACCAGAGATGGTAACCCTGGTTATATATTTTAAACTGCATTGCTGCTTTAGTAGCTTCAATGAACCTGGTGCTTTTTGTTAGTACTTTGTCATTCTTGTAGAAAGATGTATCTTGTTTTCAGAAGAGTTGCTTGACTGTAGTACTCTAAAAACTTGGTCAAGCTACATGATTTAAAGTAGCTTCCCCAGCATTGGTGTGTATGATGCTTTGGTGAAGCATGTGTTTGCATGTGAATCTGAATGTCTGTGTAAGTGGTGATTATCATCGCGTTGAGAGAAATGCGCTATAGAAGTTGTATGAGGGGAGGATGGGAACTCCAGCTGAGGGTGGAACAGGTCTGTGGGATATGGCATTTTGGGGGATAGGATTGTTTGATGGCACCTCCACCTGGTGATGGGGTGGTACTACAACCAACTACCCAGCAAGCAATTTTAGCCTTCCAAATACAGCCCTGTCGTCTAGGCTAAAACGAGGCAAAATTTGGGCTGTCAGTGCCCAAAAGCTACAAAAATTGAATAGATTAAATTGAATACATCTTACCATAGCCCAAGAATAGACTAGTCATCTAGATAAACATGAACATGTCAAAGAAATGAAACCAAACACCTTGTAATCACTGTTGAAAAACGTCATGTAACCATATTCAAAGTTATTTTGGCTATAGAAATGGGTTACTCATAGCCGGACTATATCGGGTCTATAGTTATCCGAGACAGTGAAATGACGGCTATTGCTTGCTGGGTAGTTCTGTGAAGCTTGTACTACCCTTGTTTATAATGTTTTTTTTTGTTTTTTTTTTGTTTTAAGAGTTGTGACTTGTGAGCTTGCAGTCTGAAATGAATGTGATCAGAGAGTAAGAACTGAATGTGATGGATGCTATGAAATGATATTAATACAATAAACTGGCAAAACTGCATGTCCGATTTGTGAATGAAAGACTCTTGTGAACTGACTCTTTTTAATAAATCGGCCAAAAAGATTCACAAGTTAAGCTCATGACTTATTGGAATTAATGACTCGTTCAAATACTGAATAATTCAGAAAAGTTCTTGACTCACTCACTGAACTGCACTGACTTACTGGAGCCGAGTTAACAGCACTAAAAGAATCATCACCACAATCATTGTATTGTGAAAATTGCTATACAAATAAATGTGAATTTAATTAATGTAAACATTAAAGAACTTGAATCATAAAGTGGAATTTGAATTGTAATCCCAAATTATTAAATTAAATATCATTCAGAGATTGATAAATTGCGTTCCGAGTCATGGCTAAGAATGTTTGAAACTCTTCACATCCTGATAGCAATCAATAATAGAAGTGGTCTAAATATTAAAACATGTATATATATCTGGAAGTCTCAGGACCAAAAAATGTTCGTCCAATCATTGTATTCTGTCTGAATGCAATGATAGGATGTCCTACCTGCCTGTCAACATATGTATTTCCATACCTCCATGCAAATATCACGTCATCAGCATGTTTCATGAAGCTATGCAGATTTGTAGACAGACAGTCACCGAGCACTACAAACAAACAGCAGCCTTTTACAGTTCTTCCTGAACCAAAACAACCAGCTTATGCTGTGTTCACGCCATGTCGTAACTGTAACTGTATTACGAGGTGGCAACCTGTGAGGTTCTACCCAGAGCTGTCCTCAGCATGTACTCAGACTCAGATTTATGTGTTTCTATGTCAACACTATTAACGCCGAAATTAATCTGCAGCAGTCAGGTGGTACTAGTAAGACCTCTGTAAGTTATTTACATTCATTATTATTGTAATATTATGTGCTTTGAAACAATTGAATGCCCTCTCCAGTCTCGTGACGCTTTGCAGAATCTGCTGTGTGCGTTCATGTGTTTTAGAGGAGGCGTGGCTTTGGAGACTCTCTGAAGGGAGGGTGGGATCTCATGCTTTCAAATCTATGCTAGCCACTTCGAAAGTGCCTACCCTACCTTTAAAGGGATAGTTTACCCAAAAATGAAAATTCTGTCATCATTCTAACCCTAACATTAACCCTCACAACGGGCTGCGTAACACACAATAATGAACCTCATTGGTTCTTGAGGAAGCTCAAACGGGCTGCGTAACACATGATAATGAACCTCATTGGTTCTTGAGGAAGCTCAAATGGGCTGCATAACACACGAGAATGAAACTCATTGGTTCTTGCTGAAGCTAAAATGTGCTGCGTAACACAAGAATGAACCTCACTGGTTCTTGCGGAAGTTCAAACGGGCTGCATAACACACGAGAATGAACCTCAGAGGTTCTTGCAGAAGCTCAAACTTCAGATAACAATAACGATATAGTTACAAAAATCTATCTAAATTTAAAAGAAAAGCAGAGTCCACACCACAACTAAAACGTTAACGGCACAGAGGATCAATGTCGTTGGAATCCCTTTCAAAACATTTTTGTTTACTGCTGATGTACAATAAAAAACATTGACAGCCAATCAGAATCCATCCTGCTTTAAAGAACCCAAACATTTAAAATGGCAGATAACAGAACTGCAGCACATGCTTATAATAAACAGGATGTTATCATTGGTGTGAATGCTAATATAGCGTTCTAGTTATCTTTATAGCTATTCGTGGTGTGAACAGGCCTTTATTGGTATTGGCTTAATGCCTCACTCAATTATTGAATCATTCAGAACAGTTCTTCACTCACTCACTGAACTGCACAGATTTACTGGAGCAAGTTATTTTGTTCGTTAAAAGCACTAAAAGAATAATGAATGGAATCATTAAGGAGCTAGAATCATTAAGTGGAATCTGAATTGTAATAAGAAGTATTAAATGCCATTCAGACAAAGTGCGTTCAGAGTCATTGCGCAGCAGCTTTCCCAACTAAATGAGCCGCGAAGCTTGATTCCAGGTTCGAATCCAAATCGCAACATGTTCCGATTCAGAAAGCATTGTTCTTGCAACACCAAGGTTGCTGATTTGTATTCTGTGGAACGTGTACTGAAAAATATTAATACCTTGAATGCATTGTAAGCACATGTCCCAAAAAATGGGTTCTTCAAAATACACAACTACATGAAGTCACCCCATCACACTGATTCTGTTTAATCACCACCAGAGAAACGTAACCTTCAAAGCACACGCCAACAGTCTTTCAAACTGGGTTATGTCTTTATCATTAATAAACAGACTTCAAAAGGCTCTGAATGATAGGCTGGGGGTTGGGGAGCGGGGCACATTAATTATTCTCTGTTACTGAGCGGGTCTTGAGTGTAATGGTCTCCCTCCCCAGCAGAATGATAGGGGTCTGTTTCTGCAGGGAGAGGCGTTTACGTCTCGGGCTATAATGTGTGATATCTATGGGAAAGATCAGCCAGGAATCCGTTAGAAGCCCTGCAGGGGGTCTTTTCCCTTATTCTTTCCTCTTTTTCCCCTCTTCCAACTCCCACTATATCTTGCTAAATTCTCTTTTCAGGCTCATGCTTCATTATCCACACTTATTATTAATCGGAGGTTTTTCTTGCTGCGTCGGTTTGAGTGAAGGAAAAAAGCGCTGATCGATAATTTGCCGGAAAAAAATCGTTTCAGTTCTAAATGTGTTGCTCAGATCAGTCATCGGCCCTTCACTGCGAACTCGAGACGCAGGCGCTAACTACTCACCTGCGGTGGCAATCGATGACCAAACGGGGTATGCGAGTGGAAGAAAATGGGATCAGTCTCGTTCTCCCTCTCATTTTCTCTCAGTCTGTCTCACTTTGTTTGTGGTTTCGATTCATTGGATTTCAGAGCTGTGAAATGTGGAATCCTACAGGAGAAATACTGGGTGAGGGAGTTCATAATGCTGACCACTCTTGAGAACCCAGTTAGAGACAGGTTTTTTGATTGATAAAGGGCTAGTTTACACTAAAAAGTACAATTTTGTCATATAGATTGCTCACCCTCATGTCGTTCCAAACCTGTTTGACTTTTTCAGTGCAACACAAAAAGGGCAGAGTGTCCGAGCTGTTTTCCATAGAATGAACGGGGATGGTGAATTATACTGCCAAACTCCAAAAAGGAGTTCATTGATAATCACTCTCAAATCTCATTCCTGCTTGTTATCAAAAAAAAGAAAAGAAAAAGGCATATTACCTTTATTTATGTAATGCTTTATACAATACTGATTCAAAGCAACTTCACAGTAATAAACAGGAAAATAACAGACTCAATAAAAACCAGTTCAATTATAAGTTCTACAGAAGACAACTCTAATCTAACTCAGTCCAATAACAGTGTCGACACCGCAAAATTTGTCAATTATGAAGCAAATTTGATTCTGCTATAAAGCAGCACTACAGAAGAAAATAGTGTCATTATTTAGCTCAATTCAGCTCAAATTTTGTTCTCATCTAATGGTATCAGTGCAGTCAAATTGATAATATTAGGCTACTAAATATTAAGAAACTAAGAAAGCCAAAGTCATCAGTGTCAAAGAACCCAAACTTCAAGCGCTGACAGAAATGTACAAAAACATCTTGGGATAAACCAAGCTTTGTAAACACGTGGCACCAGATGACAACAATTTTCATTTTTGGGTGAACTAGCATTTACACCGTGCCATGTTCCTTTCAATTATAAATGATATTGACAATTATAAGTGTCATTTTCATGTTATGTTAGGATTTTTTTTAAAAGACTGCTAAAGATGCTTCTTTGCTCTGCCTTGCTTCTTTAATATACTAGTCAGCAACTTATTCTTTTTTGTGTGTGTGAGTTTTAATTTAGCACAGACGGTTTATTTAATTATTGGCATATCTCAGTTGCAACCAATTAGGCCGAACATATCACTCTGGTAGCATCATTCGCTGACATGTCAAATGCAAAATTAAAGGAAAAACATAATTTAAATATTATCAAAAGTGTTACAGGGAAGAATTTAAAGCAAAGAATTGATTTTTTCTGACTTTCTGGTCTATGTCAACAAGAAATACAGAATGCTGCTTAATTAAATTCATGACAGAAAGGCTCCTGCAGCAATTACTTAAATTGCCAGAGCTCAATAACTGACAGGCAACCATTTTAAAATGGACAGTTCTGGTAAAATCTAAGTTGTAAAATCCTAGAATCACCATTCCTCCATAATAACCCTCATCTTCTTAACACTTGTAGTTTCAGGGCCACCAGTCCCTGTTTAACAGGCAAATGGCCATGCACGTCTGGTGAGCAGAAAGGTCAGGGTTATTGAATATCTCACTTCCTGCCCTTTCCCCACGCCACTGCACAGCCAACAAGATGGAAACATTAAAGAAGATTTCAGCGCTCTGACAGGCACGGGTCACGTCACCCGAGAGCGGCTGCCAATTTTCCATTTCAAGAAATCCTCAATGCCTTCATTTGCCTTTGAGGGTGTGAAAGCAGCTGTGTGACGATGTGCATCCCAAAGCCAGGCCGAGTCTTCAAAACCGGGAAGTGTGTCGACGTGTTTGTCCAGGTGGATGGAAATAAGTGTTTGGATCTGATATGATTTTGATATCGATGATTTTTAAAGATATATTAGAACTGAAAACCAAAAGTTACACAATGAAATATACATTTATACAGAAAAATAAAGTTAAAGGGATAGTTCTTCCAAGAAAGTAAATTTCAACCTCATACTGTTCAAAATTTGGCAAGTTTGTGTCTGTAAAATGTAATTTTACTAATTGCTACAATACTGTGGCATTTTCTATTCCTCTAATTAACCTTTGATCTCTGCATCCCATTTTAAACGCTGTAAATGCTTCCGTTTAGTTCAATAAAACTGCCATCAAAATCTTGTTCGTAGACTAACTAGCATTCATTGTTTCTTTTCTGTAGATGAATGAGATTCTAATCATGCATTTTTCCTTTAAAGAGAGCAAAGCGAGGTCTGTGGATCCATAGATGTGTTTTATTCAAATTCAGATCATATGAAGTGCTAGTTAGCTATGAAGACAGTCTAAAAAATAGCGTTTGCTAATGAGACTGGTCTCATTTAGGTGGCTCTCATAGTTAGCACTTCACAACAGTGTTTGTTTCACTCTTGAGTGTCAATTAGACGGCGCGAGGAGAACTTCTGAAAAGCAGTAATTTTCTCTCCTGGATTAGCTGATAAGGAACTTTTTCAAAATGGCTACACTTAGTCCAATTCGGAAATATAGTCAAACAAATGCAGCGATAAGGGTTTTTCATGTTTTTCCATCAAAGCTTTTTTCATTTTAACTAATCTTCAAAGCGTTTTCCTGTTTATTCGTGCTATTTGAGTTGTGACACAGAGAGCTTTGGTTTATTCGGCTTAAACAGCCAATCATAAGGTTGGTTGGGTTTCTGATAACAGTTTGCAGCTATTTTTTCACCTATAGTTGTGTTGTGGTTCTTCAATTCTGCAATTCATCATCGGCTGTAATCAGTCATATCGTGTGTATTACTTACATTTTTCATCATATGTCTCTTCAGAGATGTGTCCCAACCAGTCCGGTTTTCCTTGTGTTCATCTCTCTTGTGAGAATGCTTTGTTGTCTCCATCTCCTCGATGGGTATTTTGACCCAAGTGTGACTCCTATCCAGACAATGTGGGCGAGCTGAGCACTGACCCAAGACCAATGGATCCTGCATGTATCTAATAAGGCCAATTGGGGGATTGCTGCAGTCCCTACAATAAACCTGACGTACAAATGGAAAGGTTTGAGCGGGTAACCTTGCACAACATTGTTGGAATTAAAAAATGACACAATGATTTGTCATTTATATGGTGAGGAGGAGTATGGAAACTCTGAAGTTAAGATTAATAGACAAATGGATAGCCTGACCCAGTTCACCCAGTTATTCACTTTGAGTTAGTTCAATGCTGATTTAATTCAGTTCAGTGTTGATGTTGCAAATTAACAATAGTGTCATTATCCAGCTGAATTCAGTTCAAGTTTTGTTCTCATTCGATGGTGTCAGTGCAGTCAAATTGAGCAATATATTAAGCAAGCCAAAGGCAACAGTAAACTCCATCCAGTGACAAAATCCATCCAATATGGACTAATTCAAATAGGATGACATGGAACCCATTGATAAACCCATTTGGGGCCCATACTGGGGCTAATTCAGATAGGGCCGACATGGGACCCATTGCCTATATCCCTTAAGTCCATATCGTGCCTACATTGGCCACACCATGAATTGTTGGCTGGTACCTGCATCTCAGCATCCTTCAAACCCCAGGCAATGTGGGCGAGCTGACCACTGACCCAAGACCAATGGATCCTGCATGTATCTAATAAGGCCTATTGGGGGTTTGCTGCAGTCCCTACAATGAACCTGACATGTGCAAATGAAAAGGTTTGAGTGGGTAACCTTGCACAACATTGTCAAAATTAAAAAATGACGCAAAGATCTGTCATTTATATAGTGAGGAGGAGTATGGAACATCTGAATTTAAAGATTAATAGACAAATGTATAACATAAGCCAGGCCGGGTTTACCTCATAATGTGAGACGCAAAATACATTTTTGGATTAGTGGATTTTTGGACATATCTATAAGAATGGGGTTTACGCAGAAATTTGTGCCATAGAAACTGCTTTTTCATAGCTACATTTGTCTTAATTTGCAGTGGCCCAATGTCTTAGCAAGATTTTATTTAATTTGATTAAATCTTTAACTAAAATGATAGTTTGCATGACTAGTAATGTTACTGATCTGTTCAATTTAATATGGATTAATCTTTAGACCTCATCGGTAATGATGCAGGGACCTTTTGTTTCATATCAAATGCTCCATAAATACTCTAGTCAGTCTTTAGCCTTGAGAACAACTGAGTTAGAAGGGTCATCGTTCTTCTAAAAAACTCCATCCATTTTCATCCCTCACCATTTTAGGAGACACTATCGCAGACATTTACTTTAACCATCTGTGTTGCTAACCGCTGGCCCGTACTTGATAGAGGTGACAAAAGAGAGAGAGGTCAAGAAAAAACGGAAGGAGAAAATGAGGGGGAAGGAAAGACTCACGGTAGAAAGTTATTCAGGCATTCACCTCTAAGCACTCCGGGCTCTCCCGTGTCCTTCCTATTTCTGCGTCTTATATTCCACATGCCTCTTGAACACGCACAAGAGCCCCAGAATCATGCGTTAACAGTTGCAATGGCACTGAGCTCGAGTTTCGGGTCTTTTCCCACAGGCACAATGATAATTCTCACTCACAGAGAAAATTGATGAATTGCTTGTCCGGCTGCTGTTTGGATGTATTGGATGCATGATAAATCCCTAGCGGAGTGGAGTGCGCTGTGTGGATTGCTGTGACATTTGAGGTGCCGCTCATCCTGGATTTGTGGTCACTACACAGGGAGTGGACTCACCAGACCTCTGCTGTGAGAAGTGGATTTGCAACACCTTGCAACCACACTGTCAACTTCACAAGCTTTTGTCGTCAGAATAATGTTTTTGACTTAATATGTGTGAGCTTTTGAAGTGTGTTCACAACATGCACATGAGGGACATGGTGGACCACAATGATTTGTCTGACTTCTTGTCACTTATTTGACAGGACCAGAAGAGAGGAGACACAAAGGCAGGGATAAAGTAGGGTCAAACTTTGACTAAGCTAAACTTTGACTTAAATCTGATGACAGTGGTATCATAAATATAGCTTATTTAGCTCAAAACAGGTTAAAAACAACATTATTTATCCATCTGTGAATGATTTATTTTCCTATAGATGCCATAGTGAGTTGACCAAATGTCGAGGTGTCCATGAGCAAGACACCTAACCCCAGCTGCTCCCGACGAGCTGGATGGCGCCTTGCATGGCTGACACCGCCGTCGGTGTATGAATGAATGAGTGAGTGAATGGGTGAATGTGAGGCTATATGTAAAGCTCTTTGGTGGCCATAGGTCTGTGAAAGCGTTATATATATGCAGTCCATTTTATAATTTTTTACCATAGGTTAATTAACCAAGCTAAAAAAATGTTCTAAGAATGATTTGCTAAAATTAACAAACGCTATTGCTGAATGTTCTCTGAACGTTCAAAACATCCAGTTTTTTAAATGTTTTAATTTTCAATTCCATTTTTCCATCATATGAATGTTACTTTTGAATGTTCTCTGAACGTTCTGAAATCAGTAACTTTTAAAAAACATTAGACGAATGTCCAACTAATTTCAGAAAAAAAAAATCGTTCCATGAAAGATGTAGGCTATAACATTTTTGTGCCAACATTTTGAGAACATTATTAAATATCAGATAACTTTGAACGCACGAATTGTTATCGTGGCTGGGTGAGTGTTTGTACAGAGAAGCTAGAACGATAGCCAAAGTTCTGAGAATGTTCTGTCTTAGCTGGGAAGAAGAAACAATTATAATTAAGCTATTGGTAACACAGTTTCACCCTAAAATGTAAACACTGTGGCATTTTCAGCATTGCTTTGTTTGTTCAAGTGACCCAACATGGCAACATTGGCTTAACCAATGGGCATGAGTTTGATGCAGAACTACCTGTTTGTTTGGAAATAATCTTTGTTTTTTATGATTATATCCTTGAGAGACTTCTCTAGGAATCGAACCCACAACCAAACTGTTGCTAGCACCACCAGTTAAGCTATAAAAACGTGTCCTGTGCTTACAAACGTCCTTTTTTAAATCTTTGGTCTTAAAGAACAGAATGTAGACTAACACTGAATGACAGAACTCTGCTGCGTTGCACAATCATGTCACAAAAGCGTAAACATTTACAACGCAAGCAATTAGGATGTGCACTGAGCCTTTTATGTGAAGCATACAGCTAATGTCTCTCTATCTGCCCTGAGCTTCTCACATTTAGCCATCTCCACAGATCAGCCGTAACTCATTCTCATTCTCCCGCTAAACGAAGCTCTGTAACAATGTTTTTCTGTTTAAAAAATGTCGTTATCACAGCAGGTAGATGTATTTTACAGGCCAATTATTTTGGAGAAGACAGAGAGAATACAATCTTACGGCTGAACAGACATCAATTTGAGGTATGAAAATGCAATAAATCAAAATAAAAAGAAAACGTTTGCATTTGTATGTGGAAGGGAATGTTGTGGAGGAGCGAAAGAGGGACTGAGGAAGAAAATACACTGTTTTTGTAAGTATAGACTGAGAACAGTTTCTGAAAGTTGAGAAAAGTGGAGGAATGTTTCAATGCAAAGTGAAAAATATATTCAGAAAATGCTGTGGATATAATATTTTTTTCAATTTTGAAAGCACAAATGGGAAAGATTTTAACCTTGACAGCATTTCTATGAATAATTTGTTTCTCAAACATATGGGGAAATAGAAAAACTCAAAAGTACAGAAAAATTGGAGCAGTAGACCCTAAACCTTATTTTATTTTAATAGCCAAGTTATGTTCAGCTTTGGTTGCACACTTTGCTTTTGTGTGAAACTCATTTCAAACCGAGTAAGACTTAATTTACTTTATAATAACTTAGTTTAAGCATATTTATGACTAAAAAGAACACCAATTCAAAGTCATCAGTAGGCAAGACTATGCGATTTCTGGGATGTTTTTAGCAAGTGAAATTCTCAGCAAGGCCGTGGCTCCCTCCACCAACACATTTTTAACTGTTTATGGAAAGCAATGAGAATCCAAACTGAAAAGTAAAGAATGGAAAAAAATATACAATATTAAGTTACTCACACAATGCAAAAGTTTTATGATGTGTTTTTGAGCTGTCAATAGCTGTTTCTATCCAAAGTTGCAGATTTAACTTATGCACAAAATTGGAATTTTGCATAAAATATTTGCGAATAAAGCAGATTTCCATCCAGTGAGTTGAAGAGAACAAAATTATCACTTCCTGATAAACTGGGGCAAAATATCACTAAGAAAAATGGAAGTTGCTGCAATTTTTGTTTATGACACAGAGGGCAGCAGGGATATTAGGCTGCTGTCACTTTAAGACCAAATGCACGGATCCAATTTATTGTTACACAATCGACTTATTTCCCACCTTTTTATCGTATGTTCATTTAAGACATAACCATCAGTGTTTAATTGACTCCTCCTCACCAAGCCGGGCATTTTGACATATTCACCAGAATGATTGACAATTAGGAGGACCAATAGTATAGGTGATCCACCCAGAAGTAAAAAATCCTCCGCTATACCTTTAACTATTTAGGTGCGAACACTGTAGCTCAAAGAAGCGCACTGAAGTAAAGTAAAGAAATGCACTAAAGTTTCTTGCTGTCATTGCTGTAAGGTTGCAGTCATTGCAATGTCTGCACTCTCTGCAAAGACGTTGCATATTTATTGTCCTTTTAAAGGAGAACTCCGGTCAATTTTAACATTGAGCTCATTTTATTGTACATTTGGAGTGCTGTCAATACAGAGAACAACGACAAAAATCGGTGTTGCCTACACCGAGTTATTCTATTTTTAAAATTTGCACCCTGTTGACTTCAATGGGGCAATGTTTAAACCTGCTTTTAGCCTCTTAACATCCTTGATGTGTCATTACAAGTGCACAGAAAATGTGAGTGATTCCTTCTGAGTGAACACGAGTGGATCTGACTGCGGTAGATTTAAAAGATATGTATAAAAATTATGTTATTTAAGCCAGCGCAAATACCTGTTTACATCCTGTTTTTCGGTTGAAGTCCAAAGTAGTCAATTGCCGAGTTCACGCGCGTGATCATTGGTAACTAAACCTATGCGCGTGAACTCGGCAATCGACTACTTTGGACTTCAACCGAAAAACAGGATGTAAACAGGTATTTGCGCTGGCTTAAATAACATAATTTTTATACATATCTTTTAAATCTACTGCAGTCAGATCCACTCGTGTTCACTCAGAAGGAATCACTCACATTTTCTGTGCACTTGTAATGACACATCAAGGATGTTAAGAGGCTAAAAGCAGGTTTAAACATTGCCCCATTGAAGTCAACAGGGTGCAAATTTTAAAAATAGAATAACTCGGTGTAGGCAACACCGATTTTTGTCGTTGTTCTCTGTATTGACAGCACTCCAAATGTACAAAAAAATGAGCTCAATGTTAAAATTGACCGGAGTTCTCCTTTAAGACACCTAGTACAACTGCCAGACCAGTGAATGTAGTGAAGCAATTTAAGCTGTGAATAGAAAAATCTTGAGTTTTCTGAACACATAATATGCATGCGCATGACGCACCATTTTCACAAATTCGTATTTGTGTAGTTTGCACGGAGACGATAATGCTATCATTTTCAAAAACTTGGACTTTGAAAAACATTTTCAAAAGTCTAAATGAACAGCCAGAACGTTATTTGAAAACAGTGTAGAGTAACCGGCCCCTGAATGTGTTAGGCCTAAATTATGGTGAAAATAGTATTTAATATAGTTGATACACAATGCTAGCTATGAAAACTGATTCAGAAAAAGTTCTTCTGTTGCTTGAATATGCAGTTGTTTGTAGACAAATAAACTAGTGAGTTTATATCCTAAAAGTCCACAGGGCCAAAAAAATTAAGAAACACCCATAACCAATTAGGCTAGGCCTACTTCTTAAACAGTCCTGATTCTTTACTCTAAAATTAGAATACAAGTATAAAAGTCTAATAGAAGTTTTGACTGTATAACTGTTGAGCGTCTTTTACCTCCACCTGACATCCCAATTATGAGTCTTCCAGACAGGTCAGCCTTGTCAGAGCAGCGTGACGCATTTAGCAAAACTCTAATTGCCTTCATCAGCTGGTGTGACCAGCCGTTCACGCATCAGAACCCCGCATGCGACCTGATCTCATCCGTTTCCAGTTATGACAGTACACACGACTCTAGCTGAACCTCGGTATGTGTACAGCACATAAAACAGGAGATCTGTTATGTCAAATTTGTTTGATGTGTCACAGATGTCATATTTCTGTAGGCCTTTCTGATGCTTGCATCATCCTGTCATTGCCAAAACGGCTATTGAAAATGAATGAGTTGTTTACCTTTCTGTTGTCGACGTCGTCGTAGTTGTTTACATTCAGATGAGGCTGATTGTCAGATTTACATTCATTTATGCAGCTCTAGATTAGAACAGTTACGTACAATGGAATAGAGAATTAAATGGGAGAAAGTGTCTTTGACTGACTTGTTGAGGACGGAGGGTTCGGAAACTGTGCTCGGAATGTACAATAAACTGCTTCAGCCCGGTTGCTGTGGTAACTAGAGCACACCGCCACGTGAATGTGAGCTCGCGACTTTCCACGGAAGAGCGAGAGACCTTTGGGGATGTGGGAGGGCTGATGTCAGTGAATACTGACAGTGCACATCCTAAATTATAGCTGGATCTGTCTGCGCAGCATACCAATATGTGATATTTTTATAACTGTGATTCCCAGGACTCCGGAATGTGCCGGTGAGCGAGCGATTCGCCGTGCCTCTTCGTTTGATTCGATGTCTAATGAATTGCTACGTGGTTTGATTCAAAGAAAAGAACACACACACACACAATATTTAGCAGAAAAATCTCTTTTTAAGCCTTGAATGTTGACAGATGTTTTCTCTGGAATCTTCTTCGGATTAGTTGAACATTTCACTCATGTTTTGTTTGTCTACACACATAGACTTAAAAAAACAAAAAAAACAAAGGGGCCGTTGACAATGTGAATTCAACACGTTTTCTCTCACAGTAACAGTCTGTGAATAATTAAAAGCTCAATTCAGACACAAAGCTTATTAATCCCAGCCCTGTTCACTTCAGACTCATTCACTATGGCTATGCCTTTTATCTGCTGTGCAACACAGAAACATAGACATCATAGATTTAGTGGACATTACAGGGAATTATTTTCTCACAGGCTTAATAGGAAATTTTTCAAAGAGAATCGTAGATAAACGTCTTTATAAGAGTTGCTCAAACAATCTGACTCTCTTTGGCTCAGATATTATCTAAATGGATGCAGCAACTTTTTGATAAATATTTGACAATGATAGTTTTCTTTTCTAGCTGATGAAAAACTTTCCGTAAACACGTTTTTATTTAAAATGAATTGGTCTTTTTTTTTTCTCTATGAAAACTAACAACAGCAACACTGAGCTTTAGATTTAAAAAGGATTGTGTAGTCATATAGGATCTGATTAGTATGAGCTCTCGAACAAAAGTGGTAACTATATAGTAATAAGTGAGGGAGGACTGTCTGAATGTTTATGAATATGTAAGAAGTTTTGATTGAATTACCATTTCACTCTCTTGCTTCATCTTCTTTTTGTTGAACAAAATTGTTATTGCCAATGACCTTCATCTAGTGATGACAGCAGTGGGATTGACTGGGGCACTTTATATACAGCTGCATTGTCATATTTGTATGTTGAAATCTCTCACTCTAAGTAAAAAAAGGTTCAATAGGGTTCAATGCTAGGGTTCTTGACTCAATTTTAAAGAATCCTATATGCCAAAAAGGTTCTATAAGGAGAAATGTCTTAAATGATTGCATAATACTTTCACGTTTAAAGGGCTAATCAATTTTTTTTCTACAAACTGTTTAATTCCTAAGATTTAAATAAAATGAAAAATTAATCCATAAAATTATGCTATGATAAGAACCCTTAAAGGTTCTATGTATTGTATGAAGTGCCTGATAGAAACTTTTCTTCTGCTGTAGCCCTGAATTATCAGATACTTGGGTTCTTCTTGATCAACGAACATAAACAGAAGCTCAACAGTACTTTCTTGACGCACGAGAACAAACCTCATTGGTTCTTGCAGAAGCTCAAACATGCTGCGTAACACAAGAATGAACCTCATTGGTGCTTGAGCTTCCATTTACCATATCTGATGTGTGTGATGATGTGAATAAAAGTCTAAATTAAATCTGTTCATCATATAAAGTGATTGTGGACTAAATTTTGGACTAAACTGCTGCATTCATATGGATTAAAGTGGTAATTGCGTTACTGTCTATGGAGGGACAGAAATCTCTCAAACTTCATTTTAAATATCTTCAGTTGTGTTTTGATGTTGAACGAAAGTCTTTGGGAACTGGAACGACATGAGGGTGAGTAAATGAGGACAGAATTTTCATTCTTGGGTGAACTAACCATTTAAATCTGTCAAGGACAGACAGTTAAGGCCCTGCTTTAAATCAATTAGGGTCAAATAATTTATAGCTATCAATAAATGCCACATAAAGAACAAAATGTATCATCACAAAGCACATGTCTCAGCATATTTTACAAATAGGTTTACAAATAAATTCTCCAATTATTCCAGAACATCGTAATCGACCAAGAAAATAAGAACTTTTTTCTCAAATGGACAGAAATATGAATACAAAAAAAAGAAAAGAAAATCATCAGCATGAAGTTTGTTCATGTCACCATTAAATGAAAATGAATAAATCTCTATTTTTATGGAATATTGCAGTATTTATTATAAATGATTTATCCATGCACATTTAAATAAACAATTAGTTCCCATGACTTACTAATACATCAGCAAGTTTTAATTCACTCACTCATTTTAAGTAAAGTGTGCATAAAGTTTAATAACTTGTTCCCTCATTTTTCTAAATCGTGGCCATGTTGTAAATGTAAGGGACTCTCTGGGTGTCTGTTTGGGTGGGTTTAGTTATCCAGCTTCACCTCAGTCCTCGGGCACACCAGCTCCAGCTCAGTCCTCCGGCACCCTGGCTTAGTCTCGGCCACTCGTCCCTGTGTCTTTGCCTTGGTCTCCGGACCTTATGGGTCACCCGGTCTTGTTGGCTTTTTGGCTCCACCAAGGTCGCCATTAACATCAGACTCGTCTTGATCGGTCATCTCCCTGGTTCCGTCTGCAAAGTCTACACCATGGCTTCTCCCTCCCTCAACTCCGCTGTGGGCTGTCATCCAAGATGCTGCTCACTGCAGAGCAAATGGGTGGAGCTTACGTCTAGGTCCCCCTCGCTAGACGTCCAGCGAGGAGGAGCTAATGTAATTTGGGCCTAATGGGTGGAGCTAGAATATCCAACCACACCATAACCCTACCCACAACTCAATTCCTCCACCCCATTTAGATGTCCATAGAGGAGGAGCTGGACGTCATTTGACTCTGCAGTGAGTACCACTTGTGTCATTCTGGGATTCTGCTAGGGCACCTCCTTCTGCTGGCACCGCTCTGGATTCTTCTGCAGTTTGCTCCGCCCTGGTCCCTGTGGTCTTCTTTTTCCCTGCCCTGCGCCAACCTTCTAAGCCCCCTCCCACCCTCTTCTGTTGGATTTTTTTGTTATTGTTGTATGTTATTGTTAAGATGCGTTGTCTTGATGGGGAGAAGTGTAAGGGACTATCTGGGGTTTGGGTCTGTTTGGGTGGGATTAGTTCAGTTGCCTGTGTTTTCAGTTCGTTTGTATATGGTTTTTCATTGTTTGATTAATTTGCGCACCCGTTATTCATTTCGTTGATTGGTTTGTTCTGTGTATATAAGCCCTGTGGGGTTTTTTTCAGTTCATTATCAGTTCTCATCACATTACATTTGGTGGTTCTGAACCACCAAATGTAACGTGATGAGAACTGATAAGGGACTGTTCGTTATTTATTTAAGGGGCCACCGGAGGAGTTTTGAGATCTGTTGTCAAAAAAGACATGACCCTCCCTTCGCCAGCAATAAATTTTTCTAGGACCCTCCAAAATGATTGTGAAAAAAGGCATGACCCTCCCCGATAATTTATTGATTAGCCTACTTCTGTACTGGTTTGCGCTTGGCAAAGATGTTCAGATAGCCATTGTTTGTTTGTTTTTTTAAACCATAAACTCTTGCTTTCTCATCTTGGCTGTAACGATAGACCAAACCTACGATTCGGCTCGTATCACGATTTTTGATTTTAGATTTGAAAAAAAAAAATCATGTTTTCGGTGCTGATGCGGTGTGACTCGTTCAACATGTGGGTGGCGTTGCGAATAAAGCATCTAAAAGCTGTCACAAAGAACCGGCAAAAGTAATGATTATTAATATGTCATATATAGCTAGGAGACAATTTAATTGTTTATTAATAAACAAGTGTTTTCTGTGTCTACTGCAAAGATGAAGTTGACGATGCGTCGCGATCTTCTCAGGACGCGCCAGAGAGAAATGCACATTTCATAAGCAGAAAGCAGTCTGTTTTCTTTCTTATGAATTGTTCTGTTTAGACATTTCAAGCTTTCTATATATTTCTTAGGTCTGTGAGGCAAGTAGCCTACCTTACGCTGAGTTTCGGTTCATTTATGAGACAAGAGTCCAGTTCACTCGCCCGCGCCTCCGTGTCATGATTATCTATTTTCTACTATATTTAGACTACTTCTTATTTATTAAATCCAGATGAAACATTGATTAAAATTAAGATAAAATTAATAAAAAAACGAAATTCACTTTAAAGAAAGGCTTTGTGCTTTCTGTTTGAGGTCTCTGTGAAATTTTTAAAGTCGCTTCAGAGCAGTCATGTTCGTAATGGAGAACTGTCACGCCCGTAACATTTTTTTTCTTCACATAAATGCGAACACGAAAAATAAAATAAAAATAATATAATATTTTATGTTCTGTGGAGGCCGATCTTTATTCATCCGGTGGGTATATATATTTTGGTTTGCACAGTGTAATTTATAGAATTACTAAAAAATATTTTGCCACCTAAAAGTTAAAGATTTATTTGTGTCACGTCACATGTGTATTTCCCTCATATTAAATATAAAACGCATGTGTAGACTGATATTTTTCTAATGTCTTGACTCCTTTCAGACGTTTCAAATAAATGCATTTTCAGAGAATTTTTATTTTAAGTTTTGACTGCAAATGTCACGTCCATTCACTGTAATCGCCCAATTTTAACGAATTTATCCTCAACTAGTTTTTGTGGTGTAGGTCTATGTATTTTATGTTAACTTAAATAATAGCCTACTAATAGTGATTTAAAGATGTGGTAGCGCTGCGAAAATCGCGAGTCAACTTCATCTGTCTAGCCGACACTGACATAAAAAATAACTGTTTTATTTAAACTATTTAAATGTCTCCTGCTATATTGAACATATTTGCCTGTTCCTTACAAAACACTGACAGTGGGGTTTTTGACGTTTTTTTTTTTTTTTTTTTTTTGAGCAGCTGCGGACAAATTATTTCGACACACACACACAATATTGATAAACAGGATTTTTTTGTTGCTTTTTTAATACAATAAAAATTTAATTTAATTTATTGTTTAATAAAATTATAAGCCTATTATTTTTAGTTTATTAACAGCAACAACAGCTGTAAAGATGAAGTTGACGATCGCCATCTCCGTAGTAGTGAACACGCCTATAGAGAGAAATGCACATCATTATTTCTTTTCGTTTTAAATTGTTAAAAAGACATTTCAAGCTTTCTTAAAATATATTTCATGTCTGTGAGGCATATGCTGAGTTTCGTTAAGTTAGGATGAGATGCGCTCCTGTTTACGAGCAGTGCAAGTGACCACGCGGGCGCATGATGATTGTGTTGTCTGCTATATTTTGTATTTGGCAATTGGTTGATAAAATTGTTTTTTAAAATTAAGATACAATTTATACAAAACGAAATTCACTTAAAAAAATCGTTTTCTGCAAAACAAAACTTAATTAAGTGGTCAAAATCATGTCTGACCCGCTCCATGTCTCTCGATATTGCGTACTCGTGTGTGCGGTTCACTTTTCATCATCAACATAGATGAAAAAATAACATTATTATATTTTAACAAAAATGAAACTAAATGAGCTTATTTAATGGTAACAACACAGTAGGCCTACAGACTCTGTATCTGTACAAATTGCTGCACATTCATTTTATTCTGAATTTTGCACACACAAGTTGAAAGGCATTTGTTTGTGCATGCATGTAAAACATATCTGCAACATTTATCAAGTTCTGATAATTATGCGTGCATTTATTAATTATTATCTTAATGAATAATGTAACAAGGACGAAGCATGTAAACTGTTTGTTTAGAATTTGGATCGATCATCGCAAATAGATCCGAATGAAGAAACGTACAACACCATAGTAGAAAATGGGTGGGCCCGGACCTAAAATGCCCAATGGTAGCGCCGCGGCTGGTGGTAGCCCTACATTTTACACATCGTGGAAACAAAATAAGAATGGAAACTAAAATATGCAGTATCGCCCTACAGCGCACATTCTATCAGCAGTTCTGGCGCCTCAGTCCCAATACTGTTAAACTCGACGTACATTCACATCACATGTTAATGCAGCGGTAGAGTTACACTCACAGGACACTGTGCACTTAACAACAGTTCATTATTTGCTCGTGTTTTAAGTCTTTGCCGGGTAAACATTTCTTTGGCATTCTGTTCTGACATGATGCACGAACTGAAGTGCGCGCGCACTGTCAAACAGCGCCAAACTGGATTTTTGTTGGGTCAGACCCATCTGATATCGAAGGGGGGCTGATAACGCGAGATCAACATGGAGCTAAATGGAAAAAAATGGCACCAAACAAGCCACTTTGAAATGTTGCTGTTTTAATGAATATAAAAGTTGGGTGACCCTCCCCCTAGACTAAAAAAAGTTGGATGACCCTCCCCTCAACAAAGAATAAAAAGACATGACCCTCCCCTATTTTCCTCCGGTGGCCCCTTCCATAAATACCGAACGGTCCCTAATGAACTTTCTGTTCCTGTTTCTAGTTCCTGATTTCTTTGTAGCCTAATTAAAATCTAAACTGCTGCATTTAGATCCATTCATTCCTCTTTATTTGCAACCAATTGCTGACAGTCGGCAACATTTTTTTGATCATATTCAGTGAAATTGACACTATAATCCGACAGAACAACATAAATAAGGAGGTTTTAGAAAAAAACCTGAGCTTCTACCTCCACCTGGAGCGTGTTATTTGTTTTGCAAAAATCCACCGCTCCCGGATCAGCGGGTCCAATCAGCGCAGGGGGGTGTGAGATCTGACTGTCAATCACAGGTCGTGCACACGCCACAGATCCCACTCCCCCCTCGCGCACGTTACAATCACATGCACACGCCTGAAGTTCGCGCAGTAACGAAGAGTGATGGCGGAAAAGATTCCAATTCCTCGGTTAACCTCAAGAGCTAGGAGGTCAGAACTTGCAACATTTCTTCTCGACAGGTAATTGTGCTTATTCAACCATTTACTTTATGAGTGTTGATTGATGCTGATGAGACGGGCGCGTTCACAGAAAATCCGGTGCATTCGCACTGACGAGCACGAACTCGATGGGAGGGTATTAGTTGATAGTGGGGGAGGGGCATGAGAGTTGTAAACATTAAAAATTTTGGCTAAGTCCACTCAATCTTCCAGGGTTGCCGACGGCAGCTTTAAATCAAAACTAGGGAAAAAGCTAGTTGTTTTGTCTTAGTTTAATCAGAGGGATGATTTTGTCATTCAGTCGGCGAACATTCAGATTCTGTCTTAATACTTTGGGCGCAAAAAAAAAAATGTATACTTTACTTTCATGAAGTAGTTTTTTTGCCCTGGCTTAATGCATTATTTACTCATAGTTTCAAAATGTGTAACACATAGACCAGCACTGGCAAACACTGACTGCTTTCCTCTATATCCCACAGAACATCTTTGATCTGCAGGCAAGAGCGAGTCGAACTTTTCTTGCATCAGAAGCATAACTTTCCAGAGAGATCTCCAGTCACGTCCACTATATGAATATGGAAGTTCAAACCAATACGGGTAATAAAACATCATTTTTTGATCTTCACACACTAGCGAAGGAAGCATCTGAGAAATTGGGCCTACAAAGATTTCAGCATACACAAATGGCCATCCATCTATAAAAGGCCCCTGTCAATCCCACCGCTGTCATCACTCGATGAAGGTCGTGGGCAATAACAATCAAGTGTATTTCATTATTTTGTCGAACAAAAAAGGAGGAGACGAAGAAGTAAAGCGAGAGAGAGAGAGAAAGAGTGAGATGCATGTAAAAAGGGTCTTACCTCTTCCCCCCCCCCCCAACCTCTCAGACCAGCGGCCTCCCCCATCACCTTTTCTGCACTCTCATTTATTTCAATTTGTCATGCTTTGCTCCCCCCCTCTGCGGGAGAAGCGGGCGGCAGCGGGGAGAGATGGGGAGAGAAATTGGTATCTCCGCTCGCGCCATAATGAAACATTTAGATGCGAGCAGAGCTATGCCTCCGCATTAGCAGTGGCGATGAAGGGAGATGGCTCGCGGCACACAGCCCACTCCACCTAATACCTCTCTAATCCAGGTCAAAGTGGGACACTTCTTCTCCTTAATCAGTATTGGCACCTTCTTTTGGAGGATGTATTTATGGTATGAAAGGTCCAGCTGTGGAGCCACTGCGGCTGATGCCACGAGCAGCTCTTTTTCTGACAGGGAATGGAAAAATAAATCATGGCTTTGCATTTGTATAGGGCTGGAGATCAAGGACAGGTGCTGAGATTGAAAATCCTATTGGTATTTCAGAGCTAGTGCGCTTCGTATAGAGGCCTGAAGATATCAAATGTTTGTGAGGAAATGCTAGGGTAAATAGCCATTAATAGCGTCATCTATTATGATTGTTTTCTGGCTGGGAACAGTTTTATACCCGCCATAATAACTGTCGTAAGTGTGCCCTAACCTGAAATGGAAATGTTATGGGGTGTATTGCCGGCTCTCGTTGTCAGCTGGTCTGTACAGGCCATCTGGTGCAAGTCTTTGGAAGTTAAATCTATACTGTAGGTTAAACGTACAATATGTAATTTTTTTCGCCGCTAGGGGTTGCTAACCTCTTACAATAACAAAGGCGTAGTTTGATGACGCAACATTTGCTAAGAATTATGGATCTTGTCGTCAACGTCAAGCCAACCGATCTAATAATGTTTATGGATGAGTAAATACATCGATGTTTTTATCATGACTGTGATATGAAGCAGGTCGGGATTGCTAAGAGACAGCTATCAGCTCCACACGCGACGCGAGTCCCACGGATATAAAAGGAATATGGACATTTCATTCTACCGAACTACTCGCAAGTGCAGAATTACTACTCACAGGTCAGTTTATTAGACAAATTAAACGTGTGAGGTAACGCAGCGCTGTTTCACTTGGTCTAACATTACACTATCACACTAAACTGCATTTGAATGTGTTGAAATTTATGTTATTCTAAGTGTTAGTTTGTCTGTATGAGACTAGCAGTAAGCTAGATCAACATTAGAATAACATACAGATCATATTCTAACATTTTATCATTGTTGAACTATATAACATTGATTAGTTTTATGTAAATGTCCTCACCTGTTTAATAAAGTACATGTAGGAGCGGTCGAAGTCTCGGACGTGGAGCTCTCTACATCTCGAAAACACCGCGCTGATATTAATTCTCATTTTAGTTCTCCTTTTTTATCCATAGTCTGCTTGCCATGGTCTATAATGTTTGAATGAAACAACAACAGCGTGCAGATAGACATTACGAACTACACAGTTGTCCACGTCTGTCGCCTTGGTTACTATCAGAGGGCTCTGAGGGTAACATAGTGGGTAACATAGTAGGATGTCCTGTTACTTTATCCTCTACAGTAAAAGACCTGGGTGTTATACTAGACTGCAACCTGTCTTTTGAAAATCATATTTCATATGTTACAAGAACAGCCTTTTTTCACCTTAGAAACATTGCTAAGCTACGTAACATGCTATCAGTTTCTGATGCAGAAAAATTGATGACATGATGACTGAGCCTGGGTTCTCCCAAGGTTTTTTTTCTCCATTAGGTCACCTGATGGAGTTTTTCGGTTCCTTGCCACTGTTGCCTTTGGCTTGCTCAGTTGGGGATATTTGGGGATACTTAATTAATCAATCAACAATACTATTGATCAGCATTACCAAACGTGGACGTTTTCCACTAGAAACAAGCATTGATGTATTATTTTAATTTAATACTGTGAAGCTGCTTTGATACAATCTGTATTGTGAAAAGCGCTATATAAATAAACTTGACTTGACTTGACTTGACTTGACTCTGGTTACTATGGCAGTACGAGCGGAAACCAGGGACAATGCGGATATGACGCCATTGACGGCGACAAAACGGAAATAAAGAAACGGCCCGTGTCTTCGAATTAAATTACAAATTTCTCCTGGTTTGAAAGTTGTTGGAAACAGTCGGGATAATGTAAGTACACAACAAAAAAAAATATATAACATAGATATAGTGATTTTTGCTATTTTTAAAGCAAAAAACCTACATATTGTACCTTTAAGGGGTGTCATTAAATACCACAGCACAATGCTTTGTCCAAGAGGTTGATTCACTATCTAGTTTACCATAAATACAAACTTATTTATTCATCTTGCATCTTGACTTGTGCATTTATGTTTAGTCATTTGGCAGATGTTTTTATCCAAAGTGACGTATAAGGAACGTCACGGAACACGAAGGATGTTTTTTTATTAGTATTGCTTTTTATTTGATTTTATATTATTATTTTTTATTTTTTATGTTTTTTTCCATTGCACCTGTTCACATCAGCTACTCTTTTCATGCTTTTGCTGTGTGCAACTTCCAAATGATTGTTTTTCAGAAGTTTTAACAGTATTTTTAAAGTATGATGAAACCACTGCTTCACTTTTTTACTCGACCTTGAACCTCTGCAGTATAGCCTACATTATCAGACTTCAGACTTAAAGAATTACTTTAAAAGAAAGAGCCATGACTTCTAATGGCATGCTGTCAAGCTGAACAGAAAATTATACACAACAAGTTTCTTTATGGATTTTGTCGTGATAAAGTCACATGGGCGTGGTTAACTGAAAATAAAGCCTTACGTTTGGTTTGGTTCATCATCCAGATATGTAATAAACTTCAGTTCCATAAAAGATTTGTTGAAATAAATGGTCAGACGTGGCTGACAGAACATTAAAGTTTTGACAAAGTTCAATTAGAGTTGGGGTGAAATCAAACAATGGTCCAGTCTCTTGTAAAACAGCATTTGAGTAAATTGTTTTTTAATGAATGCCCTTTTAACAGCTTGAATCCTTTATTCTGTCATCACTGGACACACTTTATCTCTAGTCTAATAGCCACAAGTGCAAAGTGCTCAATATAATTCCTCTGAAGCTGCCACGGCTCTGTCAACGCTGACTGGACCTTCATTAATTCCACTCTGAAATCGATGGCTTCTCTTGTCACGGCTTCACAAGAGAAGCCCCCTCCCCTCAGTGGTCTACGCTCTGCTGTTGGTGAGAGGAAAAAGCAGAGAAGTGACAGAAGGGTCAGTCAGCCATAAGCAACATGGTCGTAAGTGAAGTGTGTGTCCAAAAAGGGAATCCACCTCATGTTACCTTCAGCTTGTCTGACCCCCACTATTTCTCATTACTGTCACAGTTGTTTGGTCACAGGAAAGGCTGGACAAAACAACTGCGGAAGTACACTGATGTGCAAAAGTTTGGGATCTGAAAGGTTCATTTTTTAAAAGAAATGAATACTTTTATTCAGCAAGGATGCATGAAATTGATCAAAAGTGACAGTAAAGACATTTATAATGTGGAGTAATAAGTGTGAAGAAAAAAGTGTTTGTATAACAGACATTTTATTTGATTGTGTATTTGTATTTTCCTACAGATGTAGTTAACTCTTTCCCAGCCACTGACAGAAATTTCTTTCATTTGTGAGACAACACTTCCCTGCCATTGACAGAATTTTCCATGTTTCCTTGTTTTTACTGTTATATGGTAGGGGGCGCTATTACACATCTTCTGAAAGAGCACTGAATCTCCTGATTAAAACACATGCGAAGAAGATGCAGAAACAAGCAATAGCATATGTAATCGTATGCATATGTAAAATAACACAATCACCAACATTATATGGCATAAATGAAAACTGCCTAATGTTACCGAATGAAATGTCGACCCAGGGCGATCTATAGGGCTATGAAGATGGACTCGATCATCGTTCTGAATCCGATCTGGATGTAGTTTTTGACAAAAACATGATTTTCTCAGCTTTTTGCTCAAAATGTTGCTTTTTTATGAAACTTACCCACATTCAAGTTTAAAATCATTAGTCCAAGTGTCATTTTGGAAGTCCTTTTTGACCACTTACAAGAGCTGCAGTAACGTGTACTTTTTGCATTTAAGAAATCGGAATGTTAATAATTTTGCATATTGTGTGGCCTGTGCAGTTCATTATCAGTACATTGTACAATACATCAGTACAATGTTTGATTTAAAAAAGTAATTTCAGACAAATTTGGTAGTGTTTTGGATTGGCATTTGATGGTCAATTTTAAGAGAACCCCCTGATTTAGAAGACACAACAAAAAGTGTGAAGCTCTAAGGTGTAATGAAAGAGATTGGTAATAGAAAAAGAGATGGAAACTTAAAAAGAGAGAGAGAGAGAGCACAAAGTGTAATTTGTCAGCTGTCGTGCTTTCATTCCGGTTTGATGTCACCCCATTACAGTATTTGTCAGTGGTATTGTCCGCTCATGACAGATCCATAATTTCAAAAGACCGATCACACAGAATGCCTAATCGCTCTCTCTCCTCGGACATTTTTCCATGCTGAACGGACACGCTTAGCCAAACTTCTGTGGCATTAGCGCCTCCGTGTATCACTGATCATTCATTAGGACGGTGTTATGCCAATGCAGGGTCAATCTAACTCTCACCACAGGCTGTCAGGAGACTCGATCAATGTGTAATTATATCTGACTACCGTCATAAATAACCCAGCTTGCAAGTTCAAGGTTGTACTTAATTGTGTTACTCACATTGCTCATGCACTCTTATGCTTCTGTTGTATTGAACCTCAAAAGCGTGTTGTTTAGCCCACGAGCAGTGGCTAGATGTATGGATGGGATTTGTAGCCTTAGGACTGAAAAATAATATCAGTATCCTGGTTTATCTTGGACAACTGCCTATAAGGAGCTTAGAGACAGAATGACTAAGTTGTCTATTGTGCAATTCCACTGGCTGAGACAGTTTTTATATGTTTATATATACATATATAAACATCATATAAAAAAGGAAAACTCAACTACATACATACACTGTGTATATATGAAAATATGTACTGTAGATACATATATATATGTGTGTGTGTGTGTGTGTGCAATATATTTCGTCATTTTTTAGTGCTTCATGGGAGTGGGCATAGCTAAGATCTTATGCCGTATTTTGCTTGTTTAGACTGAGTAGTGAAATTTTCTGTACAATACATCATGGGTAATGTAGTTTTTCACCACAAATCTCGCTGTTAAACATGATTATTTTAAACCTAAGTTGAAATAATGCGGGCTGACGGCTTCAACAGCCGGTAACGGGGTAATTCAACAGGGTAATTAGCTGAAGTCAGCTGATGCGAGCTTGACTAACGTGACCTGCCAGAACTGACGCTACGCTTGGTTTATCGGCTTTCAAATATAAAGAAATATTGGTTATTGGTACCGGCCAGCATTTTCATATCAGTGCATCCCTAGGCTCAAGTACTTCTAAAAGCCCATGCCACCGTAGTGCACTTCTACAAAGCCCTGAATTCTGAAATCTGTTTAGCAAAAAATGATCCATTCAAAAGGAAGTAACTCCATTTGTGCAGTTTGTGAGGTGTAAGTGTCTGAACCTATGATTTACTCCAGGTGTATGATAAAACAACTGCAATAAAGGAAGGACCGGAGCAATATGTAGACACCAAGACATCACAGAGACCCACAGCATCATAAAGGCACCTTGTGCACAAGCAAGAACCCTCACGTTATCTTGTAAAATGAACAAATCTAACTTATATTTATCTGACATGTTGCTGTGACCAGTATTCAGCGAGTTCAAAGTTCTGCCGAGGTGTCAACATGTCAGCTGGGATTACTGGCGCACACTAAAAGGTTCACTTTATAATCGCTAGTGTTCCTGCTCATAGTCTTTCTTTCTTAATGAGACAATTGTGTGCCTGGTGATTTCAAAAGGTAATAGATTAAACTAATACTCTCAACAAAATATCTGTGTTTCCTTCTTGCCAAAGAAACTTTCCTATTACCAGCTAAAGCCCATTAAATTGCACTGTTGGATTTACAAATGTAATCAATAGATAATTGTCTGGGGCTTTTTTCAACCGCATACTGATGGCAGACCACCCGCTGCTTTTGTATTTTCTAATCTAAAGTCATTTTTTCTCCTATATTACCTCTTATGCATCTCCTATCAAACGCGGACAGGTGTGTTTCTGCATGCATGATATATAGTCCGGATTAATTAAGAAAATGTCAGTGTTTGGTCCCTTGCAAGCACAGATTTTTTTCCTGCTCATTTACTGCGCTCATTTACGGCTCGTTGAAATACATTATCCACACCAGCGCAATTGGATTGAACTGGGTCAATCCGTTTTTTATTTGGCCAGTTGAAGCGATGAACCTAAATTCTATTGCTTGTCTAAAATGAGCTTATTTAATTCATCTCCCGAGCTCGCTGAAAACACAGACCTCTTCATCAGATAGATTTATCAATGGACGTCCCACCCCAGAGATTTATAATGACTATGAGATGTGTCAGTCGTACTGTGACCTGATCTGATACTCCAGCACAAGGGGGTCAGGCAGCGGCGCGGAACCGGCCGCTCTGCGTGATCGTGGGTAAAATGAAATCAGAGAGAGCTCAGTGACACGGTTACCCCGGCCTAACTGACTGTGATTATCTCTTTCTAACCTCAGACCTCCAGTTCTTGGACATCACCTTTGACCTCCCGAGGCTGCTGGAAAGAAAAATCACAGATCAGGTCCCTTACATATTGCAGTTGTTAAATGGAGACTGCTTCAAAGTCTGTGATCATGGATTGCATCCATTTAACATTCAGCATGCCAACATTAAAAGAAAGGCACAAAAAAAAAAAAAAAAAATGAGACAACATGACAACCTTCAGAGGTAATTTCTGCTACCAAATATTTAGTCGTTTTTGACTCATTATTAGAGAATTTATATAGGCTAATAATAAAATTTTGCTACTTCAGAAAGAGATTGACTGCTTTTTCCCCACTAAAGTGTAGTGTGACAAACTCTACAGGGCTCAAGGCTAAGGAATTTTTCTAGCACAAACAAATAAATACAATAAAACAAAGATACAAATTAAATAATGCTTTTCAGGTAGGCCAAGTTTCCAGGTACATCAAATGTAAAATAACACTATACATATTCTTTACTGTATAAATTAAATATATATTAATACTAAAATTAAAGTTAAAAAAGTGATTTAGTCATGAGCAATGAGCAGTTTATTTATTTTTTTGTATTTTGTTGTTTGATTAGCATTAAAATCACAGACAGCAGCGCTGCAGGATTATTAGGCTGCTGTCACTTTAAGACCGAATGAACGGATCCAATATACTGATAGACATGCGTTTTCTTTCGCTCACTTGAGACATAACCGACTATGTTTACTAGGATGCTCACCAAGACGGGCATTGTGACAGAATTGTTGTGTGAATATGTCCGTTCAAGCACAAGAAGACGTGAGAGAGAACTAAATTCAGTACCCTTTCTGTGTGCGCTCCTCAGATGTGTGTCCACACAAAACTTCTACTCACAGTACTTAATTAAGTTCTCTTTGGCATATTTTTGCTTAAATATTTCAATTGGCAAGGCTTAAAAACACGTGCAAATGCTAAACTTTCGTGACGATGCAGCACTGGCCCGATCCCGAGCATCTTTCACACTGACACCGGGCCATCGGGCAGTATATTGTTGAGCCCTGCTATATTTTGTACAAATTTTATTTTGTTTTGGCAAGTACTCAATTAATTTACCCAGAGGAATACGTTGGATTGTCAACAGACATTATACAACTTATTTTTAATTGTTAATTAATAAACTATCGGTTATATAGTTTGTTATATCGGACTTTGTTATGCTATAGTCGATATGCCGATGGTTTTAAATTGATTTTAAAAAAATTGGCTGATAAATATCGCCGTTTTTGTTTCAAATTGTTTCACAATTGTTATTCTCTCACAGCAATGAGACTCAATGGAAACCAAATTGAAACATTTTCTCTTTTTTTCTGTTTTTTCTTCAGAAACCAGTAATCTCACATATTTTTCTTATAGAGATCTTATCGGTCTCAAATTTGTGTTTCATGTTTTCATGTTTTTTAAAGAACTCAAATTTTTCCCATCAGACTCTTCTGAGACTAAATTATCGGAGTTGTGGAATTCATATTAATCCATATGATTATTTTTCTATTTTTATTTCTCCAAAGGCCTTTTAGAAAAAGCATCTGAGTCAAAATAATACTTATATGAAACAAGTCCATTAAGTCTCTATAAAAGAGAAAGATTTGAGCAATAGTATTTTCTCCTGGGTACAGTTGTTAGACTGCACAAAGGTGTTTTATTTGAAAGGCCTGATTATGTTTTAATGGAACTCGTATATTTTCCCCTTTGTGAGTTTTAAGAGAAAGACAAAAACACAAATATTAATAAATTATCAGATGCTGTTGTTTTCAAAATCTGTGACATTATCTTTCACTCTGTTGCCATCTCTCCTATGTTCTTGCAGTTATAAAGGACAGCAGAAACCCATTTTCAATTCACTCTCGACACAATCCTTCAGCGCTGTGATTTGGTAGCATCTTTGAAGTGCACCGCTGTGTCCTTCAGCCTGCAAATGGAAAATAATGCATCAATAACATTGTGCCTATTGTGAGGAGACTGGTGTGGTGCAAATTAGTAAAGATGTTCTATACGAGCACTTCACGCACAATACTCACACACAATTTCTCCTAAACACACAGACACTGTCATTTTACTCTGGGCCTGGTTGCCATGGTGATGCATCGGTTTAGAGGTCTGCATGGACACTTGCAGTTTTCAATACATTAAGACATAATGGCAGTGCCCATGCTGGATACGGCAATTTGTGCCTGTGCAGCTCAGGCTTATTGTTGCACTCTTCTCTTTTTATTTCTCTCGCTCTCTCATTTCTTTTCTCCCTTGATCCATCCTCCTTATTTACACACACACACATGCAACACTATTATCCTTCCAAGTATCTTGAAAACAGTACTGGGTGCATATTCGTATAGCGTAGGCATGTTTTCTTTTTCTTTTTTTTATGGAATTGTATGGTAATGTCACTCTCGCTAAATAACAATATAGTGTGCGAAGCCAAATAAAATGTTCTGAGAAAGCACACCAACACAGATGAGTGTTTTTGAAGCATTTGACTTGCTGGAAAATCCAGTTTAAAGGGTTTTGCGTGGTCTGCCCTGATTATTTATGATTATCAACTGGTCCAAACTTGTCTATATCACTGATCATTTTGAATATCAATTGGTAGGGCTTAGGTCGACTTAGTAAATCATGTTGGTCAAGCTGAACAAGTATAGACTTTGAAACCAGCTGAAAAAAACTTAACGTAGCTTAAACTACAGTGGCTGCTGGTTTCCAAACCTGATCATGTCGGGGTTCGGCTGGTTTAGCTAGTCGCCAACTGGTCTCCAAGCCCCATCTAAGCTATCAAACCAGACCGACTTGAGCATTAGAAAGCATCTTGGTGGCCATTCCAGACCAACAAACCAGCCTAAGATGCTTTGCTGGTCTTAGCTGGTATATTTGGTCTCCATGCCTGGTCAAGCTGATGTTTAAATAGTCAACCAGCTGGTTAAAACAGTCAAATCACCCCAGCTTGAGCAGTGTAAACCAGCTTGGTGGAGCAACAAACCACCTTTAAGCTGTGTATTGAGGCTGGGATGCTCCCAAAATAAGCTTGACCACCTTAAGTTGTTATGAGCTGATGTAACTCATGCAGACTGACTATATTATCATAGTTTCTGCTTCCTGTATTTTACTCTCCATGAATTCTCTGAATTATGAGCCATTTAACCATGTCTCTTCCAAGTATGGCCATTCCAAGATGCATCACTGACTTTCCTTTTGGGTCAAGGTCACCGAAATGACCGATATGAAGACCTGGATGGTTCAAATCACACTTTCTCTTCCTGTTAATGACTTTGAGCCCTGAGGCCTCAAACAGGAGCCTGCAGACCTTCGGATTGATCCCCTCCTGTCTCCTTCAGGTTAGCCCTCCAGGAACCCCATCCAATCACATCACATCACAGACGCCAAGTGGTGCGGTCCCGTCCAATCACACTGATTGCTTTGGAAAGTCCTGGCTATCCCTTAAGCTAACAGTGCAATTACTGGAAGTGTCTCATAAAGGGAAAGAGGGGGTGGAGGGATGGATGGGTGAAGGTGATTAATTGAGGTGGGAGCTGTTTAAGGGAGAAGAAAGGAAGTTGGAGATAGAGGAAGAGAGAGACGGGTTTGAAGGGCGCAACAATCAGACGGATCATGCAGAAAGAGTTCATTGAGGGATCGGGTGGAATAATGGATGGAGGGGTTGGAGAAGGAGGATCAATCAGCTCCACAGCTCATGAGAGAGACTAAAAATGTGGTGAAGAGTAAACTAAACTTTCTTCAAAAGGAAATTGGAATAAAACAAGGATTATTTTTAACAAATTGCCAACTTGTATAACATGTTCAGTGTTCATTATTCATTATTAACAACAATGTGATTTATTATTATTATTATTAATGTTGATTAAAATTATTCAGTCAAAAATAACAATGCATTTTATTATTATTAATTAGTTGATGATAGATGATTACAATTATTATTATCATGACTTATTATTTATAATTATTTATAATACAGATTATTATTAATAATATTCATACAAATTACTTTAATGAAATTATAGTACTTGAAGTGTTTCTTAAGTTATAATAATAAATATTATTATTATTATTAGTTATTATTATTGATGATAAAGGATTGAAATTATTATTGTTATTTTTATTTTTTATTATTTATAATTATTTTATTGTATGGCCTGCAAAGCACTTTGAGCTAATAATATAAAATTTCACATTAATTGTCACATTCAATACATATATTTTAGTTCAAAGAGTTTAATTGTGCTACACTGTACATTTTGAACATTAGTTCAGATATATATATATAACTAATATTCAAAATGTACAGTGTATATTCTTTACATTCCTAGTATAGCCATTTTATTTAAATATCTTGTAATATCATATTTTGTAAACATTTGTCGGAATTTATTTTTGAGTCTGCTTGGCTTGCTTGAATGAATGATATTTTCAATAAGACCGCATGGGCAAAAATATTAAAACACAAAGATAAATCTGATCCAAAAATCAAAATAGATCTACAGATTTTTTATGTGAGAACACAAAGTGCTTCATGTTCTCTGCCAAGTCTGGAATATTCAGCTTTTCGGGAGCACAGAAAAAATATATACACAGAACCAAATGACTGAGATTAAACAGAATCTCACAGCAGACTAGAAAAATGACAAAAATAATGATAAGATTTGTACACAGTTTGCCTATTACTGAAGTGGAATGTCATTGCACCAGAAAGAGCTGCTGATATTTTCCTGCGTTTTCTCAGGGTAGTTTGTGGAAATGCTGTAAGACTGTGACATCCACAGAGTAAATTGCATGGCGCGATGCTGCTGCTCCCCGTGTGCCACTGAATATGCTGCTGTTGTCGTTTTCAATAGCCATCACAATAAAGAGAATTCCTTTAAGATTTTTCCCTCCAAATGTCATGGCCATCTTCAAAGGCCTTGAAGGGCAGCTGTATTTTAAAAGCAATATTGGCAGTAAACACGGCGCTTACTCTATCTGGGTCTATCATCAGCGTGTGTCGGGGTGATAATCGTAATGGGGAAATGGCACCTGAAACGTTTGAACTTTACTTTCCTCATCCATATGGGCCCGCTTCGCCCTGTCCATTGTCCTCCCTCCGCTTTCTTCAGCTGCCACGCCACGCACTCGCTTCCTGGCCATCAACGCAACCTTATCATTCAAAGCCATTTCCTGTTCGCATGAATGTGTAGCCAAACTTAGCCGAATGCATCCAGGTAAATAGAAACGGCTCAGGGAGAGTTGAACGCTATAAGGTCTTTGAAGTTTATTTTATTTGAGAAAGAAATAAGGACAAATGAGCACACCTGCCTTCAGGCAAATACTGCATGAAAAGGAGACCAGGGTTAGTTGTCACACAAGGGATGCCTTCAGTAAGGTTGTGAGTCCAATTAAACAAGAGTTTTCTCTAGGAATTATCTCTTGTATGGTTGGTTTCAAACATCTACAATAGTTCAAAACTGATAATATTATTAGAATATTTTTGTAACACTTTACAATATGGCTCTATTTGTTAAAATTAGTTAACTATAATACTGCATAGTCAGCATGAACTAACAAAGGAATTCTTCTAGGCCAAAGTGCTTTGTACACTCAGTTCACACATGAGCATTGAATTTGTTTTGAATTTGAAATTTGAATTCATTGTTTTGAGTTTGTTCCGGAAGGTGGCAACAGTGGAGCGGGCCGTTGTTTCACAGTAGAAACGTCTGTCTCGCAATTCCAAGAACGCAAAGAATGGACTTGCGTTCTCATGGAGACTGGTCTTGACAGGCGACCTTAAAAGAACAAATTCGGAAGGACATGCATTCGATGCATCCTCGATATCAAGAACTCATCCGGGTACTTTCATGTTTTCTGTACTTGCGTTCTTGAGTATTGGAATTGAACTTCGACGGTTGATGATGACGTTGTATGAGAACACAAGGACGCAAGATCGGTTAACACCTCGGCTGCATCCGAAAACATCCGAAGGCAACTGATTTGTTGCCTCACTGCCCTATCAGGCAATTACTTTTGACAGCGTTTGAGGCAATGACAGGCACAGTGTGGTACACATGAAGGTACCTCATGAAACTGATTTTGGACAGATTTCTGAGGCAGCGAAGCAGTTTAATGATCTACAGGAAAATAGAGCGAGCTTTGGTGGTAACTAAGTGAATACTTAATTACTACAATAGTCATTTCTCGCTAGAAATGGCATCAAAAGTGGAAAACAATGGTCAAAAACTCAGCCGCAACTTTCAGACGCCATCTTTATTTATTTTTTAGCTCAACTGTCACTAATGGAACGCATAGGATTGTGGGATATCAAAGGCAGAGACGGATACATCTATGCTGCCTTTAAAAATCCATCAGATGAAGGCATCTCTTGAGACAGGAAGTGAAGGTAACTTTGGATTTAGACGTGCCTTGATGCCTTCATACCTTGGAATGCGTCCTCCGAAGGCAGCATTCATCAGTTTTCAGATGCAGCCCTTGTCTACACCGGATGCGAGTGGCTCGACACGAACAACAATGGTCGCAAAGAACGCATATTGAAAAATGGACGAAATAAAGAGACAGAACAACAACAACAATAAAATAATACCGGAGACTGCAACAAGCGTTTGTGTGAGGGGGTTATGAGATAGCCGCAAAATTAACTAATGTTAACAAAGATTAATAAATACCGTAACAGATTGCTCGTTAATAGATAATGTTAGTTAATGCATTAACCAACTTAACTAATGGAACGTTAGTGTAAAGTGTTACCATAATTTTGAGGAATTCTGTCCTGTGTTCTCATGACGAGTGTTTTTCATAAATGTCAGGTTAGGGCAAGTTGTTTAAATGTTATAAATGCATACCATTTACCAAATACAGTATCAGTTTGTTTGATATTTTGCTGTTTATTTATTTTGTGTGGTGTTTACATTTTTTTTTTCACCGTTTTAATTTAGCTGAAAGCCTATAATAGGCCTACAGTATTCCATTGTGACAACATGCCCCATTCAATGAAAGTGGACATATACAATAGCTTTTTTATAAATGTTTATACTTGACTTTCAAAAATAATCTCACGCTGAGAAATATTCACTTGTGTGAAAACTCGCCCGGTCTCTTATATGTCATACGAATGTACATATTTGAAATGTCATTGTCTACACCAGTGTTATGAAAAGTATCCCTTTTCATCTGCCACTAAGTTTCACCTGTTGCAACAAATGAACTTTTCCATAAAATAGCACAACTTCCTGTATGTGCCATGAAGAGTTGCCTTGGAAACTCAATATATATTAAGCAGTCTTCAAAGCAGGTGTTTTTATAGCTGTCATAGTTATTTTCTCTTACTGTACAATCTAATGAAACAGAGATGAAAAGACTGCAGAATATCAGGGAGGCGTTTGGTTCAAGCACGTACTTTTTATAGTCATCAAATAGTTCTCGAAGAGAGGTTTTTATCAGCACTTTAGCAAACACTCATGTTACTTGACATGTTGCATTTTAATCATCCACTCAATGTTTTAAAGACCTGTCTGCATTTAAAAGGGATAGCTTGAACAGGAATAAAAATTCTGTAATTATTTACTCACCGTCATGTCATTCCGATCCTGATTCTCATATATGAACATACTTCAGAATTTCTCCTTTTGTGTTCCACAGAAGAAAGTCAACGGGTTTGGAACGACGTGAGGGTGAGTAAATGATTATTAAATGATTATTACTTTTTTTTTTTTTTTTCATGAACTACTACTTTAAACATTTGTGACGACACACTAACCCAACCCTAATCTTTTGGAATCATCAGGATAGCAACTGAAAAAAAATAAAAAAAATACCACAAATTGTGAGATAGAAAAACAAACCAACCAAAAGACATGAGTGTGTTGCACAAAGGATGGGTCATTTGTAACTACTGAGAGAAATATGTGATATTTAAAAGAAAGCGTTCTTGCTGTTTCTAAATGCTGTCCCCCTCAGTCATTACCATTGTCAACATAATTATCATTGTTATCACCATCACCATGATTATTCTCATCATTATCTCTCTTTTTAGCTAATTGACTCTGAGCTGTTCTTGCCACATTGTTGCATCTCAGACAACCCAACAGACGGGCGAGGAGAGTCAACATCTGCGTACTGAGGTTGACTCGTCTGTCAGCGTAATAACTGCGTCTCAACAACTGCGCACCATTATTGGAGAAAAATGACGGTTGTTGGAGGCCTTGAGGCCTTTTGTGACGTTTTGTTCTCGGGCTGGGTCAAAGGATTGTGCGATAATGGCTAATGTTCAAAAAAATATGGAGAAAAAAAACATATTAGCAGTTTGAAAATCAACAGTTTATATGTGAAGTGGGATGGAACGCCACATGACGGGATCAAACGCAATTAAGTTAATTAACTTAATTCAGTGCTAACAGAATTAGCTCTTCTTATTCTAGAGAGTAATTGCCACATGTCACTGAAAAGAAATTAGACGAGGTAAACATAACTGTGAGATACTGAATATAGATACTTTAAGCACACCAGCAGAAACACTTACGGATGAATCGCACAAAAACAATGTCCAGGTCACATTTCACATCAAGATCTAAAGAAAAAAAATACTACAAATATATTTATAAATTATATTATATTTTTGCACAAATTAAGCCTATGTTTAAACAATAGTAAGTTTCACAAACAATGAGAAATGACAAGTAACACATTTTGAAGTAAAAAAAAAAAAAACTAAAATTGTATTTTCTTGTGAAACGTACTTCAATAATACTAATATTATTTACAATATTTATATATATTTTTTAAAGATTTTTTTTTTAAATTTCTCTCTTAAAATAATAATTCCTATAATGCAAAAAACTAGTATTGTTTAAAATATGTATTATATGGGATATTATATATATATATATAAAAATAGATAAAAGCTTAGCATATATAATATTGTGAAATTGCAGTGTTATTTAAGTGTTTTAATGTAATATACTTTTTATCAATCATTTGATAAGCTTTTTATTTTTTATATTTTCAGCTTTTTAATTTAGATTGTCATTTTTATAAATTTTGGGTTTTTTTATTTAATTGATTAATTTATTTCAGTTTAGTTTTTTTTGTTTTGTTTTTTTTTTCATAAATGTTACTGCTTCAATTTAGACTTATTTCAGTTGGTTTCAAAGACAACAGTTCTCATTTTCATTTAGTTTTTTTTTTTTATCTAGTATTTGTATTTTATTTGATTTCAGATTTTTTTTTTTTAATAGTTGTAGTTTTAGCTAATGATAATAGCCCTGCTAAATTGCCATGAAAATAATATCAAAATGACCCAAAAAAAAATATCGGTGCTACATGCAGATTTCATTTTGGAGTGAAATACAACCCATACACGTTCCTGACAGGTTTTGCGAGATCTCCCCTACGGCGCTTATGTGGAGGAAATCTCCACAGACCTCAAGTGGTTTCAAAACAGACCTTCAGCACTGTGTGGATGGACATATGAGGTGCATCACGAACCTTCTACTGTCACAGTGAGATTAAACGCATTTGTAAGTCCACAGGCTGGAGCTGCGGTGAGGGTTATGACATCACATATTCTATGGGAGATGAGCAGCATTAATAACTGAGCCAGCGCTGGGATCTAGCGTCTGATTCTGCCCTGCTCTGCAGATCCTTTACACTGGAGTCTGGTGTCACTGATAATAGGCCCCTCTGGGAGCTCTGTACAGTAGCAGGGCCTGCAAACTGTCTGCATATGAAAGGGGCTCCCACTCACGGCCTACTTCTGAAAAGCTGTAAAGGGAGGGAGAGGAGTAGCGGATAAGGCGGAGGAGGACTGAATTAGAATGGGCAAGTTCAAACTCATTGACGCAAGACAAAAGTGGAGTAATTGAGTTCAAGGTGAAGACGTGCAGCCTTCAACTTTTCAAGCGAGAGCTTCACTGTGGCGATTATGTGTTTGGTAGGTAGGCAAATGTTTAGTAAAGCTTCCCACACAATAACCCTGCAGAAAAGGCCAGCATAAACTCACCCAAGTTTGAATTTGCTAGTTACTATAGTCTAACTGAAGCCTGGTAAGGAAATCGGCCAGCCCAGTTTTTGCTGCATGTTCTGCACCGTCTGCCAATTTTTTGGCCAGTTGAGCGTGTTGAATCGCCATCAGCTTCATCACTGAGAGAGAGAGAACTCTGATTGGCTGTTCAGCTTAGCGAATGAGAGAAGTAACTTTCAAACCAAGCAGCTTTCTGTTGGTCAGTACAGCTAATTCGCATAACCAACTTAATCATGAGGGGATTTTGGATTTCATCCGCGAAATTTCTCCAAACAGCTGTAAATGTGATCGCACCTTTATATAATAAAGATCTCTATGAGTTGTATTCTGCAGAGCTCCACATGCATTGCTGTTGCATCCAAGTACTCATTGGAAGAATCTGACTTTTCTCTTGGCAAACAGAGTCATCAGGTGTTTGCTCAGAGATGATTCACCTTGTTGGTTTAGGTGGGTGTTTGAACAGGGCATAGGGCTCTAGAGGACACGGTGGATATCCTTGGGTTCATTAACACTGTAGCAGGTATCGAACTGAACAAACCCAAGGAACCAAATCAAAAGGAAATCTCTCCAGGCTAGATGCAACAGGCTAGAGGTCATGTGGATGTATGCAGACCTTGTAAAAAAAAAAAAAAAAAAACTGTGCCTAGAAGATCCTGGACTAGAAACACTGTGAAAACTTCAGTTGGCCTTTAAGGATAGTTCACTTCTGTTATTATTCACTCACCCTCATGATGTTCCTCATCCCTTTTTCCGTGGAAGAGAGAAAATATTTTTTAATATTGTTTTTGCCATTTGTTTTAATATAATGAAAAGTAAATGAAGACTGGGGCTGTCGAGCTACAAAGTGACACAAAAGCAACAGAAACGTATAATAAAAGTTCACTCATGGTACATACTGAAATCTAACTCAGCTTAAGGCTTTAAAAGAATGGGAATATAGTGTATTTGTAATGCTCAAATCCAGTGATGATGATGATGATGATGATGATGGTGGTGATGGTGACCCAAGGTTTAATAAATCCAAATAGACAGCCAACATGCGAAACAGCGTGCAAACACGAACAATACCGGATCCTAAATACACAGTGATGATTAACTAAAAGACGAACAGCTGTGATGATTAGTGTTAGTGTCCATGGTGACTGACGAGTGGCGGGAAACTAGAACAAAGGAACACATGCGATGAATGAAAACAAACAGAAAGTCCAAGAAAACTAAAACAAACTGAACATGACTGTGACCGTCTTCTGGACTATTTTTTCTGATACTTGATATTACAATAATATATTTAGCATATATAGTCAGAGTTTATGTTTTATGATATTTCAGTTCGATTTGATCAATTAATTCTGAATAAATTCTGATTCATTTGGACATATTTCAGTCATAAGAGAGGGAAAAAATCCCCAATGTGGGGACTGAGAAATATCACACATATAACTGTGTAAGAAGGTAACACATGAAACATTTTTCCAATATTCCTTTTTAAATGAGATTATTTCCCAATAAGCTGTTAGAGAGAAAAAAAAAAACTTTTTTTATTTGGTACATGAAGATTCTTTTCCTAGTTTACATGGCAGTAGTCACTGAAGTGCTCAAATTTAGATGGCATTTGTATCTGTTTCTGTTCTACACTAGTTTATCAGCGTGTGCCCTTACAAGACACTTACAGTATACACACATAGTCAGTAGCCTAACCTTAAGCTTCTATTGAGTTTACATCTCTCTTGTTTTCACCAGTATTTAAACATCTCTCTTAAAATCTCTCTGTCATATCCTGTGTGTCTGAGTGCATACTCACCCTGTAGTTGGGAGACTTACTCTGTGAATAGTGATTGTCCTATAATGCTAGGTTTGTCAGGAAATCAGCAGGGAGCCTGGTCACAGCGGTCACACTCCTCCCCGGCACTACTGCCAGGATCGGCTGTTTCCTTTTGAGCGAAAAGAAAGAAAGAAATTGATTTTTTTTTTTTTCTATTCTGCACAAACCTAGAGATAAAAGTGATGTGAGAATGAAAATAAATGCTTCTTTTACACCTAATAATGTTCAGAAAGAAACATGCGTTCACGCACAATACATCATGGGGACTTTCAGTTGGCAAGGAAATCTGTATGCTAGCAGTGAACATCACTCGATTTCTAACAAACACTGAATAATTCATACTAGAACTCACTGTCTTCACAGCAGAACAGATGCCACGGTCCAAATTTCTCTTTGAAGCTTTGAGCGTCCACTTCCCCACAATGACCTCCGTGCTTTTTTTGCTGTTCAGAACCAGTTGTCCAACTGTATAACCCATAGAAAAGAAGAGCTAAGACTTTCCGCAGAGTTCCGCCGTGAAGACGGAATGGTCTTTAACAGTCAATGAGAGAAAACCCTGGAGCTTTGTAAAGGAACAGCTTGATGATTCAATCTCTGCAAGCTCTGACTACAAACTCATCCAATTAGCCAGACAGGAGACAGCTTTGACCCCCGTGTTCCCTGACTTTCCAGAGTGAAAACATCTCTTTGGCAGACATTTCACCCAGACTAGCCTACCGTTGAAGCATTCAGGTCTGGCTGGCCTTGGAGCAAAAGTGAAGAGGGCCAATTACAAAACCTTTTGGTTCTCCACAGATTCAACTTTGAGGTTAGCAGAAAAACAGGTGCAAAGTTCTGAATGGAAGCCTCACCTCATGTTTACAGCTGTGACACTTTAATCTAAAGGTTTAGTATTTACAATAGAAAATGGTTTACACAAAAAAAATGAATGTTTTGTTAGTGTTTACTCACTCCTATGTCATTCTAACCCTGTACTTTTTATTTTTGTTCTTCTGTGAAACCGAAAAGGAGATGTTAGGCTTCTTTGCTACACAATGAACGTGAAATGGGATTTACACTGTAAATCTCTTAGTTGTGTTGAATAGCAGCTTGAACATGTTGCCTAAGATCTTATTTTGTGTTTTACGGTTGAAAGAAAATAGTACTGGTTGAAACTGCGTGTAAATGTATTGAAGTATTTCTTTAGAAATACTTTCTAAAGTATTTCTATAACCAATGTTATGGTATTCACAGCCCCCTACATTTATTTCTAAGCAGGCCCGACTCCAGCTTTGAGATGTAAGGCTGGCCAAGTGACATTGAATTGAAGTTTCTATTGACATTGAATTGAGTTTCTTTCACGTCTTCTTGTGTGTGAACGGATTAGAATCGTTTGAATCTTGATGAAGACCGCTGTCCCGTTCTTGTACTGTTTTCTAGTTTCTAAATAACAAGTGGAATTTTGATACCAAGTGCTCAAAAACCATGATCTCCTACAAAATCTGGAGCTGAATTAAACTTCGCACCAATTTCGTTATTTGGCTTGGGGCCAGAGATTGGTTGGGCCAGGCCCACCATGGCCCTCCTTTGCAGCCATGCCTGTTTCTAAGTAAAATAAGATATATTTGTGAAATCGGTGGTCAACAGGTGGAAAAATGGTCATGAGGTGGAAAATGACCAATGGAAATTGGTGACGTCAGTTCTAAAAGGAAAGTCGTTTCAGAGGTTTTTGATAAAATATTACCGAGAACACCTTTTGTCATAAGACCAGTAAGAAAAGTAAATATGGTTGCTTTTTATTTCATGTCTGCTTTCAACAAATACTGTTGTTCCATGAAAAAGAGATTGCTGAATTGGGTGAGACATTTAGTCTTAAGATGCACCTCATTTTGAAAAGTAGCTATTTCAATTTGTCTGTTACTTATTTGGAGAATCCTGCTTTCAATTACGTAGGAGGTTAGGCACTTAAAGACTCAGATTAGGCTGATGTTAATACACAGATGTCAGGGCTGCCGTGCTAATTGACAGCTAACTGATGTGGGTGAGAGGTGTAGTTAGACACAAAAGAGGTTTGGGAGTATCTGTTTGTCCTATAGGGCCGATCATTTTCTTTTGCTCTTTCTTTGTTCTTCACATTCCAACACACAGCCCTCGCACACACACACACACTCTGAAATCGCTGAGGGTCAGAGTCGAATTAGCACCACGAGCCAATTAGCCTCCTCCCACACTCTCTCCTTTACAGATGCTTCTTAAAGTAACACAGAGGCTTCTAATTAAACTCTGAAGAGTGTCTTGTGTTAGGCTGCGTATGTGTGTGAAGTGCGTGCATGCGAGTGGGCGGTGGAGCATAGAGAGCTAGCATGCCGAAGGAGCAAAATCCTACTCTTCTGAACTCGCAAAAAAGAAATGGACTCAAAAACGCACACCTTTCTATACAAGGTCACGCTGGCTTAAATAATTGCAGTGCTCATACATCACCTCAACACCTCAACATCAGTCTAATTGATCCGGCAGTTATTCTTTATAATGCTCGAAAATACTTCAAATTAAAGCATATTATACCTTAAAGTTTCATTTCATGTTCTCGTCTTGTAGAAACATTTTTTTTTCCTCCGTGTAAGTGTAGAAGGAACAATTTAGAACTGAGCAAATACCTTTTGAAGACATTGAGAAGCAGCTTCAACCAACTTTTACCATGTACACAGATGTCATTTTGAATGACGTTTGCTCATTTTCATTATTCTGTGATTGTTTTTAGATGTTCAGGGACTTTTGATATGATAAAGTGTGCTGAAATATATATATTAGCTGTGCATGGTACTCATCACAAAAAAAAAAAAAACTAAATTGTAAACTATATCATCGCCCAATGATCTATTAAAAAGTTGTATAAGTACATCCAACTTTTACTGTATAGTATACTATAATGTATAGCAAATCTTAGCAGTGTGATTGCTTATATTGTCACAAAATGTAAACTATAGCCGCACAGCTTTATATATAAAGTTGGATATTATTAAGTATATCTAACTTTACTTGACTGTACACAGCTGTAATCTGCTAAATGCGACTATAAGGCATGAAAATATTGAAATATTATAAACATGAATATCATTATTTTCTGTAAAGCTGCTTTGAAATCATGTGCATTATGAAAAACCCTATATAGGGATGAATTCAGGGTGATTGGGATACTTTTTACCATTGACATGACTTAGAAAAAGTGTCCGTCAACCTGAATTCACCCTAAATATAACCGAAAAAGGGCAGTATCTTGGCATCTATGAATTATTAAATGTATTTTTTATTGTATATGTTGATGTATGTATTTTATGTGTTTTATTAAGTCAATAAGCTTCAACTGCATTTAACCATAACTAGCTAGCTTAGCGGTTAGCAAGTAAACGCTTAGCCAAACAGGTAACCTTCTTCCTGAGACTGCTGGTCGCAAACTGTTGATGTAATGACGGCTAGGTCTTAGTTATTGGAAGGAATGCCTTAGCAACCTAGCAAAGTTTTAGCCACCCACAACACCTTATCATCGCAGCAGTGAGTTTTGTATGGCTAAACACCTCTAACATTTTCTTCTCAAAGACATTCTGAGGGCAAAATTAAGTTTTGTTTTAAATTATTACCCAAGTGTCTGTTCATATTCATGTACATGACAATATCAGATGTCCATGCAGTAAAATGAAAAGAATATAATTCAAACACACCTGCTTGAGATTTTGATCCATTTCCTGATAAATAAAAACGAAATGAATATGTAATTAGCATTCAGTATGTTGTGGATAGTCTTCTATTGTTTCTGTCAGTCTACACTTCCACAGTGCTGTTTTTTTATTATTATTGTGGATCTCCAGCACTGGTTTTGAGAGCTCTTTCAGAGGGACTACCCTAGCCATCTGTGCCTTTGTGTGTGTGTGTGTGTGTGTGTGCGTGTGTGTGTGTGTGTGTGTGTGTCAGCCACACAGACTTTGCTTATTTACCATTCTGTCCATGCACTCCCAGCATACACTCTATCTTTCTCTCTCACACCTCTTTTCACTCTTACATTTGAGCATCTCCATGCTGCTAGCATCTGAGTGATGGCTTCATTCTTCCAGCTCTTCTCTCTCTCCCTCCTCTCTGCACACAAATTACGCTGCTGAAAAAAGTGCGAGAGCTATGTGTGGGGTGACTAAATATCATTTTCACTGCACTCTTAATTCTTGATAAAAGAGCATGGATTATAATGTTGACAGAGCTTTGTGAAGTGTACTCAGACAACATCAGCTAAGACTTCAGTATGCTATGTAGTTACTGAGCAAAATCACTTAAAACAGCAACCGAACATGACATGAACCCTAATGTTATTGTTGACTGATTAACAGGTAACAGGACTAAAGCCCCCCATGGGTAAAATACCACTTTGGTTTTATTTTCTCCCCAAAACACTGAATAACAGCAAACAGCATTGGTCATCACTGAAACATTTTCTTTATTTGGTCATTGTGTGCAGACAAAAGATAATTTTAACATCTAGTTTGTTATTAATAAATATGTTTTTAAATGTTACTTAAAAATAATTGCTAAGTGCTGATATAATAACATATAAATATTAGTTGAAAAACTTAAATTAAATGAAAATTATAGAAATACTGCTTTGGCACTAAACTGAAATAAGTTGTAAGTTGAAGCACTAAAATTATTAACTGGGAATAAATGAAAACTAACACTAATAAATAACTAAAAAATTAAACCTCATTTGCAATATAAAAAAAAAATGACAAAAGAACATAAAAAAACAAACAAATAGAATTAACTAAACATATAAAAGCTAATTCAAAATATTAATAAACAATAATAAAACTAAAATAGCACTGATCTTTATCAAATTTGCCTCGTCATTTCTTAGCTTATATTTGAAGTCAACTAATATTGGAAGTCATTAATTTCATTAGAAACATTTTCATCACAAATCACTGTATCTCATTTGTTTCTCTCTGTCAGCAATGACATCTCCGTGGAGAGCGTATTGAGATGTATTGAAGCTTCTTCTCTGATTTTTCTCAGTAATCTCACCTGTATCTCCTTTATAGTTTCACAAGAGATCTCAACAATATTTCAAGCTGTGTTCAGATTTCCCAAGATATGAGGCAAGAGATTTTATCATCAACATTTCTCATCATTTTTCTCCAAAAAGTATGCAGTGCACATCAATTATATAGTTGTACCCTTAAGTTCTCTTAACGATCGTCTGATTTCCAAAAATTTCTATTTCTCCTAAGGGATTTTAGAAGAAAAAATCTGAGAAGAATTTGATCTTTGAAATGAAACATCTGAGAATTCCATAAAGACTCCAACGAAAGAGCAACATCGAAGTAATGAATTTTTCCTCTGAGATTCGGAATGAAAAAGTAATTTGATTTCAGCCCTAATGATTCAGTCATTCAAGCAGAATATTCTTCCCCGCCCCTCCTTTATACTGACACTCAGTCCATGTTGAAGTCATCTAAATAATTGATGAACATGATAAGAGTCTGTCGTCAGTTTACACTAAACACTGATCCATGTACTGAACTATGGTGCAGGGAGGAATTCCTGGAAGTCATCCAAGCACAAAAGCCTGGATGAGCTCCAAACGTTCCCCCTCAGTGTGTGTTTGACAAGCAGCAGTCAGCGTGTCTCTGAGAGACTCGGATTTATCCTGTGTAATCCACAGACCCCTGCTTTATGGTCTCGCCAGGCCACCATACATTCGCAGGAAGTGGTCCTCTTCTACTGTGCTTGCCTCCCTGAATACTGAGTGGCTACATTAATGGTAGGGTAGGGCAATTTTCGGAGCTGTTAGCAATAGCGAGTTTGAAAGCATGAGATCCCACCCTCCCTTTAGAGCGTACGTTAAACTACCTCATGTCACAAAGCACATAACTTTACAATAATAATGAACGTAAACAACTTAAAGAGCGCTGACCTGTACCACCTGACTGCTGCAGATTAATTTCGGCATTGATAGTGTTGATAATGAAACGCATAAATTCGAGTCACAAACCGAGTTTCGAGTTTCCATCTCTTAATTACAGTAGTTATGGCGTGAACGCAACCTTGTTGTTTTGGTTCAGGAGGAACTTTTATGGCTCTACGCCTTCCACAGAAAATATATACGTATATACATATAAATACATTTAGACCACTTATCTTAGTGATTGCTATCAGGATATGAAGAGACTTTCAACCAGAATAACAAAAAAAAAATCTAGAACAAATTGCTTAGTGTACCAGTGTACCATGAAATAACCATAGTATTCTTTGTTAAATACCCTGGTAGATGAATATAGTAATGATTCAGGACTATGATGACTTGGGCCAGTAAGAAACCCCCTAGCAACCCTCCAAAACACTCTGCACGAATTTGTCACATTTTTACCCTGTTTAACATTTTTAGAATAGACTCTGACAAAATTGAATAAACAGAGTTCATCTATCTCTGAGAAAAACAACATCAATTTTCTAGCTCAGAGACTTGTCATGCACACACACACACACATAATCAAAGTAAAGAAACGAAGCAGTCGCACTGAAAAAAAGATAATTACTTAAAACAAAGAGCGATCACGCAGCATGTGTGGAGGCATGGCATCCTGTGTGTGTTCTGGCTGCGTGGGCGTTGACAAAAGACTCATCACGCATGTGAGTTTCTCTGGCTGTATGATGGGCTGAACGAGGGACCACAAACGTGTGTGTGTGTGTGTGTGCATGCCTTTCTTGCCATCTGTAACTCCTTCTTGCCATGCCAAATCCACTCAAAGGGACCAGGAGATGACAAGGAAGACAAGCCCACACACATTGCACTTGCACATGGTCACTGCGTCGGCCATCTTGAGTCTTTATGGGCTCCAGGCACGCTATCAGAGACATGCTATTTTCAGGGTTTTATCTGCCCGTGTGGCATTCAGGTCGCTTCTGTTCCTCCAATATTGAAGTCTGTCTCAGCGTGGACGTAACCTTGGAAAACACAACCCTGGACGACTCACGGCAGAGTTTTGTAATGCTACTTACCATTCTGATCTCGTTTTGCGTGTGCTGTACTCTGTACGTCTCTCTCTCTCTCTCTCTCTCTCTCTCTCTCTCTCTCTCTCTCTCTCTCTCTCTCTCTCTCTCTCTCTCTCTCTCTCTCTCTCTCAGAAGGAAGCTGGTTTTATTTGGGTGATGCTGCAGGGATGTCCAGAATATTAACACAAACCTTAGAAGCTGTCAGCCATTAATATGCCAAGCACAGACCTCCCAATTAGTGGGAAACATGGCTTTCTTGCGCTAAGGAGTAGACAGGTTGGCTCAACACCAATGCAGCTCCGAGTCAAGTTAGACAGGGGTGAGCTTCTCGCTTGGAAAAATGATGTTTAGGGAGCTTCAAAGCAGCAGCGTATGAAGCTATCAAACACACAAAAATATACCACAACTTTATTGGAGTGTCTGGCATTGAAGATGAAAGGCAGGATAAATCGATTTCTTTATCATGGGAGATGAAGCGTCCAGGCAGATCTACACCGCCGAGACGCCCGGCCCGACATAATGTGCAAAAATGACTTGATTAAAAGGCACAATTAATAGATGCATCCACCTTGAGGTCTGTGCATCAAAAGAAATGCTTCACTTTGGTCACAGGCACAGCTATCTAAAATGAAAAATTCCATAAAAATTTACTGAATTCACAGAAACGTAAATATCCGTCTATCTGTCTGTCTGCCGTTCTGTCTATCTATCTATCTATCTATCTATCTATCTATCTATCTATCTATCTATCTATCTATCTATCTATCTATCTATCTATTTTTCTGTCTTTTGTTCTGTCAGTCCTTCTGCCCTTCTATCTGTCTGTATATCTATCAACCTGTAAGACAAAAATAAATGCATTATGTTTTGCTACCTCAATTCAAAGTCAGGAATTAAAATGCAATTTAAAAGGCATTCTCAATGCAATTCTATATGGTACAACAACCTATTAAAAAATGTTAGTCTGCACGATTTGTGCACTGTATGGAATCAGACACTTTGTGAGAACATATTAAAATATTTCCTAAATTCACATTAATTATTCACTGATAATCTCACGCGAAACTCAAACTCATTCAGACTGGAAAAGGGTACCTCAACCCATCGCACCAGATTTGACTGCGTTGGTTCTCATACATAATTCACCTTTCGAATATGTGGAGCAAGTATTTGAGAGATGGAATGACATGAGGTTAGTTAATAATTACAGAATGTTTCTTTTTAGAAGACCTATCCTTCAAGGAGCAATAAAATCATGATTAAAAGGCACAGTTAATAGACACATCCACCTTGAGCTCTGTGTGTCAAGTGAACCCTTCACCCTCGGTCAGGGCTGTCTTAAATTGAATTCTGAACTCGCAGAGAGCAAGGTAGAAAGGCTCGAGGCATTATCTGACAGCCATTGGACCTCAGGTCTATAATAATATTCAGCTGTTTCCTTTTATATTTTGCCAGAAGAGAGAATTTTAGAGCATTACTTCAGTGGCAACCACTCACAGTTTCTTAGTGCGAAGCAAAGAGTCTCCCGTGGAAACATTTCCCCTCACCTGCTTCCGAGAGTCATTATGTGCCCCCCACTGATGTACTGTAGACTGCGTCTCAGTCCTCGCAGAAACTCGAGTGCTTGTTTAAAATTGATCAATTTGGCTGAAGTGCTGCCTCAGATTAATTCCTGGCCTCTTTAGGTGCACAATATCACAGTGTTATCATACTCTGTGGTATATCAACTTAAACAGAGAGGGGGCCATTATGTGGCTGGAAAGTCTGTGCTTTTGTCGCTTTGACCATCCATTTTTTCACTGCACACCACATATGTGTGCTTAATGATTGTATATATATCATTTTTAATAGTATTAAATTAATAGTTCACCAAACAATTACATTTCTGGCATTTTATCAGTCTGGTATTCCAAACTTGCATGACTTTTTCTCTGTGGAACACACAACATGAATATTTTTAACATACTGTTTGTTTTCTTTGAATGGGGACTGGAGCTTTCCGACTTTGAAAAATGACTTAAAAATTGTTCACATGACTTGTGCATTATATTTAAAATCTTTTGAAGCAACATAATGGCTTTAACCCGAGGACCAAACCGAAACTGAACTTGTTATTCACTGCTATTCTTCATCTCCAATGAGCTGTTTACTGCTGTGACTGGATTTGACATTGAATCAGTTCGACGTTCAGTCATTTAGTGAAGAGTCAGTGATCAGTCAGATAACTGAACGAATCGTTCTGAAAGAGGTTTTGTGAACCAGAGCAACCAACTCTTTGAAAAGAAAGAAAACAACTTGAAACTTAGAAAACAAACCAGACTCTGCTGCTTCTCTCATGAACTCTTGTGAACTTTCCAAAGACTTACATTTATGTCTGTTTGTCACACAGTGCTATTGTATGGCATCATATATATATATATATATATATATATATATATAGTATTCTTGATTTTTGAGAAAAAAATATTCCTTTAAAGAGCCAATATAACAGCTGAGCGCAGGTGCTGACTAAATTGCTATGTGCAAAAAAAATAATGCACTTGCCAGTTTTTCAGCATTTCAAAATGCTTGTTTTGAACACTGAAGGTAGGTGTATCGTGGCTCTTCACTTGGTGGCTAATGGCAACAGCAACATTTGCTTAATAGAGACACTTGATAAATCTGGACCTCAGGTCTTATTTTCATCATACCTCTGAAAACCTTACTTGCGTTTCTATGGTAACCAAGGCTAAACCACTCATTGTTATTGTATTTTTGCATGTTGGTGTTGTTTCAAGTATGCAAGAACTTTTTGTCAAAAGCAGTACATAATAATAACCCACAAACTCTAGAATGCCAAGTCTGTAAGGTAGATTCAGAAAGGAAATTCATGCAGACATGTTCTGAATATTTTTCAGTCAGGCATTTTTATTTTGAACAAAGACTCTACCAGAAAGAAACAAAAAAAATATCATCGAAGTATCAGTGTACATTGACGGTGTCAGGTGGTATTATCGTGTGTGTGTGTGTGTGTGTGTGTGTGTGTGTGTGTCAATATATATTTATAAGACATATTAGTCTCATTGTGCAGATTTACGTTTAGCATGCAATATGATCTGGGTTCATATCTGGTCCTAATTTGTGATTAAGCATAATTGCATTAAAAAACATTTTTTTATGGTTTTAGTTTTACTTTGTTATAATAATAACCCTGATGCAAACACTTTTTTGTCCTGAAATAATAACTTGATTTTATTTTCATATAAAGTAATTATTATTAATTTAATATAATAAATTATTAAAATAATCTTTTTTTTAAATCCACTTGGCTTTAATAATCGAAATGTTCATGACACCTCAAGGCATAAGACTTCACATATTTAGATAAAGACGATCACAAAGTATGTTTGTTGCTTCTCGTATCCCAGTGAGAAAGAGATCAAGTGAGAGTTTAACTATAAAGTATTTATTGCTGCTTCTGTAGATGCCGCTCCAGCCTTCATCAGCTGAGGAACTCTCAGTAAAGTTGACTTTTTGGGGTTAGTGCTTCAGGAATCCCTCCGTGACTCCCTGTAAAGGCTGGCCGATGAAGAAAAAACATCACATATCTCTACAGCAGATTAAAGATCCAGCCATCTCTGTCTGCTTCTGTACACAGTCCAGCATTCCTTTCTGGCTTGTGTTCTTATTTTTCAAAGGCAAAACAAAATAAAAGGCAAAAGTTTCAGGCGCAATAACTGCAGTCTTGTAAAAACTTAGTTTTAGAGTATTTAAAGACAACAAATTGACCTTGTTTGTGAGGAATAACGTATGTTATCCAGCATAGTTCATGGCTACATTAACAAGAAATATTGGTTTAATCTAAATAATTTTATTATCTTAACTGGTAACTGCTTATTGTCACGGTGTGGGAAGGGTTGAAGACAGGACGAGGATGAAGAATTCACAAACTATGAATTTGAAAACGCGAATCTCTGAAGACGATGACATCATGCACATGCGTATTATTTGTTCAGTCTATAGTTTTCATCGTCTGTACGCAGAAAACTCGAAGGAAAAAATTCCCCGTTTTAAGCATATCGCTGTCGTGTAAACGTACCCTTAGTTCATGCGCAACAACCAACAAACAGAACTGAAAACACAGGCAGATAAATACACAGGCAAACAAGGATAATTAATGACACACAGCTAGACAGAATAACAAATTAGTTACTATAGTGACAAACTCAGATGGGAACTAGGAACAAAGGAAACATGTGACCAAAATTACTGATTATGTGTTAAAATTTTCTTAAAGATTCAAGTTTTGTTCATATTTATTTATATTTGATATATTATGCTTTTATATTATTTTAAATTATAAAGTATTACTGATATATATATATATATATATATATATATATATATATATATATATTTCCATTGTTATGCTGATGACACTCAACTCTATATTTCATCACAGCCAGATGAAAACGCTAAATTATCCGAATTGAGTGTGTTAAAGATTGGATGACGCGCAATTTTCTTTTATTAAATCCAGACAAGGCAGAGGTACTAATCATTGGTTCAAAAAACCGCCCACAAAACCTCTCACACTACAACTTTAACATAGTAGGATGTCTTGTTACTTTATCCTCTACAGTAAAAGACCTGGGTGTTATACTAGACTGCAACCTGTCTTTTGAAAATCATATTTCATATGTTACAAGAACAGCCTTTTTCCACCTTAGAAACATTGCTAAGCTACGTAACATGCTATCAGTTTCTGATGCAGAAAAATTAGTTCATGCATTCATGACCTCGAGACTAGATTACTGTAATGCTTTGTTGGCCGGTTGTCCTGCGTCCTCATTAAACAGATCCAGATCCACCAAAGGAGGGAGAGCATTTTCACATTTAGCTCCAAAACTCTGGAATAGTCTTCCTGATACTGTTCGTTGCTCAGACTCGCTCTCCCAGTTTAAAACTAGATTAAAGACGCATCTCTTCAGCCAGGCATTCATATAATACTTTTAATCTTACAGTTAAATCCGACCTCTAGTTCATAAACGCCAGAGGAGAACTGGCCCCCGACTGAGCCTGGGTTCTCCCAAGGTTTTTTTTTTTTCTCCATTAGGTCACCTGATGGAGTTTTTCGGTTCCTTGCCACTGTTGCCTTTGGCTTGCTCAGTTGGGGATATTTGGGGATATTTAATTTAATTAAACGTGGACGTTTTCCACTAGAAACAAGCATTGATGTATTATTTTAATTTAATACTGTGAAGCTGCTTTGATACAATCTGTATTGTGAAAAGCTCTATATAAATAAACTTGACTTGACTTGACTTACATATGTTGACAGGCAGGTAGGACATCATACAATGGACCGAATGCAATGATTGGAGGAACATTGTTTGGTCCTGAGACTTCCACATAAGATGTACATGTATGTTTTAATATTTAGACCACTTCTATTATTGATTGCTATCATGTGAAGAGAGTTTCAACCAGTATAACAAAAAGTGTTCATAAAAAAATGGCCTACCTTTAAACACAAGATATTATTCCATTTGGGTATATCAATCAGGCAATCTATGGTCTTATTAATCTATTCCTTGTTCCATATATATACTATATTGTACTATAGCAGCTGTAACATCTGTAAAATAATTGCAACATGCCAATTTGTGTAACTATACTATGACAAAAACAGATATTTTACAGTGGTGTACAGTTTTCCAGACCCCCAGTTCATCACTTAGACACGAGAAGACAAGCGTGGCAGCCAGGTTAAAAAAAAAAAAAAAAAGTGCTTCTCTCTGAATACGTCTGGAGTATGTATAAACACACTTTGCTGAAAATATATTAAGGAGCCGCTCGCCCTATCTTCTCCCTACCCTCGAGGAGGGCTGTAGGTAACAAATCAAACAGGAATCCGAGCCCCAAAACATTCCCTCCTGGAAGCATCGTTTTTCCTCACAATGGTTCCTGCTTATCTCTGCCCAAACACCTGCCATGTTGGTTCCTACTTATCTAGTGATTACAGCTGTAGCCATTTTGCAATGATTCACCGCAAAATTATTTAGAAAATAAATAAACATCCCAAACATTCAGAGACTAGAGCCCCGTTGACTGAACTGCTCTTTGAAGGTTTAGCGAGTGGGTGCGTGGGGAAACGTGCTTTATATTAATAGCTCTTTCTCCTTTACTCGTATGTTCTCTAAGTAATTACCCTGGCTCCAGTAAGAGCACTTCAAGGTGACACAGGTCCTACAGAGGGGTAGACACGCATCTCTGTGATCTTTTAAATGGGGGTGTCTGGCTGATTTGGGCCAGAGATGCTTTTTTTTTTTTTTTTTTTTTGCCCTGTGAACTTTTAACTATTGACGTTTCTTACATTCCTGACTGGTGGAGTTATCGATCAGGTGGAGACTTCTGCTCACATCGGCTTAATACAGAGCTTGAAGAACTGCTTTAGTGAAACACACAGTAATTATAGCAACTAAAGAAGCTTTTCAGAAGTTTTTCAGATGTGTATCAAACTATAAGCCATTCAGACTTTCGCTCCCACTCGATCGCATTCAGTTTCAAAGCTCATCATATTTCTCTTTGAAACGCACTAGACTGCATCATAACAAAATAATGGTCTTAGTAATCAGTGCAGCACATATGTAGTGTAACTGCATTAAGATACAATTTTATAAATCCAACTATATTAAATGCCAAATAGAAAATGACCATCTCTGAATTCTGATTGGATGAGTCGCATTGTAAACAAACACTAATAATATTGTATGTGCAGTCAATTCAGTAATTCATGTTATATAGAAGCCATAGCCATATTATAATGAATTACTTGGCAAAGAAAAAAAAAGATAATAATAGCCATTTATGGTGTATATACCCATAAAAATGTAAATATTATTTAATTATGTTAATAGCAATAAATTATGTTTATATTATTGTATAATAATTACTATAATATAATAATTATAACAACTATTATAAAATTATTGTTGTATAATAATAATTATAATTATTAGTAGGCTATTATTGTAAATATATTAATGAACTCAGAAAAATAACTGAATAATAATAATAAATATAATTATTATTTTTATTATACAGATGCAATATACATTTATTTATAACAACTCATTATATGTATATCTATTATTTAATAACAATTGTGGTTGTTGTTATTGTAAATATATTGTAATGACAATTGTTATAATTAAGAAACATAATAATAAGAATAATAATAAATTATGACGATTACTATTATTATGTATATTGAACATTGGTGTCTTATTTAACTTTTGCCACTTGCCCTGCATTACAGTGATTTCACCATTTTTAAGGGCGATTTCGGCCCCTAAACACCCCTTACCCATGGTAAAATCACTCTGCATGTGATGTGAAATCAGAATATATATATATATATATAGCCTTTTAGACCCAATGATGGCAAGTTTTGACTTTATACAGATTATATTATAAAACCATGAACATCCTGAATAAGGATATGTTTAGCTGACGGCCCATAACAGAGACATAAGTCAAGGTTCTTGTCCATAATAAGTAACCTATTAAATTTCAATGGCTGTGTCAGCTATTACTGTTCCTCATGTAATATTTATCTAAGTGTCGACTGAGCTGACCGGAGAACTGCTGGTATTGTGCTGAACGGAAATATGAAGTGCTTTCGTCCGAAACCATTGCGATTTAGTAAGAGCGACAGGTGAAAGAGGAAGTAGTCGTGATTACGTTCACATGGGATGACTCCAGGGCTGTTTTCATAATGCATACGCTGCAGTGCAATGAAGATATCCATGTTCTTGGCATATTCCCACATTGGTTGAGAAGATCCACCTCAGTTCTGTCAGACTGCTACTGGTTTCCCTGCTCAGGTTTTCCTGAAGTTAACACTGCCCCCTGGTGTTCAAACATAATTTCCTGCTTACGCATCTGCCCCCTTCCATATGGATAAAAACCTTTACAGAAAAAATCTGATGCTCTGGAAAAAAAAAAAAACACCCCCCGAGCCCACAGACACACATTTTAGTATGAGATAAGATTGCATTTTGGTGTTGCATGCCACGGATCAGCATTTCTTGCTAGGATTTCGCTGGATCAGCTGCGCTCAGATTTGTGCTGCGGGAGCCTTCGGTTATCAATTACTTAAAAGCGTTGAGAAAGTTTTCCCAAAACATTCCCTCTTGATTGCGACATCATAATCAGAAACGCTGCTTCCACAAAGGGACCAATTAAAAGTCGCTGCCTTGATGCATTAAGCCAGCCAGCGATTAGCGAATCAACATGTAATCTGGAAAACTTCCGCTTGAGTGATTCGTGTCGGTCAGCAAAGTGCCTTCAGCTGAGGAAATCTTTTGCGACTCTAATCTTGTCAGGCCGAGAGCGGGAAAGGTGTTTAGTGTTTACAGTTTACAGAGACGAATCCGTTTTTCTATAGAGCCACGGCGCGAGATAAGCACGATGATGTCATTTAAAAGTACATAGAGGGCTTAAACTGACATATTGATGTATTACAGGAGGATAAGACAGCAGCTGCTAACTCTTTGCAAGCTACCGCTACAATTCATTTAATGCTAAACACCTTAATTGATGAGTAGGAGTTTCTATTTCAAACCACGCCAGAAAATCTTCACTTGTTAGGAGATTTAAAACATGTTTAGAGTCGATTCAACAGGTGTCTGAGGGGAAATATTCAAGGTTTAGTAGGTTTACCTTAATGTAGGTTTGAAATGCTTAAGTAGTCTTGTGTTTTACTGCGGTGTTTTGGTTCGGTTTATGAGGATGTCTCTAATGAGTGTAAAGCCATAGCCACCATCTGTTTCAAATGTGCAAGACTTCTCATCCGCTGGAAATCTCCATGGCTCCCTAGTTAAAACATCACAGGGAAACTGTTAGGGATGTCACATTTGTTCAGGAGAAATGTTTGTGATTTTCATCCAGTGCCAAAGCTTTTAAAGACCACCACTGTGAGGAAGCGTTTGCATATCTCTTCATTTGACACATCTAATTTGGGCTCAATTATCTCGCTCAAGCAAAATGAAACCTAGACACTCTTTCTTTTTCTTTTTTTCGTTCGTAGACATCATGGGTAATGAGCTGGACCAAGGGTGCAGGCGAGGACCACATCCAAATATGAGACTCATAAACCAACAACAGCAATTACTGTTTGCATCTTTCATAATGGTCTCTTCAGTTGGTGTGTGGGTGTGTGTGTGTGTGTGTGTGTGTGTGTGTGTGTGTGTGTGTGTGTGTGTGTGTGTGTGTGTGTGTGTGTGTGCGCGTAATTACTAATAATACTAGTATTTTTCTTGTCTGTTAGTTGTCGTTGACTGTGTGTCTTTGCCAGCGCTCAAATTAGATTCTTGTGCCTGCCTTCAAAATCAATTAATGTTGTCCGGAAACTTTGGAAACTGGGGAAAAACAGACATAAAAGTCAAATGTTAGACGTGGTGACGGATGTTCTCGAACGAAAGTGGCACTTTAATTGATGCCCAGCATGAAAGCATGAACAATTAACACTTGGATTTAATTATATCTTCATCCTTTATATTAATGTTTCATTTCAGAGAAGATCAATTATTTCTGTAATGAATCATTAGAGATGCTTGCTAAAGTATTAAACTTTGGTGTAATAACTTGTCTTGCATTGTTTGTGCTGTAGACATGTCAATCATACACGCATTGAGGAAGGGACCAGAATATCATAGAGACTTGAGGGGGTGCTGGTTTGACTTGAACTGGTTAGCAACCTCCCAAAACACCCTAGCAATAAACTAATAATGCCATAGAAAAACCTTAGCAAAGGCATAGCAATGCCCTGGTAACCTCACACAGCCCTAGCATTGTGACAGTAAGTTTGCACAGGCAAAGAATTTCATCTTCAGAACAACGTTTTATATATACGTAAAGGGGGATAAGTCATTTCACTTCATCTTCTTTGTGTTTTCCTCAGCTCTTAAAACAACCAACAACACTGCAGCTTTGTGATGGTAAGTTTTGCACAGATTGACAATTTCTTGTTACAACACTTCAGAACAAAATGACTTATTCACTAGAGTACGAAAGTGGGATAATTAAGTTTATTGGTAACACTAAGGGTCTAATTCTCACTATTAAGTAGTGCTTATTAGCATGCCTTTCACTAGGATATTGGCTTTTTATTAGTACATATAAAACACATATTAATGCCTTGTTTTGCATAATCATATTCTACATGCCTTAATACTACCAATACCTAAACTTAACAACTACCTTACTAACTATTAATAAGCAGTAATTAGGAGTTTATTGAGGCAAAAGTTGTAGTTAATGGTTAATTAATAATGAGAATTGGACCCTAATCTAAAGTGTGACCGGTTTATTGGATCTCGTCTTTGTGTTTTCCATAGTTTTTGCACAGATATAGTATTTATTTAATTTTATTACTATGCTTCAGAACATTATAAAAAAGAGGGATACATAATTTCAATTCATCTTACAACACCCTAGAATTTTATTTTATTTTATTTTATTTTATTTTATTTTATTTTATTTTATTATTATTTTTTATTTTTTTATTTTTCACTTTACTTTTTACTTTAACTTTTTTTTAGTTTAGTTTAGTTTTAATTTTAAATTACATTACATTGCTTCAGAACATCATTAATTATTACTTGTGTTTTCCACAGCTCTGCTTGATAACTCCCCATAACACCCAAATTGTGATCAGTTTTACACAAATAAACAATTTGATGTTTTCTTTTATGTTATTACAACACTTAAGAGCAACATTACTTATTCACAAGTTTAAAAAAGAGCGATAAGTTATTTGATTTGATCCACAGCTGAAAACCCAGATGCCTGAACAGAACCCACACCACAAACTAGCCTAACACGTCCGCAGTGAATTCACGAGATGGAAGCAGCACTCTTCTGATTCATTTGTGAAATTATGTATTCATGGGTTTCTCTTCTGAAATGGCATTTTCCAAACAGAAAGCAGCACCCTGTCAGCCTTGAGTGCTTTGTGGAATTGTTTAATTGGTTTGCGCTTTCGTTCAATTGATTGCAGGATTTGAGGGAGAGTGTTGTGATGCAGGCTAAAAGCTCCAGGACAGTGTGGAGAGATGAATTGTGGGACATAAAAGAAAAGGTCAGCGGCTCTGGTATAAAGGGCACTGCTCACAGTGTATTAGAATGGAATAATTGACAGATATGCTTGTTAGCTAGTTTTATATAAGAACACATCCTGATAATTGAAAACAGCATTGAAAAGCATGTGTTTAGTGTCCTGCATTCTGTTTTCTTTTATTTACTGTTCAGGCATTTAAATATGAGGGTAAACAACATAAACTAGATTTGTTGACTGGCACTCCAACTGCAATTCAAATTTGAATTTAGGGAAGTAGAATTCAAATGAATTGAGATTCAAGGAAATGCATATTACTATTTTGTAAAGAGAAAAGCATATTTTATCGAGACAACTTAAATGTTGGTTAAGCTAGGTGATAAACAGACAGACATAATAGATAGATAGATAGATAGATAGATAGATAGATAGATAGATAGATAGATAGATAGATAGATAGATAGACAGACAGACAGACAGACAGACAGACAGACAGACAGACAGACAGACAGACAGACAGACAGACAGACAGACAGACAGATAGATAGATAGATAGATAGATAGATAGATAGATAGATAGATAGATAGATAGATAGATACGAACTATGGACGGAACTATGGACGGGGCCTACGCCAAAGAACTTTATAATGCTTGCTGGGCTGTCAATAAATGTATGCTTTGTTACATCATTTTATCTCCCGAGTCTTTCTGGTAAAACTACGTGTTTAGCATTTACATAAAAACACCAGCCTAATCTTTTAAACGAGCTTTCATCTCCTTCATCTTGATTCAAATTTTTCACCTATAGGCTGCGACTGGATCTTTGTAGATCATTTGCTTTTGGTTTTCTCTTTAACGGCTTCGCGCAGGATGTTTGGATAGGTACAGAGGAACTGAGAGCTACCAGCCGCGGTCTTCATCAAACTCTTTTGTATGCACAGGAAATTCAAATTTTTGAAAATGTTTCCTCATTATTTAAACATTCGCATCTGTTTTCACAATGGGTGGCACTTGAAGATAATGAAGCCTAATAAGCCTTTAATGCTGGTTTTAATGCATTCACAAAGAGAACACAAAAGAACAGATGGCGGGTTCTAAATCCACATCTCGCCCTAGAACCTTTGGTGTTGTGGATGTGTGTGAACGCGTGTGGATGTGTGTAATATCTGTATTTAAAACACCCAGCGTGCAGATGCAGCATCCTTTATCTCTACCGGTGGAATGCTCTGGTTTGCCCTGAAACATGCCATTCAAACATTCAAAAGGGGAAATGTGTTTTACAACTCAAAAGTTCAAGGAGAATGAGATGTGAGAGTGGCAACAGAGAGGAAGAGTTTCATTGTGAATAAACTGAAAATTTGGTCTATTTCTCACACAAATAATGTGGACCAGCATTTTTTTTTAAATGCGTTTTTAAATAATAAAACAATTTCCCGATCAAATTTTAATAATTACTTTAGGCCAGTTAGTTAGGAGTTGTCAGTGGTTCATAAGATCATTTAGAAAGTGTAAGTAAATGATTAATACACTATTTAAATGTACATTTATAGCATACATCTTATTGTTTAGACATAGTAATAGCAGTGTATTCCTACGGTAATTCATGATTAATTCAGGTAGTTATAAAACATTTGTAGTTGTCAGTTAACTATTTTTGTGAGCTCATATAAAGTGAGACTATGTATTTACTTACACTTTCTAAATGATCTTATGAACCACTGACCTAAATAACTGGTTTGTAAATAATGTAATACATAATTTAGAAATAATAAACTGATCATTATTAAAGTATGAAAATACAATTATTAAACACATTATAGATATGCTTATAAATTAAGAATAAAGCATTTATAACTGTATTTACAAACTGCTTATTAATGTCTATTAATGTATTATAAATGATGAATTAACTATTTACTAATGCTTAACTAATGATTCATAGCGTGCAGTTATTATAAAGTGTTACCTAATATGTAATAATTTATTTAGGCTTTGTACAATGTGCAACATAAATGGCAATTAAATTATTAAACATAATAATCACAGCAATAATGATTTGACTCTTAAGCAATCACCTATTTAAATCCAAACAGTGACTTTTTTGTGGCTTGTGTGTGTGTGTGTGTGTGTGTGTGTGTGTGTGTGTGTGTGTGTGCGCGAGTGTGTATCCTTGAGATCATAAATCTTGAAGAACCCTAATATGAATTACTTTTAGTGTGTTTTTAATCCTTATGGAGCTTGATGAACTGGAAAAGAGATGCATAGACTTTCTTCTTTTTAAAATGAAAACCTCATGTTGTTTTGGACCAACACGAGGGTCCATTTTAGCCCTATTACTATTCCTTTAAGGCCTGGAATCCATATAGAGCCTAGAAGCAATATATAGATTCAGCAAATGAAGGTTCAGGCAAGAGAGAGGCCCTATGGAAATGCATTCATTCGCTCCCAGAGACATGGTTTCCTATCTAGTGAATCATTTTGGTGGTGTTTGGAGCACCCACTGTCTGCTGAAGGCTGTCTCAGTCCAGTGAGCTCTGCAAACACACAGCAGTCTTCTGCAGTCAGTAATATTTAAGATCTGCAGCCCCGGTAAGATCTGGTTATTAAGCCTCTCTCCTTCGCTCTCTTGCTTCCTCTGCCTCATGAAATACTCCAGTTCCAGAACAGCAATAAGTGCCCTTATCAGCCAGTCTGTGTCTAGAATAGAGGTGTTTACAGGTTATCCCTTGCGAATCTTAACAAGGACTCTTCATTAAAGGGCCCAATTCCACGTTTAGCCCATCTAGTAAAATAAAAGCTTTCGTTTGAGAGAGATTGCTTTAGGCTTTAGGCATTGTTATTTTCTTCTCATCTGTTTTTCTTTACTTGGCCTCATCTATATAACTGGTAAATGGATAAAAGCAAGTTCTAAACCAGATAGTTAAGGTCCTTATTGATCCACTGCATGCTGTGCCCAGTAATGGCCTTTAAAACTAAAAGAAGTTCATCTTTACTTATAGTCAACTGAATGTTTAAAGGGAACCATCAAAATAAAGTGTAACAATTTATTCTGCTTTGAAACACATGGTTTAGTTTTAAAGAAACTATGTGTAATCTATGATTATGATGAGAGGTTTTTGTGGAAGATAAACAATGTATTGTGCAATATACAGAGTTTCATTAAGCACAACATCATTGGTCCTCTCATGTATCGCTTTGACAAATAATAATGAATTTTAGGTGTTTCTCCAAAGGTTGTGTTGCAAACTGCTGTGTAAAAGGCTGCTGTATCCTGGCGTGGGCCACTTGTCATTGAAAACGTCCTCTCAGCTGACAAGCTGTCATTTACAATGCTTCGGAGACGACAAAACACGATAGCAATTTCACTCGGCCCCCCCTCCCTGTATCCGAACACGCACGCATATTCAAAGCGAAGGAAAAAACACATTCTAATTAACATTCCCACTGACCCGAGAATAAACATTTATTTTCTCATCTTATGCACACTTCGAAGATTTTCTGACACTGTCCTTTGATAGCTTCCGTGACTAACATTTTCCTCTCCCAAATTGTACTTCCTTCCTGTAATTTATGCATCAGATTCATGCATAATTAATTGTATATTTACCACTGTCTGATTATGAAAATAGCCAAACAAATTCCACCATTATTGAGGTGTGTCGGCCTCCCTCATTAAAAATTGATGCGTTTTTGTTGAACGATAAAAAATGTAACAACATTTTGAGCTTATGCATCGTTTTCTATTTTGGCCACCTGAATAATCATTTTTAGTTTGTGTCCCTTTATAATGCACATAGATAGATAGATAGATAGATAGATAGATAGATAGATAGATAGATAGATAGATAGATAGATAGATAGATAGATAGATAGATAGATAGATAGATAGATAGATAGATAGATAGATAGATAGATAAAGTAAATGCATCTTTATTTAAGAAAGCTATACTGGAAAACGAGACAAAATACTGAGGAAGAAAATCTTTTCTTTCTATTATTTAATACTCAGTTGTCATGATCTGATCAATTCTTTATGAGTAAAATCAGGTCTAATTAGGTCTGATATCCTGTTTCACTCGTACATTGGAGAAGTGAACGGGGATTTAATCGGAGAAGCATTGCATGGTCGGTTGTTCTAATTGCAACCTGATCAAGTATTCCTGTGTGTGTTTGCATACTCATTAAAGAATAGAGTGATTAATCTGGGGAAAACGGGGGTCGGGATCCTTACATGACCATAAAACAATCATTCTGACTACTGAAGCTGAGATGAATGAATGCAAATCCATCATAGGCAGGCTGTTTGTGTATGGAAATCCAGGAGGAAGCGTAATTACAGACTTTATAGCCAAAAAAAGCACTAAAGCATTAAGAGGTGGGATTACATCCTGAGACGTTCCAACAGTGGCCAGTGTGGGTGCCAGCAGGCTAAATAAGACTTTAAGGGTCAAGAAGAGAAAGCCTGTCAGGGAAATAATAGGTCTTTCTGTTTTTGCTGACAGTTGCACTGTGAAATAAAAAGTTTTAGAAACGAGAAGCACAAACAGAATTTTCTTTGAGCCATTGCGAATGCTACTTTGTATTGGTCATGATCAGTGTTGGCTTTTTATGGAAAGTAATGCATTACATTACTTTTGTGTTACTTTTTCTCACCAGGGCTGAGCTTTCTTGTTTGTTCTTTAATGACAAAAAAATTCTATTTTGGCTCTGGTAAAGGCCCTTTCACAATTTTTTTTTTAAATGAATAAGTCACAAGCTGATGGTTATGTAAATTCTGGATTGCAGAAGAATATGAAAAATACACTCTTTCTGCGTCCAAAATGGCATAGTCTCTTGAGTAGATTTTGAATAAGTAATTACTTCAAGACTGCTAAAAAAGTATGTTATATTTAGTATGAATGTGTGTAGTATGAATGTAATCTGGATGTCCTACATTCGCCATGCTGTCATTATCATGTGACCTACAGCGTCAGTTGAGTCGCTTCACTATCATTCAAAATCCTCTCCCGTGGCCTCATGGTAGAGTAACGTGTCCATCGTATGAACACTTCAGAATCTGGCCAGAAGTAGTAGGTCATCTGGGTACCTTTTGCCTTCTCATTTATGAGTACTGTGAATTCGGACATACTTCCTTTGTCACATACTGTTTTTCGCCCACTGTATAGTAGGGAAGTATGCTATTTCGGATGCAGCCTCTTACTTCGGTAATAAAAAATAAATGGTTTTACACTCTGCTACACAACTAATACACACAACTTCATTGTAGTGCTAAACAGCATCCGGTTTTTCTCAGGAAGTGAGATCACATTTCTTTCATTTAGCCTAAATTCAGTTGAACGCACAATGCTATAATTATTATTTCCAAACTCGTAAGTAGGAACCTCCCATCATTATCAAATGCAAAAGCCTTTGAAACATCAGTCTAGTATCTTGTCGTCTCATTCACAGGATTGGACTGTAGATGGTATTCAGCACCCTGGACAGCTCCTGTCCTGTATCACCTGATCAGATGCTGTGGGTAGAAGGTGAGATTAATGACTGCTCACTGAAACACCAGACCATGCTGTTTGATTGAATAACAGTACTGTTCATACTGACTGATGCATAAATGCTTGGTCTTTCTGTCTTAGGGTGTGTTCACACTTGTAATTAGGTTTTCTTGGTTCTTTTGGTCAGGACCACAAAATTAAATTATCTGTTACTCCCAAGCATCCAAAACTGTGCTGTGTGCTGAGCTAAATGCACTAATATGTGTGGTATTTTTACCAGCTGAGAATTCACAGAAACTTGCTCCAAGAAGTCGGCAGTTCTGACGTCTGTACTGAACTGTATTGGGCAACATTGCTCCTGTGATGAGAAGAATCAGATATGCCTATACATTCTGTTTCTAGGCTTGCATCTTGTGACATCGCATCCTGTTTTTGGTTAGTTTAGAGGTCCATGTTGCGCTCATATTTCACTTAAACCGCAGAAGAGTTCATTTTGAAGCTAGCTGAGACTGTCTGAAAAGGTGGGTCTCGGTCCGCTTGTTTTCTGCGCACCAAGGTACTGAACGCTGTACTTATTCAAAGAAACCTGCCAAGTGTGAACACAAGCTTAAAACACAAAGTTAAAGGGGTAGTTTACCTAACAATGAAAATTCTGTCATCATTTACTCACCTTCATGTCGGACTGATCCTGTATGACTTTCTTCTGCAGAAGAAAAAAGATTTTTGAAAAATGTCTCCCAAATTTTTCCCATTCATTGAATGTGAGAAGGATCTATGTTGTTTTAGACTCCATTGACTTACATTGTTGTTACATTATCCATTGTATCACCTTCATGAGGGTGAATAAATGATGACTTTTTCAGAATTTTCATTTTGGTTAAACTATCTCTTTCATTTTGTGCATTGCTTGTCAGCTTAAATGAGTGCAGAGTGATAAAATGAGCAGATGTATTCATTTGATACAGCATTTATCATGATAGTTAGTCTTAGCTTTGGTTGCTATATAAATATTTTCTTTGTGCTTTGTGCTTTTTCAACCATGAAAAACCAGCAGCAACATGATGAGTAGCTTTAAGCCTATTCATTTCGAGGAAAAAAAGTAAATGTAAAATAAAAGCATAAACGCTTCAAACAGAAGTATTATTTTTATATATAAAATACTGATTTATTTAAAAATGTAATGTTATAAAAAAAATCTGACAGTTATTTGAACTAATCTAATAGGTTATAAAACCAAACCCTAATCACTACTAACATTATAAAGCTGCATTAAAGGGATAGTTCACTCAAAAATGAAAATTAGCCAATGATTTACTCACCCTGAAGCCATCCTAGGTGTATGACATTCTTCTTTCAGACGAATACAATCGGAGTTATATTAAAAAAATGTCCTGGCTCGTCCAAGTTTGATAATGGGAGTGAATGGCTGTTTGTCTTTGGAAGTCCATCAAAGCGCATCTATTCATGATTAAAGTCCTCGACATGGCTCTGCGGGGGTTAATTAAGGTCTTCTGAAGATGCGTTCGTGTAAGAAAATTATCCACTTGACGCACAACGTAATGATGAACGCGGTTGCCCAGCCCTGTTTGTTTGAACCACGAGAGGCGTCAATTGCCGCCATTACGTTGTGCGTCGAGGTTACTCTTTCGGTGTAAATCGATGCGTACGGCCGTCTGCCGGAAGCTAGTTATTTTAGTCGATAAAGTTTTAAATATAGATATTTTCTTGTGTCTGAAAGAAGAATGTCATATACATCTATGGCTTCAGGGTGAGTAAATCATGGGCTAATTTTAATTTTTGGGTGAACTATCCCTTTAAGACATGTTCCAAATTTTGGTGACAGGATTGCAAAAATTGCAAACCGAGAAAATTTAATTTTCTCAAATATTACTTCATTTGACCTCCAGAGGTTAACCATTTACACTTTCACAGACACAGAAAAAAAAAAAATTCAGGCCTTATTTTGTACAAAAAAAAAAAGTGGCCAATACCAACCAGGCATCTGACCTCTTACCTATTCTTACTTTTATCATGGTTGTTCACCTTAAATGAGGGTAAGCACACAATGCACAGATGAAAGGGTGAGGGTGAGGGCTTCAATAGACAGACTAGCATTATTCATGAAAGGGGGAAAAAATCATCAAATTAAAGCAGTTGTGTGTCATAACCTTTCAATTCAAGTCAAGTCACCTTTATTTATATAGCGCTTTATACAATACACATTGTTTTAAAGCAGCTTTACAGTGATAATTGACAACTGTATTGCTGTGCTGTGTAGGTACGATTTACCTTTTCTGTACTAAACTGAGTCATCCATTCTTCTTTTCAACTCTGCACTCCTTTGAACTTTCGTATTTCTCTAGATAGCAAATAATGACTCTCATGCAGTGTCTGTATGAAACAGGTCCCTTTTAGCCACTGTAAGGTAAGAGAGCAATCATACTTGATCTGTTTTTCAACCGACAGTGCTTTGTTTAAGCTATAAGGTACATAAAGCTGTGCTATACTGCAAATAGGGTCTGTTTTATAATTATTTTTTGTTTTTTTACAATTGCCAGAATCAGTCAGTTTCACTTGACAATGTGATCCACACTGTAATTTTTCCATATACCCTCCCTAAAGCATTAAAAACAAGTCATTTTCACTCTTTAAATATAAATCTGCCACCCCTCTTTTGGTCTTCAGGTGCGAATGGCTTCTGTCTTCAAACTCACTGCGTTTTAAAATCGATTCAGATATTTCAACAGGCTCCAGACGCGCCCGTCCCATCTTCATTTCCGCATCTGCGTGATGCATTTAGTCTGAGAGCACGCAAATCATTTTCATTCCCCACAAAAATCAGCGGGAGTCTTGCAGTTATTTAGCAAGATTACATGGTGTATGGATCTCGTTCAAAAACGTTTTATTTACTCGTTCGCTGTGGATGGATGAGCTCGACTGAGGGGAGATGAGCAAGAAAAATGGGGAGAATGTTACAACAGTACAAGCAAAGGTTTTAGTTTTGCATATTTTGGTTGCTGGAATCAAAAGTGGAAAGGCTTCAATGCTTCATTGCATGCATTTTCATGCTAGAATATGTGGCAAGAGCTGATTTCAAGTAATTTCAAGCCTTAATAAGTAAAGCCCCCCATACATATGAATCCCAGCTGTATTTCACCCCAAAAATCAAAACAAACACATTTTAAATAAGACAAAACATTCCCAATCCCCATTCTCTTTATGCAATCATTTGTTGTATTTTCTTTTTGCTGATTTAAATTTAAAAGTAGTTTTATTGCAGGATTTTTGTAAATCCTATTTTACAGGAGTGAATGAAGACATTCATGAGATATACTTTAATGTATACCTAATATACTAAAATATTTTAATGTATTATCTATTTGTTTGTTTTTTGTTTTTATTGTATTAAATTATTATCAGATTATGGGCCCTATTTTAACGATTTAAGCGCATGGTCTAAAGCGCACGGCGCAAGCGCACTTAGGGTGTGTCAGAATCCACTTTTGCTAGATTAACGGCGGGAAATATGGTCGGCGCGCACAGCGCATGGTCTAAGGGGGTTGTCCCTTATTCTCTTAATGAGTAATCGGTGTGTTTTGGGCGTAACGTGCAGTAAACCAATCAGAGTCTCATCTCCCATTCCCTTTAAAAGCCAGTTGCATTCGTGCCATGACGGATTGCTATATACATGGCGGAACTTGCAAGCAGAAAGGCTTCTCTAGCGAGGAAATGGATCAGCTCGTACGTGAGGTTAGAGCACGCAAGCAGACCGTCTACGGGACAAGCCGCATTCCTTTGTGTTCACAATAATAATTTTTTACGTTGTAATCCTTTTACATTGTTATTTTTAATATTTGGCATGTTTATGTGCTGCTGCACGTCCCTGTGTGTGCAATAAACAGAGTGTACACGCGATATGCACCCGCCTATAGGAGCATATTTGTAACGGTCACCAGCTGGAGTGCCCTTGAGAGCCACCAGAGGGCACTCCACATCAGACACTCACTTTCACTCACAAACTACATTTCCCATAACTCACTGCCCGGATTCATCATCACTTATCACTGATCACATTCACCTGTACCTCATTCACTGATTGCATTCACCTGTGCCTCATCATCCTGTTAGTCTCAGTCTATTTATACCTTGTTCATTCATTCACTCACCGCGAAGTCTTGTTAAGTGTTACACTGCATTTCTGAGCGTTTCCCTGGTTTTCTTGTTTCTTGGTTTTTGATATCTTGCCCTGTTCCCTGGATTACTCTCTTGCCTCTGGTCCCTGGATTACTCTCTTGCCTCTGGTCCCTGGATTACTCTCTTGCCTCTGGTCCCTGCCTGTTTTGTTTGTTTTGTTTGTTTCTTTGTTTTGACTACCTGCCTGTGTATGACCCTAGCCTGTACTTTGGATTACGCCTCTGGATTGCCCCAGCCAATAAAGCTGCATTTGGATCTCCTACTTTGTGTCTCTGAGCAGTTCGTAACAATATTACTAATGCGCCCTTTAAATAACAAAAAAAAATTACTCCAGACCAGGTTTCAGTTGGTCAGTGGCGCAGTCTATTTCATTTGCCTCAAAATAGCAAACGCGTCAACAATGCGCCTGAACACGAGGTGTGTTTTCAGACCAGCACGCCCATGGGCGCACAAATGGAGGCGCAAATGCATTTGCTATTTAATGATAACTGCGTCAGGCTGAAACTAGCAAAAAACACTTGCGCCGCACCTGGCGCTGCATTGCAACGGGTGTATGATAGGGCCCTATGTATTATTGTCCAAGGTGTCCTCTTCAGGATACACTAGAATCAGTGACGCATGGTATTACACAGATATTAATAATAATCATATGCTGGGTGTTTAGGCCAGTCCATAGTAGACTTGTATCAGTATCACACGCTAAAGCATTCACTCCCTATGTGCATGGTAATCTGTAATGTTTAAAAGTGTGTTCAAGAGGCGAGGGAGGAACAGGGCTGGGATCATAATTGGTGAGAAACTGAAAATGTCAGTTCCGCTAGCTTAGAAATCTCAGTCTACCGTTTACAAGCTGAGCTTTTTAATTCCCTCTGGCCAGAATGCCAATTTTCTGCTATAGTAGTGCTATGTCCCAGGAATTGCTTATGTTAATAAAGCCGGTGAAATAACCGCACAATTAAGCAATTTTAGTGCTTAAATTTTAATTTGAAAATGCTGCCATTTCTCTGCTTAGTCATCTGTGGCATGTAACAAAAATAATACAGACATGCACATTTTTCATGTCTCATCTCTTTTCCTCATATATACAGGTGAAGGGTAGATTTTAGATTTTTAGATTTTAAGGGTAGACAGGTTTTGATTGCACAGATTTCAAAACTCAGGCTGCTCTTGCTTGATTTTAGTGTTGTCGACGGCCTTCAGTGCTGGAGAAACATTTGAGCAAAGCAAATACTAATTTTAATAAAAAACATTCTTAATGATTTTCATTTCTTTCTGTGCCTTAAAGTACACACCAACAATTCTTTCATTATTTATGCTGTTATTTTCAACACTATTATTTTCCCAGAGGAACACAAAATGAATGAACTAGTATAGCTTTTGGTGACAACGGCAGCATATGATCTGCTTGTATGATGCTTTTTTTGGAGCTTCATAGATGTGGTCACTAGTGAAGTCTGTACACAGTGAATCTTTTGAACTCGTTCATTGATTTGTCCCGTGACTCTTTCTGCAGGTTACATGGTTATGTCAGTAGGTGGCGACAACCAAGTGTTTTGTTGTGTGTTATGAGCGAATCATTGTATCATTCACTCTACTGATTTTTTCAAAATCGAGTCTTATTATCCTTCGTTTTGTGTACAGTCATCAATCATTTTACATAGGCTATTTGTAATTCTTATAATGTAATAAATAATTTGAACGAGATAACAAACTGAATGAACAAGAGACCCTTCTCATTTAAAAAAAGAGAATGACTTCATTGAGCACAGAAATAAAAGCACTGAAGGGAACAAGAATGATTCATTCAAAAACGTTGTTATCGTTGTATGAAATAGAGTGGAGTTGTATTCCATGATGAGAAAATGTACAGATTTGGAATAATATAAGAGTATAAAAAATATAATATAAGAAAAGACTTGATTAGCATTTGAAGACAAACAAAAAACACAGATCCAAAAGAGTGTCCTGTTCCCTCCAATAAAACCTTCAATCACAGGCCTGAATGAAGGGCACAAATAATCAGTTCTATCCATAGATGCACTTTGGTTATTTGGGTGGATTTTCAAGCTTCTTTGGCTCGTTAAAGTCGGTGTGTTCTCAGTGCGAGCGCAGCAACAAAACATTAATTATCATTTGAAAAAGAGTCAGCCCAAAGCAAATCCCTGTCAAAAGCTTTGTGCAGTACCTGGGACTGGAGCTGCAGATCAAAGGCGTTTGATAGACTTCTGCTCTGTCATCATGGAACTTTCTTAATCTTCTTATGATAATTCACAGAAGGGGGAAAAGAGGAATTTCAAATGGCCTTAGCACATTCAGTCAGGGTTTGTTTTATTATAGAATAAGGATGTAAATAAATAATGTAATGCAACGTCGCTCAAACAGAAAAGCTCTCGAGAACCACACAAGGTCCCTTCACTTTCTGTAGGCCTATCATCCGCTGACTGTAATCCTCCGTAACCACCTTGGCGTAGGAGCGATTTAGAAAATCTTTGACCTGCTCTGATGTGCCATGCATGTGTTCAATTATACACCGCCCTGCAATTTTTCATGTTGAAGTCTTCTCTTCGGTTTGACATCCACCATTTTGCGGTTCTCTGTAGACGTCTGACCAATTCAGATACAGCTGCAAAGAACCGTGTTTGACTGAAAAGTGTGGTAATTTGCAAATGAAAAGATGGTGAGTAAGGGCACTCTGGGCATCTCTCCTTATAAGATGAGAGGTGATTTGGGAATTAAAAACCTCAATGATTTCCAAAGTATGCAAGTGTGTGTTTATCCTCCATCAAATGATGATCTGACAAACCAATCACGATAAGAGGAGCGACGCTCAAGTTTGAATGACACGAAACACTCGACATCTTCGCTCAGCATGGGGCAATTTGGTCCTTTCTGCGCTTCTCAGGCTTGCTTACAACATCGGAATATTGATCAGCTTTGCGAAAGGCACGTTTATTAGACTCTGGCGTTTTTAAACTTACATTTGAAGTGTTGTGTACATTTTAGGCTACTGCTGCAATGTGAAAAACAAGAGTGTTTGGTCTTTGCATCCATATGGTTTTAATACAGTTTGTCAGAACAGTTAACCTCTCCCTGAAGGAAATAATCAACGAGTTGAAGCTTTGGCATATGATTAAGACTCTTCAGTCTTGATGCATAATGCACTACTGCCCTCTAATGGACCATTTAGTTACAACATCTATGTTAAACGGATGTGTGTTGCATGTATTGGCTGAAGAAGTCTTTAGAAATATGCTGTTTTGTAACTGTAATTAAAGCTGTACAGGTAAGTATGCCAGTGGACTTTTCTCAGGAGCTCAACATCAGACTATCTTGTGGAACTGATCTGGCCAATGGGATCTCAAATCTGTTTGTTTTTGATCTATCACATAGATAGATGATGGAATCAAAGGGAAGTAATACAACCAAAAATAATAAGTAAAAATGTCACTCTAAATGCAATATTGATTATCAAATAATTATTTTGAACTCTAAACTTGGTCTATAGGCTGGAGTTTAGTTTTGTGATTCATAAAGTCTGTTTCTCTAAATTATTTGCTGATGTGGTGGGTGCTGATGGTTAAAGCAAATATTACTCATTACTTATGATCATGATGTCCAGAGTAACTCCTCAAGCTATGATGTTCCCTATTGAGTTCATACAAGATCAAGACTATATCTTCATATAGGTCAAGGTCTTCTTGATGGGAAGTTAAAGCTTGTCAGTCTGGTCGTGCTTTTTACGTCACAAGCCTGTGATCGACCCGATCCTTCACCTTACAGTCTCTCAGTCTTTATCTCTGGCTCTCTGGGCGTAACTATCTGCGTCTGATACCCGAATTCACTCACAAGACTCTTCAGGTGTGACTAGCGGCCAGCAGTGTGTGACAGTCCTGCTGATTAGTGTGACGACTGACTACAGTAATCTCTCTGTAAAAAATCCCATAGACTTACACTGAAAAACTTACGTCAGCTGTATCTATAGAGACTAGATTATCATATAGACTTGGGTTTAACTTAGGTCAGTAAGCAACTACATCATAACACCAATAGTAACATCAACTTGATAAAGAAAAAACCTGCATAACCACAGAGCAACACCCTCAACATTATGGTGGAGAGATTTGCATGGACAAGCACCGCTCTGAAAATGTATTTATGTCCTCTCTTTTTAACGGGCCAGTCATGGCCTAATGGTTAGAGAGTCAGACTGGTAACCTGAAGGTTGCGGGTTTGATTTGATTCTCAATACTGGTAGGAAATGACTGAGGTGCTCTTGAGCAAGGCACCTAACCCCCAATCGCTCCCTGGGTGCCACAACAAAAAAATGGCTGCCCACTGCTGTGTGTGTGTGTGTGTGTGTGTGTGTGTGTGTGTGTGTGTGTGTGTGTGTGTGTGTGTGTGTGTGTGTGTGTGTGTGTGTGTGTGTGTGTGTGTGTGTGTGTGTGTGTGCGTGTGTGTGCGTGTGTGCATGTGTGTGTTCACTACTCATACTCCTATTGTGTGTGCACTAACTATCATACTTACCATAGCCTTCACCTGTCACTTTCAGGCAAAACCTGGCCAAAATGACACCGTAAACATTAGAATAGAATAGCACAGAAAATGACTTGCACGTATTTGTAAGATGTGTGCTCTTGGCTAAAAGAATAGTTGTTGTTGCTGGAAACAACAAAATCATATATATGTGCATCAAATGTTCCACAGAGGAAAGAAAATCACATGTGTTTGGGACGACATGGCGGTGAGTAAATGATCATAGCTTTTTATTTTTTTGGGGAGAAATATCTCAAATAAATAAAGTTGACTTTGATCTGTATTAATCCTTGCCAAAGTGCTTTTCTTTTTTCTATCAGTCTAAATACTTTAACACTTCTGTACAGAATTGCAGAATTGATACAATAATCCATGCAGGTTTTCTTCTGTCGGGCTGAGTTTCAGAAGAGAGGCTGTGCCGTATGTGAGAGACGCCCAGCAGAGAACAGAAGAACAGCTAGAAGCACCTCTGAAAGAGTCACACTTTCATCTTCTGTTTGAGAGACTTTAAAAGGACATTCCTGACAAACATTTGCTATTTTTATATTGCTGTAGGATTAGGTAAGTTTTCAGATAAGGGTAGAAAATGTAATACATTAACACTTGCCAGTTTGAAGTTCAGTTTACTATTGGTGTTTAATTATTATTATTATTATTATTATTATTATAAAACTTATGTCAGTATTATTAGGCCTATAGTAGATCCCTAATCTTTGCTTTATACCTATTCTCTGCTTAGACTATAGACTAGGTACATTAGTGACATTGATCATAAAAACTTTGTACAGACGGTCAGATGTTCTTGCTTTCACTGAAGCACATAACAACATAACAAATCAAAACTTTTCACTCAAATTGTTATGCTGATCATGTGACTTGTATCATAAAATAATGTTTTGGAACAAAGCAAGTTAGGAAGCGTTCTCTCTATAGTCTCAGACTTGACTCCACCTAATGAGACAGTCTGTTAACCCAGCTGTGAATGAACAGACCTCACTGCATGGTCTGGTTTGAGGATGTTTCATGTGTCTTTGGGATGACCTGCTGTTTTTGGTCCTATCAGAGTTCTTACATCTCTTCGGTTTCCCTATGGCAGCAGAGGACAGAGGAGAAGATCAAGACGCCTTTGATGTGTTGCCCACTGTAGGCGATACAGGGATATGGAATATGATATCTAAAAAATGTAACATCTTGATTAAAAAGTAACATCTGGTTGAAATTCACATCAAGGAGTGGTATGTTTTCATGAACTCGTTTTGATGTGAAATATAATACATAAATTCTTCATGGAATTATTATTTTCTTTGCTTTATTTGGCACTTTGATCCGTGTGTGTGTGTGTGTGTGTGTGTGTTCCATTTTAGTTTGAGTAAAAAAGAAGTCGGCTCAAAAGAGTTATTCATTCAGGAGTCTAAAAAGAATCGTCTCAAAAGAGCTATTTGTTCGGGAGTCTGACTAACCTATATTGATTATCCTGTAATGTTTTTGATCTACTTAAAAGAACTGTCATAAGAATCATTCTTTGCACAGGAGCTGGACTATTGGATGCGTTCATTGCGCTATATGTGTTTTTGAAAAGAACCGACTCAAAAGAGTTATTCATTCAGGAATCAGACTACTCTGGCCGCGCTGTTTGTTTTTGATCCACTAAAAAGAACAAAATCAAAAGAGGGATTTGATTGGGAGTCAGACTTCACTGGTCGCTCTGTATTATGATTCACTAAAAAGAACTGTCATTAATTCGTTCGGGAGTTGAACTGTTGGATGTGTTCATTGAGTTGTGTTTTTGAGTCACTCAAAAAAGAACCATCTCAAAAGAGTGATTAAATCGGGAGTCAGACTACACTAGTCGCGCTGTGTGTTTTTGATCCACTACACAGAAACGCCTCAGAAGAGTGATTCATCCAGGAGTCAGACTATAGGCCTACTGGTTGCGCTGTATGTTTTTTATCCACTAAAAAGAACCAGCTCAAGCTTGCGTTATACTCGCCGCGTGGAAGGCCAAAAGGTTCAAAAACACTTTCATTTTAACACATTAACAACACGTAAAATATGCATATTTCACACGTATTTAATACATCCTTATCACCGGGGGTTTATTCAGAGATAACAACCGGCTGGATGTACAGTGGGGAGAACAAGTATTTGATACACTGCCGATTTAGCAGGTTTTCCCACTTACAAAGCATGTAGAAGTCTGTAATTTGTATCATAGGTAGGCCTACTCTTTAACTGTGAGTGACAGAATCTAAAACAAAAATCCAGAAAAATCACACTGTATGATTTTTAAGTAATTAATTTGCATTTTATTGCATGACATAAGTATTTGATACATCAGAAAAGCAGAACTTAATATTTGGTACAGAAACCTTTGTTTGCAATTACAGAGATCATACGTTTCCTGTAGTTCTTGACCAGGTTTGCACACACTCCAGCAGGGATTTTGGCCCACTCCTCCATACAGACATTGTCCAGATCCTTCAGGTTTCGGGGCTGTCACTGGGAAATACAGACTTTCAGCTCCCTCCAAAGATTTTCTATTGGGTTCAGGTCTGGAGACTGGCTAGGCCTCTCCAGGACCTTGAGATGCTTCTTACGGAGCCACTCCTTAGTTGCCCTGGCTGTGTGTTTCGGGTCGTCGTCATGCTGGAAGACCCAGCCACGACCCATCTTCAATGCTCTTACTGAGGGAAGGAGGTTGTTGGCCAAGATCTTGCAATACATGGCCCCATCCGTCCTCCCCTCAATACGGTGCAGTCGTCCTGTCCCCTTTGCAGAAAAGCATCCCCAAAAAATGATGTTTCCACCTCCATGCTTCACGGTTGGGATGGTGTTCTTGGGTTTGTACTCATCCTTCTTCTTCCTCCAAACACGGCGAGTGGAGTTTAGACCAAAAAGCTCTATTTTTGTCTCATCAGACCAAATGACCTTCTCCCATTCCTCCTCTGGATCATCCAGATGGTCATTGGCAAACTTCAAACGGGCCTGGACATGCGCTGGCTTGAGCAGGGGGACCTTGCGTGCGCTGCAGGATTTTAATCCATGACAGCGTAGTGTGTTACTAATGGTTTTCTTTGAGACTGTGGTCCCAGCTCTCTTCAGGTCATTGACCAGGTCCTGCCGTGTAGTTCTGGGTTGATCCCTCACCTTCCTCATGATCATTGATGCCCCACGAGGTGAGATCTTGCATGGTGCCCCAGACCGAGGGAGATTGACCGTCATCTTGAACTTCTTCCATTTTCTAATAATTGCGCCAACAGTTGTTGCCTTCTCACCAAGCTGCTTGCCTACTGTCCTGTAGCCCATCCCAGCCTTGTGCAGGTCTACAATTTTATCCCTGATGTCCTTACACAGCTCTCTGGTCTTGACCATTGTGGAGAGGTTGGAGTCTGTTTGATTGAGTGTGTGGACAGGTGTCTTTTATACAGGTAACGAGTTCAAACAGGTGCAGTTAATACAGGTAATGAGTGGAGAACAGGAGGGCTTCTTAAAGAAAAAACAGGTCCGTGAGAGACAGAATTCTTACTGGTTGGTAGGTGCTAAAATACTTATGTCATGCAATAAAATGCAAATTAATTACTTAAAAATCATACAATGTGATTTTCTGGATTTTTGTTTTAGATTCCGTCACTCACAGTTGAAGTGTACCTATGATAAAAATTAGACTTCATGCTTTGTAAGTGGGAAAACCTGCAAAATCGGCAGTGTATCAAATACTTGTTCTCCCCACTGTACATTATCTCTTACTTAACGTGTTAAAATTTTCCCCATCTCGGTGGCGGTGTGCACGGCATTTTTTGTAACTTTGCGCGCGGCTCCGCTTGCAAAGATGCACGACTTCGAGCCGATTCTGGCCGAGCAGGTATGTGTGTACAGTTTGTGCTTGTCCAAATTAATTGCTTACATTTACAAAACGAGCCTACAATAGCAGAAATAAGACTTTTATTGAAAAAAAGAAGGATTTGTTCAGGAGTGGTTGTGCTGTATGTTTTCAGGAAACTAAGTTAACAGCCCGCATCTACGGAAGAATGCACATGAACCATTAACACAACAAAACGTCATGCGTTTTCAATGTTTTTAATGGTTCCATTGATTGTTCCATCAGAACACCAGTGTCCGGCCGAGGGCTGTGTGTAAAAACACGCACAACCGAGTAATTTCTTTGCTGTAAACGGAGTTTATATTTCTGAAGAGCTCTTCAATGAGGTATGCCAATTTTATACACTTCGGATGTTCAATCTAAATGTAACAGTGATCTCAATGTTTAATAATAAAAAAAGTAGAAAATGTCTTGAATTCTCACATTTCATCATAATAATTTAGTTCCTCTAATACCTCTGGTCAAACTGTAGACTAGACTAGAGCATGTTTGTAGTGCCCCCTGCTGGCTGAAATGGTGTAGTGCAGAACTCCACTGACAACTTGGCCTGCACTTACTTTCTTTCCCTCTCCTCTCCTGGTCAAGCCCTCATATTTACAGCTCACTCTAACAGGTTAGACCTTATGACCGTAGAAACTGTAGAACATTTATAGAGTCAACATGAATTCAAAATAATCACACAAATGATTGATCCTAGTTGTGACATTTATTCCAGGTGTACAAGATCATAGATACTATCAACCGGTGAACATGAACCTTATATAAAGTCTGACTATTTTGGACATTTCAATACAAATCCCTGAGCCGCACATAAAAAATAAAAAAAAATCAAAGACTAGGAGAGGATATAATACCTTTTGAAAACCTTATATCATTATTGATTGCTTTTAAGAACCGCAGTCCAGTTCTGATGATCAGAAAATCTCTCATATATCATCTCTCACCTATCAGTCTCTGCTCAGCCTGGTGTCTTCTCTTCCTCTGAACTATCTGACACCTCGCATCTCTTCACGCCCGACCAGTCTGTCACCTTCTCTCATAGGAGGAGACGGTTTCCTAATGCATCTGAGTAATGGGATGCATATAAAGTATGAGGAATTTTAAAGAGTGGAAGAAATGTTTCAGCTTCTCAATCAAGAACAATGTTTAAAGCAGGACCAGTGAGGCTGAGAGGCAGAACACTGAGGTTTGTTTTCACAGTCCAGTGCCACTGTGATTACCAGAACTTAATTAAAGTTCACTTCAGTGTTGGAATTGTGTCAGAGCTCTTGGGTGTCCTCTCGCAAAGTGGACCAGGGCTTGAAAAGAAATGCACATGTAAAATCAAATGAAGTTTGCTTATATGTAGCGTATCAAATAAGAAACATATACCATTCAAATGTTAATGGTCTGTTTTCAACATTGACCATCATAATAAATGTTTCTTGTGCACCAAATCAGCATATTAGAATGATTTCTGAAGGATCATGTGACACTGAAGACTGGAGTAATGATGCTGAAAATTCAGCTTTGACATCACAGGAATAAATTACATTTTAAAATATGTTGAAATAGAAATCAGTTATTTTAAATTGTATTATATTTCACAATATAATAAAAGACCAAATAAAAGACAACTTTCATTCAAACACATGAAAAATCTTTAAGACCCAAAACCTTTGAATGGTAGTGTACAGCTTAAACACACAATCTTTCTCAACTTATATTAAATATTAAAATCCTCCAAAAAAAAAAAAAAAAAAAAAAAAATGTTGACATGAGGTAGGAATAAAGGATTCACTGGACTGAAAATTATTTTGTTTTATCGAGTATGAACATAAGAGAAAGTCAACTATTTTACCTTTATAAGATGAGAAATTTCTGAGGGAAGGAACTGCTGTTTGCTTCACAGATTACACATATTTTGTGTAAATTCCATTTCCATTTAAATTTTTAGTTGAAGAATAGCATGGAAATATGTGATATTTTACACCATCTTCCTCTGAGATTACAGAAGAAAAGTTTCTATATAGACGTTTAGTTCTGTCAGGCGCTTCATATATAAAATATTTTAGGGGCTCCCATCATGGAATCATTTTAGGGATATAGTTTTAATTAATTAATTAATTTGTTTTAATTAATTTTATGTAAATTAAATGTTATGAATTAAGCATCTCATAAGCATACTTTATTACTAGAAAAATTTTTAATAACCTGTTAAAGATGAAAGTATCATGCAAATATTTCTCCTTATGCCTTTTTGGCATAAAGTGTTCTTTAAAACTGAGTCAGAAACCTTAAGTGTTCTATAGAGCCTCATTTAACCTTATTTCTAAGAGTGTACATCCCCAAACAGCTCTTTAACTTACCGTCTGACCTGTCCATCTCCATATCCGTCAGTTCAAAGCATGTATTTTTAGAGTGAAATTAATATTGGTCGATAATTATTATTAGGCTATAAATTATTGTCCTTGAGTTTGTAAGATAAATGACTTTATCAGATGAGAATATTACGAATTCGTACCAATTGGTCATGAGATAACGTTGGAATGTTATGTTAAAAATTGCTCTGTTATCTTTTGATCCGATCAGAAAAGTGAACTGTGAAGTCACTGACCCATCCTGCTGCTTTTAATAAACGGACCAAAAAAGCGATACGACAGACTTTCATAACCTTCGGACAGAGGTCAGCAGAGGTCTGGAGGTCATGAAATGGCTCCGGTTTCATTGCCCTTATGAAGCGATGCACTTCCTGAATAATAAGGGTTTAGATCAAGGTCTTTTTGAGAGCAGCTCTAGCTGATCTCAGTGGAGAATCATTCATGCTGACTCACAGAGACCGCGAGGCGACTGCCAAAACAAGCACGACAAAGGCCAGAGAAAACAGAACATTAAAGAGCTATATTTCTAAATGGAAAAGGGTGTTTGGATTGATTATTTGCTCTGTGATATCTTCAAAGATGAAACTTTTTTAAACATCCTAAAAATGTAAACATTTCAATTGATTATTAGTTTCATTTATGTTTTTAGCTTTAAAACTGCCCAAAGTCATTTGTGTTTGTTTTGACTGCCAAAATGACTATTAGTCTTTGATTAATTCAGCAAAATTAAGTTTAACATGGTGACCCATCCATGTACAATATCATAAATACTGTATATATATATATATATATATATATATATATATATATATATATATATAGTACTGTGCAAAAGTCTTAGGCATGTTAAGACCCTCCCCCCCCCAATATCAGTTTACATTTCCAAACATTCCTTTTTGCCATTAATTGTAATAATCCAGTGAGATTTCTGTATGCACAAGTTATCTGACAACAGCCTGATCTGATCTCACCATCATCGAGTCCGTCTGTGATTACATGAAGAAACAGAAAAAAGCTGAGACAAACTAAATCCAGAAGTACTGCGGGAACGTCTCCAAGATGCTTGAAGAAACCTTCCTGCAAAGCTACAGTACTGTGAAAAGTACTGACACTTAAAATGCTGTAAAGTGAGAATGCTTTCAAAAATAAAATCATAAATTGAATTTATTTATGATTTAACTTCTATTAACGAATTCAAATCAATATTTGGTGTAACGACCCTTTGCGTTTAAAACGGCTTTTGTCCAAGTACACTTGCGCATAGTTTTTCAGGTAGCTATGTGGAAAAATGACTCATAGTCAACATATTGACTATTGTGGTCAACCTCATGTGAAAACATATTGAGTATTGTGGTATAGCAATACTTTTTGGGACAAGTGTCACTGTGGCACCAAGTATCACAATACTTATTTACTTGATATTTTAATGGTTTTATTTTGGTCCATCTACATCTACACTGATATGATGACGATACTATGTTAAAATTGCTGAACACCACAATATGGAACACATCCTTGTTTTTCACAATATAAATTCAAACATAAAAATGGCTGAAGACAACTATAACAGAAATAAATCACAACCACAATTATGTAAATTTGACACAAGCCTACTTCACCTTTCACTTTTAACTCCACTGCAACATCCACTTGCTCTGGCTAGAACAGCAACTGTCAGGGGCGGACTGGGACACAAATTCAGATGGTGGTGTCCGTGCCAGAGACGTTGGTATCCATGCCGGAGTCGTTGTTGTCCATTCCGGAGATGTTGGTGTCTGTGTTGGAGACTTTGGGGTCCATTCCGGAGACGGAGGTGTCCGTTCCGGAGATGGTGGTGTCCGTGCCGGAGTCATTGGTGTCCATTCTGGAGACGTTGGTGTCTGTTCTGGCGACTTTGGTGTCCGTGCCGGTGATGTCCATGCCGGAGACGGTGGTGTCTGTGTCGGAGACTTTGGTGTTCGTTCCGGAGACGTTGGTGTCCGTGCCAGAGACGGTGGTGTCTGTGTCGGAGACAGTGGTGTCCGTTCCGGAGACGTTGGTGTCCGCGCCTGAGACGTTGGTGTCCGTGCCGGAGACGGTGGTGACGTTGGTGTCCGTCCCGGAGACGTTGGTGTCCGTGCCGGAGACGTTGGTGTCCATGCCTGAGATGGTGGTGTCCGTGCCGGAGACGTTGGTGTCCGTGCCGGAGATGGTGGTGTCCGCTCCGGAGACGTTGGTGTCCGTGCCGGACACGGTGGTGTCTGTGCCAGAAACGGTGGTGTCTGTGTCGGAGACGGTGGTGTCCGTTCAGGAGATGTTGGTGTCCATGCCGGAGACGTTGGTGTCCGTTCCAGAGACGTTGGTGTCCGTGCCGGAGATGTTGGTGTCCGTGCCGGAGATGTTGGTGTCCTTGCCGGAGACGGTGGTGACGTTGGTGTCCGTCCCGGAGACGTTGGTGTCCGTGCCGGAGTCGTTGGTGTCCGTTCCGGAGACGTTGGTGTCCATGCCGGAGATGGTGGTGTCCGTTCCGGAGACGTTGGTGTCCGTGCCAGAGATGGTGGTGTCCGTGCCGGAGACGTTGGTGTCCTTTCCGGAGACGGTGGTGTCCGTTCCGGAGACGTTGGTGTCCGTGCCGGAGTTGTTGGTGTCCGTGCCGGAGACGGTGGTGACGTTGGTGTCCGTCCCGGAGACGTTGGTGTCCGTGCCGGAGTCGTTGGTGTCCGTTCCGGAGACGTTGGTGTCCGTTCCAGAGATGGTGGTGTCCGTGCCAGAGATGGTGGTGTCCGTTCCGGAGACGTTGGTGTCCGTGCCGGAGACGGTGGTGATGTTGGTGTCCGTCCCGGAGACGTTGGTGTCCGTGCCGGAGTCGTTGGTGTCCGTTCCGGAGACGTTGGTGTCCATGCCGGAGATGGTGGTGTCCATTCCGGAGACGTTGGTGTCCGTGCCAGAGATGGTGGTGTCCATGCCGGAGACGTTGGTGTCCTTTCCGGAGATGGTGGTGTCCGTTCCGGAGACGTTGGTGTCCGTGCCGGACACGGTGGTGTCTGTGCCGGACACGGTGGTGTCTGTGCCGGAAATGGTGGTGTCTGTGTCGGAGACTTTGATGTCCGTTTTGGAGACTGTGGTGTCCGTGCCGGAAACGGTGGTGTCTGTGTCTGAGATTTTGGTGTGACAGATGGGGGTACGGGAACAAAATGCTTAGTTTTGCGTTCATTTAATTCTACCCCACCTTAAAATAACATTAAAACAGCATGTATTTCTAGCAGGTCCACGCGGATGTTAAAAGCCTTAGAGGGAACGATACTCTAAAATTGCTGCGTATTTTAAACGGAAACGGTGGTGCGTTCTGATGACGCAAGAGTTGCAACTATGGCAGCTGAGAAGGCTGTGTTCATTTTGAAGAATTTTCGGAGCCTGATGAAATCGGTATAAATACGTGTTTAATACTGCAAAATACGCTCGATGTTACAGTCACTGCCCTTGCCGTCCAGAATAAAAGAGAACGTCCCAATCGAGTGAAGGGATTTGTGGAAACAAAATTTTGTGACAAAACAAAAGAATAAATAAATAAACAAGGAGGCGTTTCTCTGACTGGATGTTCTTCCTCCATTTTTGACCTATACTGGCGTTAAAAGAGGAGTATGGGAAATCCAGTTCTCATTAATATTCATAAACTCATTACCATAACCAATTTTGGGCCAGGCTGTCATACAACGAAATTATGAACACATGCATAAACAGGAAATGAAAAATTATTAATTTTGTTTTTCTTTGCATTTTTTTTTTCTGCATAGGAAGTAAAACTTGAGCTGTATTTTGCCTTTTTGACAAATAATTTTGTCAGATAAATACCTTGACCAAGTTTATGCCAAATGCATAAATATACATAACTGACTAAGTGTAAATCTAAGTGAGAAAAAGCCTACCCACAAAAACATCACCATATTTGGCGCATAAATTCAGAGCAACAGAGGCTACAGCAGTGGATCACTCAATCCCACAGTACTGACCTTTCTGACAGGAAAGATACCGCCAGGCTACATATCAAACATATTTCACTTCAAACACCCTTATGAAGTGTTTAAAAAGCAGTTACTGAATCATGTGAACTTTAACACACACACACACACCTGGTTGTTTCTCCCTTTCAGGCACTGATTGATGTCTAAGGATCTGCTTGGCGTGATAAAGGGAGGACAAACATGATTTATACCATTAAACCCACCTATGGGATGACTGTTTTTCCCCCTGTATCTAACCAACATTAATGTGTCATCTTGACCGTGAACTATCTAAATGTGTTCATGTGCATTCAGTACACCTCTGTGGCCAAGCAAACAACATTAGATGCACATGTTGCATGTAGCACACACACTAAGTCAATGTCCATCTGAAGAGCTGACCTGTTTAACACTCTGGTACTCTTCATGTGTCGGACAAAAATGACAGATTTAAAAAAATATATATATTATTTCAATGAAATTATTTTACTGTATTTTAGTTTGATAATGTATTTGATTTAATATCTTGTATTTATAGGGGATTTTATGTTATAAAATTAGCTATCATCCAGTAATTCACTTTTTGAGTGTAGACCTGAAAATAAAATTTCCAACTTAAATTGTTATAAATCTTGAATGCTTTGGAGTACAGTCTCTTTTTAAAGACAACACTTGGCAGATTATTGCTGAAGTAAAACAAAGTTGAAAAAAGTGAACTTGAAATAAGTTTTTATTTTATATTTATTGTTATGAAAAATGCAACATTTTTACATGAAATATATATTTTCCGAAACATGTTTTACTCTAAAACTGTGTGTGTGTGTGTGTGTGTGTAGCAAATGCCAAAACCTTTACCGTTTTTCAATCTGTCACTGAAACTCATTGAATAAATGAATGAATGAGGCATTGTAATTAATTGTAATTATTTTATACTTGCTAAATATAATATTTATAAAGAATAATATGGAAATTTGTAACACCACCATCCACTCAAATTACAGTACATCCTCAAAAAGTCTCTTTAACTCACTGTCCATCTCTATATCCAGCAGTTTTGAGCAGTTTTTTTTTTAGCAGTATAGGCTATATTATTGTCCTTAAATTTGGTTTGTAAGATAAATGACTTTATAATATGAGAATATAAGTCTTATATTACTTGCTACTGTAAATATAACATATAGAATATTTTGCATATATATATAAATAGTGGAACAGCATTTCCTGGGTCATTTTAACTCTGAATCAACATGAACCAGACATCAGACCAGTCGTTATTGGACTTTAACTCTGATCGGGATCAACATTACTTTTTCCAATATGGCTTATTATTAAAGCTCTTCACATGGGGAAATTGTTTACAATCAGATTTTACATTGTTAATATTTAAATCTTGGTTGAATACAGGATATTGTTAGCAACCTGTAAAACCGGCATTTCTGCATTCACCGTAAATAAACAGGATATTATATGCAGGCCTGCTTTTCTTTGTGCTGAACAGAAGGTGAAGCTGGACAACAGTGATACCTTATCATAGAAACAGGATTATGCTGACTGTACGGTTTTCAGTAATGGAAGCCGTGCTTAGGCTGTGCTTGGCCAATTCACCACAACCTTAAGAAAACTTTAATTTACAAGTATATGGCTTATATCAATAATGATTATTAAATGCCATTGCAAATAAACATAGCTGATGTAAATGCATCAACAGGTTTGAAATGCAACACTCAATTTTATGCAGTGTGTAACAGCTTCTGTCTGTTTATCAATGAAGGAGTTCTTGAAGTTTGAAGACCATAAACTGCTCAGACTAGTCTTAAAAGTTATTAGAGATAAGAGAATCAGTCAGAATGTTCCTGTATTTTCCACCAGATGTCACTAAACATACATTATTTGTTCAAAAATCACTTTTGACACATAATGTATATGGTATTTTAGAACTAGACACATTTATAAAAGTGCCTGATTATCACATCGAAAGTTGAGATTTAAAAAAAAAGGGAAAAAAAGAGAGAGAAAGATTAGACATTTCTTCTTTAAAGTCATAAAAGTGAAATATAAAGCGAATTTACATTTACTTTTTAAATCTGGAAAGACTGGTTTGCTTTTTTTGGTTTCGTTCAGCAACGTTACAAAACGCTCGAGTTTAACGTTCACACTTCAGAGGGGTTCCAGCCGTTGCGTCACATCCAGGGGCCCCTGGGCACTCAGCTAGATGCTGGTGGGCGTGACGTCATGCCCGAAAGTTTGATACAATACCCTCCATGTTTAGGGGAAGTTGTTGAATTCAACTGACAACAGCAACATGTGACGTACAGAAGACATGTAGATGTTCAATGGAATGTGTGCGTAGTTGACGGGACCGCGTGGGAAGCGACGGCTCGATGAAACAGAGTTGGACCTGTAAGGTTTTTTAGGTGAATCAATGGTTCGTGTAACACCCAACTATAAAGCGGTTTGTTCTCCGGTAGACAAGCGGGCTGCTTCGGATGAAACGTGTATCAGAATTAGTTTTCACGGAGTTGTATTTGGACTGCAAATATGTTGTTTCACTCTAAAATGAGGAACCCGCTGGACAGACGCTTTTAGAATTGTTCTTCAGCCCTTCGCGGACCTCTGTCGCCGGGCGAGAGTCGGGCATCGTCCTTTAGAGGAGTCTCAGAATGATAAAGCCCAAAGTGGGTCGGGTGTTTCTGGCGACATGCGTCGGGTCGTTTTTCATTCTCATATTATACTTCCAGAACATCTCAAGATCAGGTGAGTTGCCTATTACTGAAGTAGCGAAGTCTAATTCATAATGGATTTGTTCATTTGAGTCGGATCTTTTAAATGAGCCGGTTCACAATCAAAAATCAGACTGAATCGGTCCGAGCGTTTCTCTGAATCATTGAACCAAGAACCCGTCTCTCATTCTGACATTTACGATTCGTATGATCAGGTGTCAATGGTTTGGCTCATTAAATCGTATGTCAGTTGTATCAACACCAGATTTGGTTTTGAATTTTATTTAAACATGCTGAAACGCTTTTCAATTGTTCACTGTAAATGTTATATAGCCTACAGTAGCTAATTTAGGTTCTATCTTGGATGCAGTCAGCAAATGAACTGGACACATGAATTACAATAAAGCATTTAGAGAAAATCTTAAATAATCATTCAGTATGTGATGCTTATAATATAGTAATAAGCTATGCAACATCCAATTTCATTAGCAGTTTAACAATGTGTCTGTCATTGGGGCGTAAGCAGATCCTACAGAAATGTACGAATGAGATCATTGATGGCTACTTAAATTTAGTTTGAGATTGAGTAAAGACCATAATATTCAACTGCTACAATATAGTAAACATTTTTATTGGTGTACAGCTAATTCTGTCAATCAATCCCCCCCAAAAAAAGGAAGTTAGATGCTTGTTTCAACTTGTTTCACCAGCCAAATGAAGGTTACAAATCAGACTTCTTGCAACAGGTCACGACCACATCCTAAATTAATTCGTTCAGTGATGACATGCACAGTTTTTTTTAACAATAACTGTGGGCAATAATGTTTCAAGTGCATTTTGACCCATAGCTCCTCCCAGGTCTGGACATCCTAAATATCTGGGGTCAGTGCCATCAAGGAAGGTTGTTATTTTACTTTGGTCTGATCAGGGTTATTAAGTGTTTACATAACTACATAAGGGGTGTGTTGGTTAAAGATCTAAGTTGGTTGTTGAATGATTGCTAGTTTGAACCCAAAAGGGCCAATCCATGAAAAAACAAAGTTAAAGGTTTACTGAAGTGCCTTTATTCAGTGTGTTGACGTCATTTTCCCTGAAACAGGAAGGCAGGACGGGACATATCAAGCAGCTCCTCCCCTTTTTTAAAATAGCTAATAGCGTTTCATTTATATCACCGCTCAGCCAGAGCCATTGAGCTCTGTAAAGCTGCAGTTTCCTAACCGTTTCTCCTCATAATCTCCTCCATATCGCTTTAATAATTCAGTGCAGAATTCAATGATTCTGATTAGTTTTCTGGTCTGCGCCGACTCGCGCATATAATCCACTCTGTGCCATCGTGTCTCTGGCCCTGCCATTCACCATGTAGAAAATAGTAATTGTGTGAAAAAATGACAGCCATCAATGTTAGCGTCTATATAGGGGACATTTGATTGGACAGAAAATCTGATGAAAAGCGTGATGTCATCACAATCATTGATTCATATTGGCGGAAGTGAGGGACTGTAAGTCTTATGTCGTCTAAATGTGAATTTTGCCATTGTTTTGGAGCACACTTACTTATAGATAATAGTGAGGCTAACAGATTCATACTAAAAGCCAAAAAAAACTTCAATTTTGATTTCATGAGGAATTTAAGCCTCTGCTTTAGTGTCCCAGCTGCTTACAGTTATGTAGTTAGTTGAATTTAGCACAGTATCCCTGCTCTCCCAATATTTCTTCACTGTCCACCGGTTGAAAACTACTCTTCAAACCACTTTTAAAAGACTTAAAGGGAACCAGGGAGATCTTAAGCAATGACTGTCTGATTGAAATAACGATTTAGTGCGTTGTCATCACTTCCATTTGACAAGCTTAGGTAGATAAAGTTTAGATAACATAGACATGCATGCCACATAATGGCAGTTCCTCTGACATACAAGAAAGGACATCAGACTGTCCTCAGAGTGCACATGTGTAGGCTTCAGCCTGTTCAGAACAGCGAACAAAAAAGACTGTTCAAACCCACTGGAAACAAAGCAGACGGAGAGAAAAACTACCCGTGGAATGTTTGGAAGGCCCCCACTGGGAGACTCTGGGGCATTCCAAAACCTTTTAAACCCTTCCCCTGATGCCTCCGAGAGAAACGGATCACCTTGAAGAAGGATAGCATGAGATTAGAGAAGAAGGGGGAATTAAAGGTCAGTGGCTTTGACTTTGTCCCAGAGTTTTGGGATTGGCCTCATATGACCATATCTGATTTTTCACCCACTCATTACTTGCATTCATGAGAGGGTATATGGAGGTAAACCTGTGCTGCGACAGTAATTTATGAGTATGAAGTCCATCTGGACAAAATCAGAAACAGCATGAAGTGGTGAAGTATGTCACTACAAAATATGTCTACGTTATGGTTAGTCTCCTGTGAATTATGGATGAGAGTCTTTGAACATAACCTGGTAGTGATAATAGCTAATCTTTTTTCTATTTATTTTGCAAACTAAACTTCCCCCTTTGCCTGGGAGACATAGACTAGAGCCAAGTTCAGATTGTTTGGTGAAAATGTTATTATACAGCCAAGATTGCAAGGCTGGCGTCAATTTGGCGTTGTCCTTTTTTTAAAATTAAATGAATAATCCAGTTCCCCTGACTAGATTTGGCTCCATTGAACCGTTCTTGTTTAGGCTTGTTATATGCAGTTAAATAGCTTCTCAAGAATAGTTCAGGATTTGACCCTTAAGAATTCTCCTGCCAGAGGCAAATAGTTTGACTATGGCAAAAGAACATCATGTGATCCTTCATTTGTCTCTACTTACCAGGTGTTTGTAGGTGTTCACACCTGCGTTATTGAAGACGTTTATCTCAATGGCTCTCATTCACTAATAAGTGCGTACAAATTAGGTGCTCACAGAAACAAATTTCCACCGGATTAACATGTTTATGCACGTAGAATTGTTCTTATTCTCATTCAAATGTAGATGAATCCAGGCTATTCTGAGGAAACTTTTAGATAGGCTTAGACATGTGATTAAGCTTAAAACTTATAACTATATTTCTAACTGTATAATTAATATTGTGCAATATTTTTAAAGTATAAGTTACTATATTACTATATATTTGTTTTATTATTAACATCTTATTATTCATGATTTTGAAATATTTGTTTAGTGAATGAGACCCAATGAGTGTATAACACAAATGAATGTTAATTCTGTGCTTTATTTGCTTAAAGCTTTCCTTGTTTGGCTCATGGATAGATATTCGCTGCGCCACACCTCTTCAGTGTTCACAGGGTCACACACACTTCACAGGAAGTTTGGCTATACTATATACCACTGTGTCCTCCTAGTGGTTCCAGTAAAAAGAGCTGATACAAGTGATCTTAAAAGTAGTGCTCTGTCGGTGTCTTGGCCTAAAACTCGCAGCAGCAATCAGTAATTACCTTAAAATGGATTTTCTGTTTATGTATGTTTCTTCACGAAACCGCTTGGTAGCTGTCATTGTGTGTTGGCGCATTTATTCTGTGATCAAGTTCGCAATAGGGAAGTTGTTTAATTATCGAATATTGAATTTCCCCTCATTCTTCTGCTGATCTGCTTCTTTTTACCTGAAGCCAACATCAAGAAAATTTGTCCATGCAGCCAAAAGGCAATCTGTGAGGTGCAACTAATACAAGTTTAGCGGTTTGTCCATGAGAAACATATGGAGCTCCTTCCCTTTCTGTGCAGTAAGTGCTTGTGAGTCAGTGCACCGATCAGATACTCAACTGGACCTTGGGTGCGCTTTTGTCAAAAGACCTTTGAACATTTTCAAAGTGAGGGCCATTTCTTTGCCCTCAGCTCCACTGTGGGCAGTTTGAAAATAAGAAGGTGTCTCTGTCCTTTTATAGTCCTTTTAAAGGCTTGTTCTCATCTGATCTGGTTAATACTGCATCTGCTGAATGTGCAGCAGTTTCATCGCTTATCTGACCACCATCAGTTACTGCTGCTCATGCTGCTGACTTCACCACACATCACACTTCTTTTTGCTTGTTTAGTTTGACATAGACAGTCTGCTTAATCTCAGTCGAGCGTTTTACTCAGCTCCCTTACAGTTTGCTGTGGTAAAAAAGCATATTTAAAAAGGTAAATTAGTTTTAGGCATTGTTGATTGTCACAATTTTTTTTTTCATTGCAGCAATGAAATGGGTCACGACAGTCAACTAGTTGTCTGACAACCGACTAGTCGACAAATTATACAGGGCTACAGGATTAATTTGTTCACGGAAAATTTGTTCCGAAGCATTTATACCGCATGCCAGAAAACATAAGCTCATTCTTTACCATCAAGCAAACCTCCAATGCTCTTTCATTGGCCTGTTAGAAAAGTTTATGAAGTCCATTACTCCAGAGGCCTAGAAGCGAAACTGTCTTTGATCCTTGAAAATTGAGTCACATTATGAAGTGATTGAAGGTCAAATTGGATTTAGGATTTGTATTTTCTCCAGTAATGCAGCCTAAATTGTTTCCTAAATTGTTTACGTGTCTTTTACTCATTTCACACTCTAGTTGTAGTGAATTGGAGTGATTATGCTCGCCCAGGTTGGCATCAGCCTTATCGATTTTGGAATAAATCACCCCAGGGACTATAATCCAAGGACTGAAAACCTGTATTTAACAACAGATTTGAAGGGGTAGTTCAACTGAAAAGTATTTTTTTACTCCCCTTCATGTTGTTTCTTAACTGTAGAGCTTTGCTTCTTCTACAAGAACACACACACACAAATAATCAATTTTTAAGGATGTCTCAGACTATTTGTCCATGCAGTGAAAGTAAATGTTTAAAAATATATTTAGTTTTCCACTGAAGAAAGAAAGTCATACAGTTTGAAATAACACTTGGGTCAGTAAATGATGACAGAAATTTTGTTTTGGAGTGAACAAGCCCTTTGTAATTAGATCCTTGATCCTATGTGCAAAGCATGATACAATTTGCAGATGCTCTCTTGCACAGATAAATAAACTTTCAGCACTGTCTGACTGGATCCTACAGGCACATGTGTTTGGTATAGCATCATCAGCCAATGCTGGTTACCCATATAATGACATAACTCTGGGAGCCGTACTGCTCTACAGGGCCAAGTTTCCCAATGGACCTGTTTTATATTTTATGAGGAACTGCGCACAAGATGCTTTTGATTTAACGTGCTGCCGGGGCATTGGTCAGTATCCGCCAGCTCTCCCAATCCTTCGCTCTTCCTTTCAGACAGCCAAAACAGATTTTAAGCAGTCAGAGATTTGGATGGAATAAACAAATCATGCTAGGTGACTTAAACAGATTGTTTGATTGCCAAACCATGGCACTCGTTTGGATATAAGGCAATTCCTTGATGTAGAACAGCTTGAGGGTTGTTATATCATCTCTTTTGTTTTGGTAATTTTTTCACTCTTCAGGACTGGGAAGGAGAAAAAGGCTGCGTTCTTTTAATAAATAAAGGGAAATTTCCTGCCTTAAATGGAATTTTGGGATTTGGGATGAACAGTCACGGCTCTATGTTAGTCAGGGATAGAGTGACACCCTCACAAAGAGGCTCAGAGAAGTACGGCCTTTCTTCACCTTTTCATATCATATGCATCTCTTTCTCTCTTCTCAAATTCATCTTACGAGAGTAAAACCATTGCTATGAATGGAATACTGTACAGTACGACATGCTGGGCCACTATGAGTGGACATAACTCTATCCAAATCTCTGACTAAGCACATTCTTCATTCTGTAATAGATTTTGCTTTATGACATGGAGTTCTACTTCCTTTAGTGTGCTTGGGGCAGAAAGGAAAATGATTGCTCTAGTCAGATTCACTTCTGCCCTAAGACCACTTTATGGTAAGTAAAGCTACTTTTTACAGAAACAGGTCGCTGTAGGTATTCATTAGAATTTTAGCATAAGCATTTTAGTAATTTAGCACAGTAATTTAATCAAATCAGTAATTCTCAGTCATGTTCTTTCTTGTTTAAAAATGTGTTTCCTTCATAGCTTAAAGTTAGGGTAGGCAATTTCTTTTTATATATAAACACTTTTTGTTATACTGGTTGAAACTCTTCACATCCTGATAGCAATCAATAATAGAAGGGGTCTAAATATTAAAAACATGTACATATATCTTGTGTGGAAGTCCCAGGACCAAACAATTTTCATCCAATCTTTGCATTTGGTCCGAATGCAATGATAGGATGTCCTACCTGCCTACCTGCCTCATGAAGCTATGCAGAGTTGTCTGCTGAGTCACCAAGCACCACAAACAAACAGCAGCCTTTTACAGTTCTTCCTGAACCAAGACAACGAGTTTATGCTGCGTTCATGCCATGTCGTAACCGCAATTATGAGATGGCAACCCATAAGGTTCTACCCGGAGCTGTTAACGTCCTCAGACTCAGAGTTATGCGTTTCTATGTCAACACTATCAACGGCTAAATGAATCTGCAGCAGTCAGGTGGTACAAGTAAGAGCTCTTTAAGTACGCTCATTATTGTTGTTATATTATGTGCTTTGAGGCATGAGGTAATTTAACACGGTCTCGTGACGCTTTGCAGAATCTGCTGTTTGCGTTCACGTGTTTTGGAGGAGGTGTGGCATTGGCAGATCTCATGCTTTCAAGGCTAGCTTGTTATTTCTTTTTTGTTATATCTTGCTTATTCAGAATGTCCACTTTAATTGAACATTCATTCATATCTGTGCATATCCAAACAAAGATAGCTCTAAATGGCGATTCAATACATTAATACCTTTAATCAACAAGGCTCTGCCTGACTGCGAATAAATATGACCTTTCATAATGCTTTACAATAAACTCTGTTAGAGAGCAACGTACGTAAATGTATCTGTTCAATAAAATTCCTTGCTCGCCTGTTGAGTAATAAAAACGCCATCTCTGCATTGCTTTTACAACATTTCAAATCCCTCAGTTTTTGCTATCTCATTAAAACCAAGCCCATGTTGATTCTTGTTTTATTACGAGCTCTGTCGCGCTCCCTTTTTGCCAGCAGACTCTTCTGTTCGGCATTTTTTTTAAAAGGGGTGATTCACCGGCGGTTCGAGATTTAGCTGCTTCATGTCAACCTTTTTTGCTCGTTGTGATAACTAACCTCTGATACTCACACACCAGACACGTTTCAAAAGTATCAGGAGAAACATTTCTCTATTTAAAGATATGACGAGACACGCACGGGTGACTGGCGCAATTTCCTGTGAAAACCATTCTGTCAGATCTCAAATATAAACTATTTAATAGGCTTACCATAATGAATAAGAGTATAAAAAAAAAATTATGATACAGCCTATTGCCTCATTTAAATGCTAATTTTGAATAAAAAAAAATGACTTAGTATACCTTTAAATCAAAAGTGACAGAAATAATTTTTTTAATAAATGCTGGTCATCTTCGTTGTTTTCAACAAAGTTAATAATAATAAGAAATGTCTCTTGAGCAGTAAATCAGCATATTAGAATGATTTCTGAAGGATCATGTGACATTGAAGACTGAATTCAGCTTTATATATCACAGGAATAAATTACATTTTAAAATATATTCAGATAGAAAATATTTTAAAAACGGTTATTTCATTATTATTTAAAAAAAAAAAAAACTTCTTTCAAAAAATATTTTAAAAATGTAATGACCACAAACTTTTTGAATGTTAGTGTAAAAATGTGATAAGTGTTGTGCTACTATATGATACACAAAACACCAAGTTTGAGCCCTACCAGGTACAAAAGAGGACACTGACAAACTATAGTAAAACGGTGGAGAAAACAAGGTTTTGAAAAAAAGTCAGTATGATCTGCTTTTTTGTGGTTACATCTTATTATATTACTGGAAATTACATTTTTTTGAAGTAGCGTTTTCTGGGGGAAAGTGTATGAGACAAAATGCTTATGAAACGCCTTCATTTCAACATCAGACTTGTTTCACTTCTGATAGGTTTCATGACACATATGATGCTTCCTTACAGCACAACATCCAGGAAGCATAAGCTCTTCTGTTTCCAGTGTAGTTTCAACCTGAGAAACATGATCCTCAAAGTCATTTGAATGTGTTTCCAATACCGCAGCCTAATTATATTTAGACTATAGGGGCGAGAGCACCAGCTGTGAAGACAATTGAGTAGATAAATCATTTGATTTCGGGAGTAAAACAAAAACTGAAAAGTCACCTCAGAGAACAAAAAACTCTCTCCACACGAGGCTTAGCAGAATTCGATTAGTAAGCTAGCACAGTTGCTGCGCCGCATGAGGGCTTCCTGCCCATTACCTTGCGAACTTTTGATAAAAGCCTGCTGATTTGAGTGTTGTCCTCTGTAAACCCTCACAGGCCAACATAAATGGCCATAAGCCTGTGTAGCATTCCAGCAAACAACCTTTGTTGTTGCCGCCTGGCCTCAGTTGACGTGAGGAACCTCACTCATAGTGCATACTAACAACTTTTAAAAAAGAGACCTCATTGCACACCTTTGGGAGTCATTTAATGCTTTTTTTCTACCAAGTAGCTTTTTTGAGGAACTCATTTGGGTGATACTGTATTGTCTTGTCATCATTTAATTTAATCTGTTTTGTTCTTCAAGCAAATTTCTCTATAGATTACTCTGATCCTGTAAAAAAAAAAGTCACAAGCGGAAGTTCACGTCTTTCTGTGGTTGTGAATCAGACTGCCTCTAACGGCCTCTTGCACACACTTCCTTTTAAAAATGATTATCAGCTGATGTTCATGATTTCAAATATCTTGTGAAGACATTATTTTGCGATGGCAGCTCTGATATGATTGTACTTGGCACAGACATCAAATTGTGGCGTTGAGTAACATTATATAGTTCCTTATTTTATGCCTTAGTTTGTTTGTATACCACTATTTAACAAGTGCATTATCTGTTGTGAGGTCATACATTTTAAATATTTTATATAAAATATGCACATGTGGTTATGTGCACATGACACATTGAGCTGTGATGCTCACATATAAGGCTTTACGCTAACATTTTTGTGACATTCACTCAGCGGGTCTATTTGCTGAAAGGCAGACGTTGTTGGGTGGGTGCTAATCATCGGGCGAATTAAGCAATCAGGAATATTAATTAAGGTATATGACTAGATGCTCCTGGAAGGTCACCAAGCAACAACTTCATGACTGAATTAATTAATATTCACATGCCTAAATTTGCAGCCTAATTATACAGGGCTTATAAGTGACCTAGCTGTTCAGGCTATGATTCAACTAGTTGTTTAGCGCTCCAGCTGTTTGATTCAATACTATATTCCAGCTTTACCAGAGGCTGTAGTTTCAAGAGCGCATTTCTAGGACTCTAGTTTTATTTATTTTTTGGGGTGACAGCGCTACTAGCCAATTCTACTTCAACAACGGAGATATGATTCAAACTTCAAACAAACAGATGCAAACACTATACATACGGAAATGAGTCATTTTTAATTATCCTTCCAGCTTATTTTTAACGTAAGAGCAGGGGCGACTATTTTAAACTTGAATATTTGAGGCTTTTGGTTTCAGCAGTCTCCAGTTATTATAAGGCTGTGCAAAAACATTTCATTGTGCTGCTGGATGTTGTAAACTGGTATTTGTTTTCAAATTATTTTAATTTATTAACGTACTAATAAACACGCAAGTTTGTAGAGCTATTATTTTACCATTTAGGCTACTGCACATTGTTAAAGGGATAGTTCACCCAAAAACGAAAAGTTTATTTACTCACCCTCAAGTTGTTCCAAAACCCTTTATGAGTTTCTTTCTTTTGTTGAACACAAAAGAAGATATTTAAAAGAATGTTGGTAACCAGACAGTTAACGGTAGCCATTAAAGGACAAATCCAGTGAAAAATGAACCTAGGGGTAATTAACACATGGTTACCGAGTCGATCGTTCCCTGCGATGCGTTTTCATGAAAATCGAATGTAAAGAGTTTTATCTTTAAAAACAGATTAGCTCATAACGCTAGTATATGGGGCACAGAGTAAGTAAAAATAAATCGCTAGTTAATACCACTAACAAGGCTCAAAATAGCCTCACACTAACACGGTAGCATAATGAGGGTCCCTACATGCAAACCGAAGCATTGAGAACTTTGTAAGTGTACAGACAGTTTAATAAGAAGATACTTTATAAAGACAGTACATTACGCGTTGACATGCAGGATCCATCTTGGAAAACAGTCTCGACTAATCGAGTCACGAACGCCGTCGATAGGATAGCTGGTCGATAGGAATTACGTTTGTGAAATCTAACGTAGCACGGCGTTCGTGGCTCGATTAGTCGAGACTGTTTTCCAAGATGGCTCCTGCATGTCAACGCGTAATGTACTGTCTTTATAAAGTATCTTCTTATTAAACTGTCTGTACACTTACAAAGTTCTCAATGCTTCGGTTTGCATGTAGGGACCCTCATTATGTTACCGTGTTAGTGTGAGGCTATTTTGAGCCTTGTTAGTGGTATTAACTAGCGATTTATTTTTACTTACTCTGTGCCCCATATACTACTGTTATGAGCTAATCTGTTTTTAAAGATAAAACTCTATACATTCGATTTTCATGAAAACGCATCGCAGGGAACAATCGACTCGGTAACCATGTGTTAATTACCCCTAGGTTCATTTTTCACTGGATTTGTCCTTTAACTTAATAGCCATTGTATTAAAAAAAATTACTAGAAGTCAATGAGTGCCGTCAACTATTTGGTTACCAACATTCGTTAAAATATCTTCTTTTGTGTTCAACATAAGAAAGAAACTCATACAGGTTTGGAACAACATGTGGGTGAGTAAATGATGACAACATTTTTGGGTGAACTATCCCTTTATGTGTGTCAGTCACACATTAGTATGTACTAATGAATTGAAGTCTCCCACATACACAGAAAATAGTCTTTCTTTACAAGAAAACCAGAATATAGTTACTCATATATATTTCAAAGAGCGTGTTTAATGGGTATGTTTGGTTTAGGGGTTGTTTAGGACAATAGGCTATATCAATCAAAAAAATAATAAAATAAATACATAATTGAATAGTAAGTGCTATAAAATAGTTTACTGCTAATAAATAAATAAATAAAAATCCTGAAACTGTAGCCTGCGAGATTGCAGAAATACCCTTCTCGTTTGATTGTGAAAACTTATCTTGTTTATAATGGACCTACATTACAAACTAAGCATTTCACTTGCAAATGTTGCATGGTCACTCTTTACTATAAGTGTCAAATAAATAACAAAACTGAAAAGCTGCACATTGAGACTGCTAGATTTCACTGTAGATATTACATATGTATTTTGTTGGATTTGCAGACTTGTATTCATTTTCATTGAATAATGAGGATATATAAAAGCTGGGAAAGCCATCAGTGCCTGCTTTCATAGCACAATTTTTGGTCTGTATATGTACTCAACCCCCTCCCCATTTCCTTCTTTCTGCCTTTTCCATGTTATATCAGGGTTTTTTTCCCCTTCCATTTTCCATTTGATCCTCATATGGTCTTTTTTTATGGTCTTTTTGCCACTTTGGTGTCCCACTAATTCTTTTAGGTTTAGCTTTTAATTAATTCTCATTAGAGGTAAAAACATTTTTTAACTTAATTTAAATTTAGTTTGCTTGATGTACAAATTATTTATCAGTGTCCCACAATACTATACATTTAATGTTTTTCTGTTTATTGATAGAAAATTACAAAATAGGTCAAGAAAATGCTATAATTACATACATCATTGTACACATTTTTTACATAATTTTTGTCCCCCTGAGATTTACGATAAGCATTTTTTGAGGGTTAAACATCTTTCACTGACCATTTCTCGAAAAAAAAAAAAATGTAAGTTTTACTCTACTCTCTCAGTGTCCAGACTTGCTAGAGCATTTAAAGTATCCCTTTGACTTAGCTGGCACATGTGCAAAACCAATCACTTACGTTAGTGGTAAGGGGCCCAACACAGACTGAAGGAGTGTGCGTGTGTGTGTGTGTGTGTGTGATGGGTGGGAAGGGGAGTAAGGGGGGAAGTGGCTTGGACTGAAGAGAACAGACTGTTCCTATAGAGAATGCAAATGTGAAGGAGGAAATTTATGGCTGATCAGCTAGGTGCAGGAGTCAGAGAAGGCAGTAATTGTGTACCAGCACGATCCCCGCTGCTCCCCATATGCCCAGAATTAACAGCTCTAATCTTTTATAGCTCAATAACGTGATCGTTCAGACAAAGCACTTTGATCTCTGCTCTCGCAACACAAGGTCACGAGTCTCTTAACCCGAAAGAAACTCTCTGGGGGAAATGTAAATGATGCTCGAACATGCAAAACTCGGCGTCAGAATGCAGGGATGTTGTGGGTGGTTGCCAAGGCATTGCTCTGCGCAAAGACTAGTGGCTTTTTTAGCATGTTATCTGGTTTCTAGGTCTCTATGATATTCTGGTCTATTGAAGTTACTTCAATATCAGTTAATGTATCCATTGTGTTTTGCTTATGGAGCCATTAACTTTATGTTGCCATTTCTCATATTTTGTTTTTGTTGTGTGCTTGTAGCTTCTGAACAGATTTCGGGTCAGAACAGTTTCCCAGTTAAATCAGGAAGAAGTCCTTTGCAGACACTACAAGAAAATGACCAGGTATGTATTTTTTTCTGCTGAAATCATAGAAATGTTGTTGACTAATAATTATTCAATATTTATTTATTAAATTATTAAATAATTATTAAATAAGTTATACAATTATTAAATAAAACAAAGAAAACTAGATAATACTTTTGAAAGCGAATTTAAATGATATGATTTCGGTGGATAGCGCTGACTGACAGAGGACGGGGTGCATTTCTCGGACCCCTGTTGTTGAAGGGACAGATTTTAACAGCAGTGGAAGTCGAATTACTAAAATAACAACCTCACATTCCTGGAGGAGCTCAATTCACCCCAATTTACCCCTAACACCATCATCTTATAAAGACACATGCAAACCAACTGACAAAAACAAAATTACATGCATTACAACTATGTCAGTGTAGATTCTGACAGTAGATGTTTTAGTTTGCGTTGTTCCAAATCTAAAATCTACATTACATTTTTGAAGAATGAAAGTGAAAGGGAACTGGCTCTGACAAATTCCAAAATGGCAAACATAGTATATTAGGAGTAGTTCATACGACTTGTGCACTATATTCTTATATATTCTTATAACACTGGTGCTGACTCGACCGTCATAGTGACAATAGCCAATCACATTACTTTTCCAAGTGTTGCATGAACGCAATTGGTTAGCATCTGCGCTAGGGAATTTGCATAGGTAATCTGATTGGCTGATGCCTGCGTTGGCGCTTGAAACATTTTTTCAACTTCTGCCACGAGCAACGCCAGTGACGCGACGCAACGGAACCCACCATTCAATTCGGCAACACATTCAAAGTAAATGAGGTGTGTGTGAATGCACCGTACGTTTTTTGAAGCCATGCATACAGACACTTTTCATTGTGTAACTTTATTGTATGAAAAACAAACAGCCCAGATCTGCTAAACATCTGCTTTTGTGTTTTTTGGACAAAATAGTCACATGGGCTTGGAATGACATGATGTGCGAGTAAATGATGACAAATTTTTCACTTTTGGATGAACCATGCTTTTAAAGGTCTGAGTGGAACATCTAGATAAGGTCCATCTAGTTGAATCACTACTAGCTCATCAAATCCTATTATATTCTTGCCTGTATCAAACCCATCTGTGGATCATCCCCCAGGCAAAACCGTTACCCTCCCATTACTGCTATGTGCCTCATGATTTCACAAGAACTTCCCCTAAACACAGGATCTGTCTTATCATAAAAAGTCACACAAATGCATGCGTTTACATGTCGTGCAATTTGTGGTTTCCATAATTGCACTGTTAAGAAATTTTACATTTGGTTTCAGAAGAAAAGATTTTCGGTTTAAAGTAATAGTTAACCCAAATATGAAATTCTGTTCTGAACCCATTTGACTTTCATGGAACAAATGGTGCCTTTTTTTTTTTTCATTCTATTTCCTCTAATACCACTCTTTCCTGTCCTCCAGCTGGAGAAGTCTGCAGTGCAGGCCACTCTGCAGGGTCGAAGGGAACTCCTGGAGGAAACCTGTCACACCCACACCCACAAAAGACGCGTACTCGGCCCAGAGGACCTCCGCCACCTCATAGTGGACGATAAACACAAGCTACTGTATTGCTATGTCCCCAAAGTGGCATGCACCAACTGGAAGCGTGTAATGATGGTGCTTACAGGCAATGGGCGCTACCGTGAACCGCTGGCTATTCCCGCCAACGTAGCTCACGTAGCGGGCAACCTGCGTTCACTCTCGGAGTACTCAACGGCCGAGATCAACAAGCGTCTGCGCACATATCTGAAGTTCGTCTTTGTGCGCGAACCCTTCGAGAGACTCGTCTCGGCCTATCGTAACAAGTTCACCCGTAGCTACAACACAGCCTTTCATAAACGTTACGGGACCAAAATCATCAGGAGACATCGTGCCGACCCCCAGGCTGAAGCACTGGAAAAAGGCAACGACGTCTCGTTCGAGGAGTTTGTGTATTATTTAGTAGACCCTCGGACTCAGAGAGAGGAACCGTTTAATGAGCACTGGGAAAGGGTTCACTCACTCTGCCACCCTTGCCTGATCCGTTACGACGTGGTGGGCAAGTACGAGACTCTTGCGCAAGATTCCCGCTACATCCTGAAGTTAGCCGATGCCGAAGGAGAGGTGAAATTCCCAGCCACCTCCAAGAGCACCAGGACCACGGGCGACATGGCTGCCAAGTTCTTTGACAACATCAGTCCGTTTTACCAGAAGAAACTCTTCAATCTTTACCGAATGGACTTCTTGCTTTTTAACTACTCTGTGCCGGCGTACTTGAAGTTGAGATGAGGGTTTGAGCGTGTTTCAACTGATCCTAAATCTTGCGCACATGTCTTGTGGGCACAGACGTTTGAATTTTGCTCTTGTGTCTGGATTCAAGTGAACTGCCTGGGGGAGCCTGTAGAGGATGCGTCTTGAATATGGCACTGCCCTCGCTCACTTGAAGCGAAATTCAGCGCTGTGAACAGATTACTGCTGGCAGGGGTGTTGCCTCCCATCCCAAAAGTTCACAAAATACTGTCTGTAATTCCTTTGGCTTTGGAACCTTTTCACCAAGCTCCAAGTATGTGCCTTTGTCCTTCTGAATGTTGATAAGTGAAGCGGGATTCTTCATCAACGAATGAATGCTATGAATGTTTCATCTCCTTTAATTTTCACCACCCAAATTTATATTTATAATATTGTTTACATAGCATATTTATTGTGGATTTTGTTCTTGAACTGGAACCAGCGAGGCTTTGACGTTAATCTCAAAGAGATTCCTTGCGGCTGATCTCAAAGCCTCCTTTCTAACATTCCCTGGATATGATTCCAGACCATAACCTCACTCCCCGATCACAAAGGTAGTTTCCAAGTCTAAATGTAACAAACCATCAACATTTTCAATCAGACAGCTGGTCATATAGCGGAGAGAGTCAGAGGGTAAGGGATGAATTTAGACTTCTCTTGCAGTGGCAAACTGGACAAGGCTCTCTACCTTGGCCGGTTTAGCTAATCTGGAATGAAACGGTGTTCTCACAGAGTCACCCCTTTATTTAGCATGCAACGGGCTGAGTAAACAGTGCATAGCTGTGGTTGGGGAAAGGTAGACCCTCATCAGTGCGCCTCTTGTTGAGCTATGGATGCAGGGTGAGGTGCTAACTACCCACTGGCCATTGCAGGTCAAACATCAGCATGATCCTGGGAGGAAACACTCGTCTTATGAATTCGTAATAAGGGTTGAAGTGCAATAAAGGTTTTAGGAAGGTACCAGTATGTGTTTGAGTCAGCAGAAGATTATCTATCCCTTCAAACTCCTAAAGTGTGAAAAAATCAACCTTTTGTGTCTGTGCACTACAATACGGTTTAAAGTCCTGCTAGTTTTCATGACTTTATGAAATGTTATTGTGGTTCATTAGCACTTGGTGGAAATTACCTTAATTTTTTTTTTCTCTTTTTTTCTTTTTGTCTGTGGCAAAGGCTAATGACTAATTTTTTATGGTTGAATTGGTTATGAAATATTTAGAGAGAATGACAATGAGTCTGACTAAAATTTGGCCGACAGGCAGACATGTCCTGGTGCACACATTGTGTGCCACATTGCCTAACAAATTTGCTCTTGGAAATGCTTTGTTGGGAAATATTTTCGATCTAGCTAGTTAGTCACTATTTTATTGTTGAACTGGAATTATCCAGAATTTCCTAAGGACAAAAAGTCTCATCAACAGTTATGCTCATAAATTTGCATTCCCCTTGAAGAATATGCATTGAGAGCTGGTGGGTGTAAACTTTTTGAATTGGATGATCGGGGTAAATTGTACTTATTTTTTTCTTCGGGGAAACATGTATACATTTCATGTAGCTTTTAAAGTGAAGTATAAAAAATCTTTAAAAAGAATCTCAGCTCTTAATGCATCGTTTTGCCATCTTGAGCATCAGTGAATGTTTTCACCTATTATATCACGACTTTATATATTAAAGTCGATAAATTATCCTTCAGCTGAGACACTTCTGATGCTAACTGTTCGCCATGATGTTTTTTAATTGCTTGAAATATGATTGGAATCACTTCAAAAAGGAAAATTCAGTGCAACATGCGCAACACAAATCTGTCATATAGGGTTCATAAAATTATAATGAGAACATCATTATAATCATGTGCTTGGGACATGGCTTTTAATGGTGAGACTTTTGTTTTTGTAATCAGGCTCAAAAATGGCCAATATATCGTTATTGGCTTTCAAAGATAAAGAATTATCGGTATCGGTATCAGCCAAATTTTTCATATCGGTGCATCCCTAATTATTTTATTAATATTATTAATATTTGCATCTCCTGCAAGGGTTATATAAACTTATGAGCAGAACTGTAAATGTCTAGTATTATAACACATTTCAACAGATGATATATCTTGTCATTTGAAGAGGAGCATCATGCCTTGATATGAAAGTTACAGGAGTCCCAATGCATTTGTTCTGTCAAAATGTCATTATTCATTGAATGTATTGTAGGTTGAAAATGTGAGTGTAGGAAAGCCTTTCATTGAATGAGTGGAGCTGTTGAGAGTGTGGCAACAGTATGTGCCTTTTGTGATGCAACTAACAGTTTGCACCTGTTTTGAAAGCTTGTGGGCATACATGTGCTGCATAACTGTGAATCCCAGTATGGAGTCTTGCTTTGAAGGGTAAATAAACTTGTTTTTAATTGTATTTTTGTTTTTCAGTCAACAACAGGGAATACGTCAACCAACGGTGATCATTTCATCATTTCTTCTTACCATTTTAATTATATTGCCTCTGGTACGACAGTGGATCTTTTTCTGGACAAATATGGATTTTTTTTGTACTGTTTTAAGGACCAGGAGCCTCTTTATAAAACGTGCGTATGCACAGATTTGATCTTAAATTGTGCATATGCTCAAATCCACGCCAACGTTCATATTTATAAAAACGTGGAAAAGTGCTTAGGGTTTGAGCAGACGTACACACTTTTCCTTGGCAGTGAGTCGGAGTACTGCAGGTATTCGCTAGCGATTCATTATGCGCCGTTAACAAGGCAGAGATCTGACACCTTTCAGCTCTGCACAATTTCACGATCATTTGCGATTTATACATTTATCTTCTGGAAGAGAGGCGTACACACGTTTTTTGTGTGTTTGCTCATTCTCTGAATCACATGTAGGCACATTTGAGAAATGATCGTAAGATCAAATGTAGGACTGTTTCTATGCAACATTTTATAAATGAGGCCCCACAACACTCAAACTGTGGAAGAATCATGTGATTAAGGTTATTATAATTCAGAGTAACGATTTTACAAACATGTACTGAATAAAACTGCCACATCAACAATATCATTGTTGTCTTCATTGTCATCAATTTATTCAAGTGAACAACCAATTACATTCATTAAATAAGATAGTTATTTTGCCTTTTTCCCAAAGTGTGGTATTTTGAGAGAAAAAATATTTTAGTTGCAAAAAAATTACAAACTGAGAGGTACATTGGGCCCTCTGTAGGCTATATGAGTTGTTGTATCCAGTATAAATATCTAGCAGCAATTATGATCTTGTATATAGTTACTAAAACAGCAAAGGAATGACTTTCAAAAGTTTTGATACTTTACTATTTTCTTTAAAATCAATCCTGAAACAATATTCGTCAGACAAAAGAAACCTCCTAGAGTCATCCAGGGTCTGATATTTTGTAAACTTCAAATTCAATGTATACGTGGCACATGAAGGTTTGTGACACGCACCTAAAGTTAGACCTTAATATACAGTAATCAGGTGACTAGTGTGTATGAGAGTAGCATCATTGAAGCAACAGGACAACACACCTAGAATATAATCATGTTACAGACCATTAGGTAGTAGTCCATACCTGCCAATGATCAAAAGTGTACTTCATATTTCCAGTCAACCTATCCTGTAAGCACAGAAACAACGTGGCTCAAATTCTGTCTTTAGCTTCGCACAGAAAAGTTTGAATCTCCAAAGCCACTGCAGCCAGCCTGGGTGGCAAAGGTCCCGTGAACAGAGAGCTGTAACTGGAGAGGGAGGGGGTCTAACATTTTATAAGCCGTGCCCCTCCACTAACATGACCAGACGGAAACACAGGGCCAGGAAACCCGTGCCCAACAGGTCTCCCAGTGCAGTCAGGTATGGGATGGAGAAGTTATCAGGGTCCAGACCTTTCCTCCACATAAAACGCACAATCAAGTCCGCCGTATAAATGAGGATCCCGACCTGTGAGGAAAAACATGATTAAACGTTCAGTTATTAACTTATTACAGACAGATTTTTTTAACAAACATCCATTTTAATCTTTTATTAATAATTAATACTTTTGTTCAGCAACATATACAAATCGATTTCGTTTTCAAATAAATATTGTTCTTTTAAACTTTCTATCCATCAAAGAATCCTGAAATTATTTACCACGGTTCCACCAAAATATTAAGCAGCACAACTGTTTTCTATGGACGCTTGTTTCCGCCACAAAATATTTTTTTTAAAGAGAATTGAAAGAGACTTTTTTTTAAATCAGAATTCTGAGATGTAAACTCGCAATTCTGACTTCTTTTCTCAAAATTGTGAGATATAAACTTGCAATTACGAGTTATAAAGTCCAATTATGCGGGGGAAAAATATGACTTTTTCTCAGAATTGCTATATCTCACAATTCTGACTTTATAGCATGTTATCGTTTCTTGATTTCTGAAGGATCACGTGACTCTGGAGACTGATTACAGACTGAATTTATTTTAATGCTAACGATGCTGAAAATTCACAGGAATAAATTCATTTTAAAATATATTAAAATATCAAGCAGTTTACTTAAATTGAATAATATTTTACAATATTACTGTTTTAATATCGAGCTAGCCTCCGTTTTGTTTGACAATTCTTCGAGCGTCAACAAGAAGTGACGTCACCCAACATCGCTTAGAGCACCTTTAATAATACCTTAAAAAGAAATCTGAAATTAATAATTGGAGACAAAATTGAAATTTGTTAAATTTTTAAGTAAAACCCAGAATCAGTCTGTTCATAAACAGACCCCATTTGATAATGCCAATAGATTGCATTTGTATCCATATAATTAAGGAGGAGATTAAGAGGAGGATGAATACAGTCACGGCAATTTCCACATTTTACCTGAAACTACGAAAGTTTTAGTTTTATATATATATATATAAATAAAAAATAAAGTGATCCCATCAGTGAGAATGGTGTATTTTCAGTGCTTGTTTCATATTTATGTAAAAAAAAAACTAATGGCAATTAGAGTCAATGTTTATCTAAACTTTTTTGTGCCATTTATATTGTAATTATTTTTGCCAGCACTGGCAGAGCAGAAATGAAACACTTCAGCTAGGTTTGTATGTATGTACAGTATGTATAAGTATGTAGCACTACGGCTCACCTGAAGCAGAGCAGCACTCAGGTAGCAGCATGTGAATGCTGGTGTGATGGCAGTGTGACCTCCTTGAAGCATATTGATGGCAAAAAGAAACAAGAGATGACCTGGAACCACCAGGAGGAACAGCACCCGCGCTGACTTTGAGTTCACTCCTGAGGAGAAATGGCATGAGCGATTTCAATTATTTCAAAATGACTGAGATCGACATTAATCAAAACTAGACTTTTACATTTTTCAAAGGGGTTATGGGTGGTCCCAACTCAAAAGCTCATCTCCAAGTGATATTCTGGGGACTGATTTACGAAACATTCTTCAGAGTAAAACTCTTTGTAACTGCTATTTTCTTCTTTATTTCTAACTTAAAGGTGCAGTAAGCGATTTCTGAGAAATACTGTTGAAAGTGGATTGGGTCCTATTGGGTAGGGGCGTGTTTGTTTTGGTGAATTCAGATAACAATAGCATTTTTAGAAATCACTTACTGCACCTTTAAGGATAAAGTTAAGAATTTTTTGCATTCCCAAAGGGATAGTTTTCACCAGTCACAGTTATCACTGCTTAAAATTTATTTGAAGAAATGTCTTAAAACTTTCTTAAGCCATGTGCACACTGTACGATTGTGGCCACAATTTGGCCGTCTATGACAAATTTTGTGAATTCTAAAAGATTCCTCTGATCCTAGGCCAAAATTTGTCGTCATTTTAATCCCGCATCTAAATGCTGCTCACGGTCCCTGAACGTGTCACAGATTGATGATGTCTTCTAACACGCGTACTGTCGTACAGTCTGACATTAATGACAACTGAGATCCTACAGTGTGACATGGCTTACAGCTGGAATCATGTTCATACAGTCTGACAAGCAACAGTCATAAAGGACTAATATAAATCATACAGTGTGCACCCAGCTTTAAGAAACTTTTTGTGAATCCGGCCCCTGGTCTGGTCTCTAAATATGGCTCAGGCCTTTCCCTCAATGTAAGTCTTTGGGATTTTTGTTGTAAAATCACAGTGTAACCAACCACTTAAGAAAATGATAGAACACCCCTCCTCAACAAACAGCAGGGTTTGAGATATCATTCATAACTGTAACACAAATGCTGCAGATGATTTATGCGTGTAAAGTGTAAATATCAGGGTTCAAGTTTGTTCAAATGCCGAACCTGAAGTACGAAGCTTGACTTAGCAAACTCTACTAATTACCAACTTTATCTCAAAGATCTAAAGGAGTGTATTCATCCCAGGAGCACAAATAGTTTCAAAGTGATCTCACCTGAGGAGAAGAATGTGACACAGGGGTTGGGCCAGTGCTGTCTCATCTTATAGGGCAGGACTCCAGGTATGCTCAAGAAATGAAGGTAGGTGGAGATGCGACTGGCCTGGATGGCCACCAGATTCCCCCCTACCCCTGAAAAGTTCAAAACGGAAAGAATGTGAGAGCTTTCCAACCATTACACCATTACAATTCTCATATTCCCCTCATTTCAGATGCAAATGTTAAAACGCAGCATGCGTCTATGGAAGTATGCACAATGATATCTGTCAAATGATACATTTTCAGCATACTTCAGAGTATTGTGTGCACAATTAACAGCTTTTCCACATTTTAGCTCAAGGGCATTCCTTGACGTCAATATCAAACTAGGTAATGAGGTATCAAATTAGTCTTCCTGAATCCCAGCCACCTTGTGTTCCTCATTAAGAGTAGATTGTCTCAGGACTGAGCTGGAAAAATAGGGTGCCAGATCCAGATAAACAACTATGGAAGACGTCAGAGAAGTTTTCAGCTTTAGAATCACAGCTTCTACTGGATTAGACTGCTTTTACAACCATAACATGCTCTATTCCCATTGGGATGCGTGTAGTTTCCGCCAACATAGTATTAAGTCATGGTTCGAGAGGGACGGGACATTGGTAGAGCACATGTGCAGCTGAGTGGGAACAGAACCAGCTAGGGAAAATCTAAACCAGATTGCTGAAGTTGACAAATCACCACAAGTGATATTTTACGTAAAACCAAACAAACTCTGCCTCGGATGGGGTTTTTAAGTCTATTAGTTACACTCCCGTCAAAATGCTTGATTTCTTTCATGTACAATAAAACGTCGCAAGCGAAGAGCCAGTGCTCTGATTTATTGCGACGATTTGGAATGAGAAGGTTTTATTTTGGCAGCAGAGGCCGATCGCCTCCCTGAATCCACGAGTTGAGTTCCAAACACTGAGAGAGATGTGATCAATTTTACTGTAATGAGGAGTAGAGGAGGGAAATGGGCCTTAAATTAAGTTTCTAAACTTGTTTTTCAGGTTTATTGTTACTTTGTACTACTACTACTACTGCTGTACATTGACAATGGATCTGAGTATGTGAAAGGCGTCTTTGCTCAAAGTGTGGTTTGTGTTTGATATTTACTCACCGTTTATGACTGGTGTAAAGACCGCCATGCCCTCAAAGTTGGGATCGCTCACAGTCTTATCAAGAATAAGGCCTCCGAAACTTAAGTTGGGAAGAGTTTCATAAATTTTAAATGTATTAGTTGACCCACAAATAATAATTACTTCATTAGTTACACATCCTAAGAAAAGTATGTTGAATGGTTTAATCATAGAAAAAAACAAGAATCATTTCAACTTCTTCTTTTATTTTTATATACTGTATATCATTTTTGGTCAAGAAACATTTGCTCACATAACTTTATGGAATTAAGTTATTCTAAAGTGGCCCAATTAAATAGCCTTAAAGTTATTTGATTAATTTCAAATGTATTCAACCTGATATAATATTACTGTGTCATATTACTGAATAATATTATACTAGATAGCTTCCAAGCTAACAATCTATTAGCTAAGAATAGAACATATTAGCTTACTAATATGCTAGTTTCAGTAATGTCAAAAATTATCATTTTAATCATAATCAAGTGAACATATTGAGTTAGTTCTATACAATGTATTCTAGTAGATTACACATTTTAGAGAATTACATTAATCAATATTTTAGAAGAGAAACACAATTTTATTGTCAAATAAAATGATTGAGGGAATCAGACAAATCTGTTTTTTCAGTGAATTCTAAGAAATACAAAAAAAATTAAGTCAAAATTATGTCAGATCTAATCAACAGAGTTCCCATACGTTCTCGCAAACTAATTAGTTTACCTGTCATTTATGATTAATTTTGCTCTCTATAAAGAGCAATTTCTAACTAATAAAACCCGTCTAGAGCAGAGCATAATAAGAAAAATGTACATTGATGTTTTTTTATTTGCATTACTGTTTCAGCTAAAAAAATCCCTGATATTTATAGATTTTTCCATGACTGGGTGAACCATAGGTGTGTCCCAATTTGAGTACTTATTCTATGATGTTTTTAAGTATAAATAGTGTGAAATAGAATAGTTCCAAAAAGAAAAGATGCACTTTAAATGATGCACTAAATTAATGGAAAAAACGAAGTGTGGAATGTTAAGACAATTCATGCACTCAACTGTCGAAGCTTTAATTACGTAGCAGAGGGGGAGGGGCATCAGACTCCGATGTTGAATGACAAAATAACCGTATAAAATTCATTCACTACACAGATGAGTGCATAGTGCATAGTGTATAGGCAAAGTGTACAAGTGCATAGTGTATAGTGCATCATTTTATATTACAGGCACAATTTTTTTGCTAAATATATTTTTTTATTAAATATATAAGAATAGGCCTACATTTAATTTGTTATCTCTATAGAGTGGTGCAGGGATGACATCAGAACCCGGAAGCCTAATTCGCTCTTGTTCCTTCGAGATTTTCCTATGGGGGTTTTCATTATATGAGTAAAATAAAGCCTGTGGTAAACATAACTTGATGATACTTTGATGTTTTGTTCTACAATGTACACTGCAAACACTCACACCCCAAGCTGTCGTATCTAGTTACTTATTAAAAAAGTACGTTTTCAAAAATGAACTGCTTCAAAATTCACATTTTCGCTATGGGTGTCAAAATGTCAGTATAGTCAACAGTGCCGTCGCAGGTGGGGTGCGAGGCCCTGCTCTTTGATGTGGATGCTCAATTGGGCATGAATAACAGTCACACGGACGTAGCTGTTGTACTTCTATTGTACGCATAATCTCGCTGCAATACGTTTTTATCAAGTAGAATAATACAGCATAATCATGCACATAGTTTCAGCTATGACTTTTTGCTATTTATTTCAGAGGGGAAAAAAATCAACTGTGCAACGAGTGGCTTTACATAAAGTCAGCTTGAGAATTTGTCTGAATACATACATACATCCGCCAACTTAACCAACGTATATCTTAATGGTCCAGTGGTAAAACTTTCGCCAAGCTCGTACAACTTTCCGCACTCGTACATATTTTTTTTCTCGTATAACGTTAGGTTTTTTTTTTCTTTTCATCAAAACCGATCATGTTCATCAGTGGTTGTATATCAAGCAGGGACACATTTGTGTGCATTATGTTAAGAGTATCCGCAACGGACTGAAGCGCGCGTCCGAGTGAAGACAGTGCGGCGTGTGCGCGAGCCACACGAGAAAACACTGTATCCGCGCCACTGATCGCAGCTGCAACGAGCACTTTGATCACTTGATAAAAAACACATTTCAGCGCTAGATCGTCTCTTATTTAAATAAACGAACGAAATGAATGCTCTGCCAGTTAACTGGAAATGTTTTATTTGTAGAATTGTTACATTCGTGCCACGAGATGTTTTAAAAAGTGGTGGGGACAAAAAAAAACAAAAAAAAACAGCAGGATTGCGAGGCCCCCTAGTGGCGCGAGGCCCTGTGCGGTTGCACAGTTCGCACAGTCTATGCGACGGCTCTGATAGTCAAGTTATATTTACCACAGACTTTATTTTACACGTAAATATTTGGGGATATTTAATTTAATTAATCAATCAACAATACTATTGATCAGCATTACCAAACGTGGACGTTTTCCACTAGAAACAAGCATTGATGTATTATTTTAATTTAATACTGTGAAGCTGCTTTGATACAATCTGTATTGTGAAAAGCGCTATATAAATAAACTTGACTTGACTTGACTTGACTTAAATCATAAAACCCCTTAGGAAACTCTCGAAGGAACCAGTTGTGAATTAGTATTCCAGCTTCTGATGTCATACCTGCACCACTCTATTCTGACGCATTGATCGAAGAGTGTGTCTCTGCATGCACAGTTGTACCTGCTGATGGACATGGCTACTATAACAGGCTGCCAGCCGGACTTCAGAACCTCTTTAATCTGAGGACTCCGTCTAGCGATGAGCACCCAGAGAGGAATGAGCAGCAGGAAGAAGACACACACCAACGGGGACAAATACCACACATCTGGACACACACAAACGTTTTTAGATTACCCTGATTACACATGCTAGTCTTATAATTGCATATTTTCAGATAATGTGCTAAATGCAGATTTGAAGGGCTCTAAAGAATAAAACGACATCAGAACCACATTCTGTAGCTCTCTAATGTCTCTTAACAAAACAGAGAGATGATTTTCCCAAGGGGAGGAGATTTCCACTCTTAATCTTTAATCATGGGAACCAAATGGTTTAGCAATGCTAAAGAAAAATGTTTAAGTAATATTTTTTGTGCATTTCTACTGCCCTCTTCTGGTACACTTTAAACAGCTCACACTCATTTAGTATTTAGAGGCTCAAATATAAAAATATGTGATATTTGTAATTGATTTAATCGATATATATATATATATATATATATTGATCAGTTTGTGGATATTTTAAATTATTTTATTTTTGTTTCATTTAGTTAATTTATTTATAAAACCAAATGTAATTTAAAATTAAATTCCTAAAAGTTTTCTACACTGCTATTATCTAACAATAGCAATAGTCTAATTAAATATTAGGCAGTTTTGTAACAATATGTGCTGTAATGAATAAAATAAATATTCTAGGCTCTAAAACTAGCAGTTATTAGGTTACGTAACGGTATCGATGACTGAATTATTAGATGGCCCCATACCTCTGTACTGGAACAATGTGGTGCTGACTCCAGCCAATAGAGAAAGAGTGATGAGATCTCCCAGACTGGCTGCTATCGGGGTGGCCACATTATCAGGGTTGATGCCCACCTTCCTGGAGCCAATGACCACACCAATCATCACCAGACCTGGACACAGAAGAAAGCAGCTGAGTCAAATACTGTATTTCAGTGGTAATGTTCAATGAAAGATTCAAAGAAAAGAAAAAAGATTATGTTGCATCATCCAGAAAGGTGAAAACAACATGAAACCGTATTCTCAAAACATCAAAATGATCCAACTGTATACACACATGTTGGGTTTCCATGTTTTATGGGGACTTTGCAGAGACATAATTATTTTTATATTATATATTCTGTAACACTTTACAATAAGGTTCATTAGATAATATTAGTTAACTAAAATGAACTAACAATAAGCAAAAAATTTGTTACCATATTTATTAATCTTTGTTAATGTTAGTTAATGAACCTTATTGCAGAGTTTTACCATATATTCTATCCCCTAACCTTAAAGGGATAGTTCACCCAAAAATGAAAATTCTATCATTGTTTACTCACCCTCAAGTTGTTCCAAACCTGTATGAATTTCTTTGTTCTGCTGAACACAAAGGAAGATATTTGGAAGAATGTTTGTAATCAACAGATCTCGGTCCCCATTGACTTCCATAGTAGGAAAAAAATCTGTTTGGTTACAAACATTCTTCCAAATATCTTCCTTTGTGTGCAGCAGAACAAAGAAACTCATACAGGTTTGGAACAACTTGAGGGTGAGTAAATGATGACAGAATTTTCATTTTTGGGTGAACTATTCCTTTAACCTTACCCCTGAACACAACCCTCGCAGAAAACGTTCTGCATTTTTACATGTTCAAAAACATCACTTGGTATGATTTATAAGCTGTTTTCCTCATGGGGACCAAAAATGTCACCACAATAACAAGAATTTGAGATATTGCCATTTTTGTGGGGACATTTCGTCACCATAAAGTGAGGTGTACTAGAACCAAATGCACACACACACACACACACACACAGTATTACCGTTTAAAGTTTGGGGTCAGTTGTTTTTATGTTTTTGTCTTTTATGCTCACCAAGGCTGCATTTGATCAAAAATACAGTAAAACAGTCATATAATGAAATATTATTACAATTTAAATGAACCGTTTTCTATTTAAATGTATTGTAAAATATAATTTATTCCTGTGTTGTCAAAGCTGAATTTTCAGCATCATTACTCCAGTCTTTAGTGTCACATGATCCTTCAGAAATCATTTGAATATGCTGATTTGCCACTAAGGAAATATTTCATATTATTCTCAATGTTGAAGACAGTGGTGCTGCTTCATATTTTTGTGGAAATAGTGATTAAAAAAAAATTGTCTTCGATAAATGTCGATATTGATAGAAAGATCAAAAGAACAGAATTTATTTTAAATCGAATTTTTCGTAACAATGTTAGAGTCTTTACTGAAATTTGTATCAATTTAATGCGTCCTCCAACAATAAAAATGAATTTACTTAAATTCGTACTTTTTTAAACTTCTGAACACATTTTGGTTTATAGAAATATTGCAATTTTATTTTATCCATTGTATTGTGGATTGTGAAGTAATTTTATTTATTATATGCAAGTTTTTTCCTACCTATGCAGTATTTTAAAATGGTTTTAGAGGCACAGAAATTTCTTTACATTTTAACTTCTAGATTATGAAAATCAGTTTGTTTGTTTTTTTCATAAAATATACATCATAAACGATAAGACCATGGATATTTATAAAGAAATGTAAATTGATTTCATGTCATCTTGAAGGAATGAAGAGTGGTGTACCTAAGGACAGCGCGGCCATGAATGCGGTGGTAACACTGCTGGCACACAGGACAGCCGCCTGGTCCAGCTCTACACCCCCTCTGGACAGAGCGCCAAGCCCTATGGCCGCCAGAGCTGCCAGAAAGCCCACCACAGTGGCCTGAACCTGAGGAAGACATCCACACAATCACAGATCATATGCCTTCATTCATAATTAAACAGAGATTAAAAATTCATTTTATAATGAACGAGTTCTCATTAGTATTCAAGAACGAGGACTCCTGCAGAATGAAGTCTCGGAGTGATTGTTCATATTCTTATTTATTTAATGTTTAATGAAAGTTTGCTCTGTTAATTCATGTTTGTAATGTCTAATTTGTCTCTGACTGGTACTAAAGCCAGTTTCCAGTGTATTCCAGTGTATTCTGATTCACCCACCTGAATAAGAGCAAGATTACAGGTCACCATCAGCCACTGCTGTTTGGGGTCGTCCATCTGTCCAGTGTTAGCCTGAGGAAGATGGGAAACAAAACCACAGTGAAGGAAATAACCGCTTGAAGTGTTTTGATGTAATAATTGAGACACACTCAGGGTCATTAGATTATTGATATTTTTACATACAGCAGTGGAGAGACGAGATGCTAGAGTCATCTCCAGGTTTCCCTTGAGCCCGACCAGAGCAGGTACCAGGATGAACACCTCTGTGATCACCTTAAACACATCCCAATGCTGAAACACACACACACACACACACAGAGCAGATTTATACAGTCTGAAACTGAAAATATACTGTTCTCCATGATATCGAGGTTGACCTGGAACCATTAAAACAGTATTTATGAAATGAAAAGAGAAATGTGTAAGCAGGCAAAAAAGTAGACCAAAAAAAGAGCGATTTTCCTGGTATTTTAGTTTCGGCACAAACACATTCAGGTTTTACAACACCAACAAAAACAACAAAGTGTAAATCTCATTAAAATTGTCAAGCAATGTCTGCGTCATATCTATATAATACTAATAATTTAGAATTCAAAAAAATTATTTGTAAAATATATTTATAAAATACATCAAGGTGGTATTTATTAAGATTAATGTAGTTAATGCAGATTTTAAAATGAATTAAAAAATAAATAAATAAATAAATCACTTGTGTCCAGACAGGATTAACAAGAGACTAGGGGGAGGGATTGAATGTGCTTAATACAAAAAATAAAAAATAAAATAAATAACACCACAATGCAAAAATATGTTTCAATATGCAAAAATAAATAAATAAAATCTGCTGAAACTGCATTTAAAATTTAAATCGCTTTCAATTATCGCTACATAATTCAAAGGGACAACAAACACAACAACACTGGTGCAGACATAAAAAGGTACACAGTAAAATAATAATTCTCATTATCCATTTAAGTCACACTGAAGCCCTGCCCTGAGGTCCACAGATACTGAACTTTTCAAGCTAAACAGATACTTTTCACAGAATGGTGCATTGGCTTTCCCACATCACGGCTAATGTGACCATCAGTCAATACTTTTAAGTGACGTCTTCAGATTAATCCAACTAGGTGTCAGTTTCAGCTCTTTATTCTGATTCTTACAGTCAAAACACAAACTAGTCATCAGCAAAATCATAAATATCATCTCATAATGGGCATGCTGACAAAAGAGTCGAAGTGACTCATTGAACATGAATGGCTTCTTGTGCTGTGCGTTTATATTTAGTACGTGTCAGTATACGAGTTGAGCGCTCCTCTCTTCACAAGCCCACTCATCATGCAGTTAAAAATAGCCGTAATGTTTAAATGAACAGATAAGAGACCGGTGCCAGCCAGCCAGCCAGTCAGCCAGGGGATGGTATTTTTACCACAGTGCAGGCTGTTTCGAGAGACCGGTGTCACGTCACAGGCCCGTCTTGGGATCTAGCCCACTTCTCCTCCTCTCTCTCTCAGTCCTCTACAAACAAGCTCTCATTCTCTCACCCTGTCTATCTCACCTGCCCCCATGAGAATTCAATTAATAGACACACAACACAGTCCATGCCAACAACTGGAGGACATGAGGGACAAGAGGAGCTGTTACTGTGCAAGCTAGCATGTGCTGCCTTGTGAAGTGTGCTGATATTCCATGAGATAACTGCATACTGTATATATATATAACATTAAGTATATTAACTAGGGGACATTTTGAGTTAGAATGCAGTAGCTTTAGATCTACATACATTTTTCTACATATCTAATGTAAAGGTGTAATAATGGAACATACAAAAGCAGTGTTATTTTTGTATTATTTATGTACTATTATAGAATTTATTCACATTTTGAATTAGCTTTTATTTTTAGACTTTCATTTTCATTTTTAGTCATTTTGTTATGTGCATTTTTTCATTGATTTCTATTCAGTTTTAATTTAAATCTATTTCAGTTTTAGTTGTAGTAATATTACTACTATTACTATTCATTTTATTTTCATTCAAGTTTTTTTGGTTTAAATATTTCATCTAATATTTATATTTTATTTTATTTCAATTATTTTTAGGGAACATTTTTTATTTTTTTTGGTTAACAATAAAAAAAATTCTCATTTGTATTTGAAATGCTTTCAGAAAGAAAGGAAATAATGTTTTAGCGATGAATTAAGCAGAAAATTAGCAAATATTAAGTGAACCAGTTTTTAAATAAATTTATAAATTAATCGATGAATTTGAGATAAGTTATTAATAAAGTATGATACAATTTTGTTTTATTTATGCTGTCATGTTATTAAAGCATTAAAACCAGTTAAAGCCATGAATCAGTGATTTTACCTCTCTTATTATTCTTAATACATTTATTAATCTGGCTTATACAATATCTATATGCTTCAACATGTACCCACTAAATAAGAAAACACCAAAAAAGTAGAAAAGTACCATGGTATTATGATTTTAGGGACATGCTACAATGGAAATATGATTTTTAGACATGTATATCATGGTATTCGTAACATGAAGATGGTATATGAATATGGTAGTATCATGCCTTTATAAAACTACTTTAGGACTCCCATGGTATTTACATGATACTCCAAGGCACAAAGTCATAGCACTACCATGGTACATGTCCAAAAAAAGGTACTTTTTTATAAGTATAATGGTATTACATCTAATCCCACCACTGAACCATGGTATCGCCAACATTTATCAATACTTTTGTAAAACAGAATTACTTACAGTTTGTAAAAATGCAATTTCAATAACATATCAACCAAGAAATATGGCAAATCTAGATTAAATTGCTCATACTTGGATAATGTCCATGACGATACCGGCCGCCACCATCCCCAGGCCGCCCAGCAGATACGGCAGGAAGACCTGCGCAGCGATGATGTACGAGCTCTCCGGCAGAAAGCCATGAGCCGAACGGGTGAGCTTGCAGGTGAAACCTCTGAGCTTCGTCCCCTGATAACAGAGCTCCAGCTCTAACTGAGTGACCACCATCTCTGTTACCCCATTCCCCAACGTAACCGGAAGATTCAACGAAGGGTTCCTGGAAGCTTTTAACACTCTCCTAGATAGCTGAACGTTCCTTTCACAATGTCTCGAAAACCAAAATAAGAAGCTCAAGACAAACAGGCAAGAATATGATCTAGGTTAGGAAGAAGAAAAATAATATGCTGACTCAGACAGATTAAACAATGAGGCAATTTAGTATCTTCAGATTGTCCCACGATAGCAAAGGCCCGACAAGTTGGCTGACGTATATTTCAGTTCTATCAATGCCAACAAATCCAACAGGAATCTTCACATTCAAAAGTCTCCTTCTCCTGAGTTGGTTCTCTGAGCATCAAAATCCAAACTTCAAGACTCGTCATATGCCTGATGAGAGTTGTCTCTAGAGGACTCTTACGATAATTCCCAAGCCGCCGCTTTTTTCACTCGCAGGTCGCTGGAACGTCCATGTACACGAGCGCTACGATCTCCAGAGTGCATCTTCTCTCTGCCACAGGAGTCGTGACTCACAAGACACACAGTCCTGTCTGGCTCGACGTCTCCGTCACCAGGCCTGGTCTAACAGGTCCAGAATGTGACAGAAACACATGTTGAGGCTTTTTTCCACTCGTTCCTCTTCACCCCCTCCTCACCGGTGCATAAGGCCTTTTAACAGTCACTAGTCTGAGCCTTATTACTTACTATCAACCATTTCATCTGACTCAGATGCTCAGTCTTGCATCTGTCCCCCTGTCCTGCTCTTTGCTAATGTCTCCTCTGACGTATAACTGAACCTGTCTTATCAGCTATGAAAGGGCTGAGTGCTTGGCAGCCGGACGAGAGGGGGGAAAGACGAAGGAGGAGAGCGAGATAGAACAAGTGTGTGTATGAGAGACAAAGAGACAGATTGAGAACCCATGGGGTTGTAAAAGCAGCGTTGTTCGATTACTCACCACTCTACCGCTAGCCAGTGCGTAGAGGACACGTTGGGACGAGGGGCATGATTCAGCTAAAAACAACCCCAGCTCGGTCGTGAGCAGGCACAGTGACGCAGCAAATCCAGACCCACATCACCAACACACACCTCTGAACGCATTCATTAAACACCATCAGGACACAGCATCTCTTGAGACAACGTTCTTTAAAATAATCTATTTTGTCAATATTTACTCGTTCTCATGTGGACTTTTTATCTAATAATTCTGACTTTATTTTCACAAATCTGAGTTTATCTCTCAATTTTGATTTAAAGGGATAGTTCACTCTAAAAGGAAAATTAAGTCATAAATTACTCACCCTGTTGTTGTTCTAATGCCGTATGCCCTTCTTTCTTTTATGGACCACAAAAGGAGAATTTGTAAAAAAATGTCTCATCCATGTAATAGCAGTGAATAGCGACCAGCTTCAAGCTTTTTAAAAGAGACAAAAAATATCACAGAATGAACCCATGTGTTTTATTTAAGGAAAATCCTGACCTTAGCTGTTGGTCTTCAGTGCAAAGCTACGCGACGTGCAAATTGTGAGAAATCAAGATTAATAAATCGCAAATCTGATTGTTTCTGAATTCATATCTCACAATTCTGACTTTTTTCATCTTTAATTCAGACTATCTTTTTCAGAATTGCGAGTTTATATCTCGCAAAAGTCTGATTTTTTCTCTGAATTCTGAATTACGTCTCGCAATAATTGTCTTTTTGTCTCGGAACTCTGGGGTTGCATCTTGCAATTCTGACTTTTTTTCTTGGAAGTTTGAGTTCACATCTCACAATTTGGACTTTTTTCCTCTGAGATCTGAGTTTATTTCTATTTTGAGGGACACCTAATAAAAGGATTCATCTGTATCATGAAATGCACATTTCGTTCAATAAAAGTCATGGTACATTCCATTTTTTAGAGACTTTTATTACGTCTTTTTGTTCTTTTTAGAGCTTGACACTTTTCCCATTCACTTTTGTTGCATGTAAAGAAAAGATGCATTAACATTTTGTTAAACATCTCAATTTGTGTTCCACAAAACAAACAGATTTGTAGTGACTTCAAATTTTTGGTTGAAATATTGCTTTAATGCTTCATGATAGGAGTGTTTTGTCCGGTCTCTCTCCTTCCGAATGAATTTTAATGACCACATTCATTTGCCTCACACTCTGCTTCCTGTAAGTGAGGACTATAAATATCAGCACTTGACATGCTGGATAATTAAAGTGGGCACATTAATTGCTATAGCATCAACCTCAAACTGTTGCAAAGACATGTCAGGCGATATAACGTTATGTAAAGCGGCAGAAAGTTCTTCAAAAGTCTCTTACCTGCACACTGTCCAGCACCATACCTGCCATCACCATCCCCATCCCAGCCAGCAGGTATGGGATCAGCACCTGCAGGCAGATAGAAATGGCCGACTCATCCTCTATCTTAGCCTGGGCTGTTTTGATCCTCTCCTCCATAGGCTTTTTAGGTGGTAAGATGGGAGGTGGCAACAGGAGGTCATTTTGCTCATCTAGACTGCCAGCCCGATCCAAAGCACCCTGCCCCTTCCCTTTCCCCTTTTTGGACTTCTTGCGGCCACCTCCTTTCCTCTGTCGAACTTCGTCTCCTGGCATGGTGGAGTCTCTGGTCCGCTCCCTCTGAGAAACAGGAAGTCCATCACACAGTCAAAGTCAAATACAATAAAACATTTTAAAGGCCAAAACATACAGTTTGGATTCATAAGTCAAAATATCCAAATTTAACACAAATATATTCATTAAATGATAATAAAATCAGAAAAATAATTTTGAGTGAAAAGCTGAACAAATTTAAGAGGATATTTCACCCAAAAATGAAAATATCTGTCATCATTTTCTCATCCTCAAGTTGTTCCAAACCTGTATGAGTTTTCTTTGTTCTGTTGAACACAAAGGAAGATATTTTGAAGAATGTCGGTAACCGGGCAGTTTCAGCGCCTCATTGACTTCCATAGTATTTTTTTACTACTATAAAAGTCAATGGCTACCGTCAACTGTCTAGTTACCAACATTCTTCAAAATATCTTCCTTTGTGTTCAGCAGAACATAGAAACTCATACAGGTTTGGAACAACTTGAGGGTAAGTAAATGACAACATTTTCATTTTTGGGTGAACTATCCTTTTAAATATTTGGTGATGAACATTGTTGTTGTTAATTCTGATTCTAGAATGTCATTCTAATAATACATTTGTAGCATTATTTATGTCAAGAAAAACATTAAATAAAATTGAATGTGACATGAAATATGTTGCTAAAATATAATTGTATAAATATGTATTAATATTAAACATGTTTATATCTTGTTATTTTTTTTCTTGTGTTAAAAATTTTCTCTTTAATTACATATTTCATTTACATTGCTTTAGATTTTCAATGTAGCTGCATACTCATGTACCCCACTGTACAATCTGAGTAGCCTAACGTGTATTTTAGTGATTTATCTGTAAGTGAGTTTGAATATAAGGCATTTATAAACGGTAAAGCTGCATAAATATTACTGCATTAGCGTTAATAATGTTAATCAGTATTTTGGAAGTTAACGTTAGCTTTTTCGGGCTACTTTTAAACAGAACTTGTTACCACTATAATGATCCACAATCAATGTATCAACAGTATGATCTGAAAGGTTTGTATCACTTCGATCTTTAATCACACCGATGAAGATGCTCTTGTTTTGGTCCATAAGCAGTGATGACACGTTGCCATAGCAATATCAAGTCGCACATTCCCACAGATATATCACTGAAGCTTCTCAATCTGACTGATTGTTCAAATCTCACAACAACCGTTCCTCTAACAAATAAATCTATCTCACACGTATACGGATCGAAGCTAAATGCTATCGACTCATGATATTGACAATGACAGATGAAAACAATGATAGGTTACACACGGTTGATAGGTTGTGCTCCACATCAGCAATAGAAAGCCACGTAAAGAACAGCCTACCGTCTCAAATTAGCCCTTCTTTTGTGTTTATGTTCATCACATTATATGAAGCTTCGCTATCGATAATGATATTATTCACTGAAAATGCTTAAGCGCGTTGAATCACTACTCGAAATGATAACTTCCTCGATAGGAAATGAATTCACCAATAGTACTACAGAGAAAGCTTGGCTCATGAATATTTATTAGTCACGTGAGGGGACGCGCCTAGAAGGTTTCAAAGCAACGTCTGCATGATGAAATTAATATTAATTCGTTATGTATAATATCTGGCGATTCGACAGTGAAAGAACCAGGATGTATTCAATCCATGGCAGGTATCAACTAATGTTAATGTTTTAATATGTTCAGACATTAGTTTGAGCCTGAGGTGCTATCTTTCAAATCGGTGAAACTTCTAACTTAACTTACTTCACTATTTTAATTAAGGCGTTTTTTTAATCTACGCATGTGTGCTTCTGTCGTCAGTAGCTAGTGGTTTGGATTTTTTTATTAAGTGACTCGAATCTTTTAACCCCTTTCACTAAAATATTTATTCAGATTCATTAATTCGTTCAGTGATATTTTCTGTAGATTGCATAGCTAATTTATGCCAGTAGGTGGTGACAAGCGAAAATAAAGGGTGAGTGAATCGAATCGTTCATTTAACCGATTCGCTTAACACAGTGTCGTTCAAATCCTTAATGACACATAACGCTTTCCCCCAATGTATTTAAGTTACAGCTAACAGTATAAATACATTTAGTAGTTTAATGTTGTTTCAATATATTCTACCTATTTTTTATGTATAGTCATGTTTACATTCATAATTCTTCCGCACTCTTATTTCTCTCCTTGTTTTGAACGACGCTGAATAGAATATTATAACATACTAGTCTACAAATATTTTAGGGTATATTAACACTGATCTATATAAATGACGTTTATATAGATCAGTTATTCACGAACGAGCTTCGTTCTCACTTGGAGGAAATCGGTCACTTGCTTCAGTGAACGGAAAACATGAATGATTCGTTCGAACCGGAATGCTTTGTTCACTTAAATGATTCATTCAAAAACGAAACAACGTACACTAGTTGTCAACACTCTAGTCAAAACCCAAAACCCGAATGAAACTAGGTGATGTTGTTAGTTATAAAATGTTACATTTCGCATGTAACATTTTATGTATACAATTATTTTATTTAGTGTGTAAACTTTGATCGATAATTCTTATATTAAATTTGCATTGCAACTTCATTTTTAAGGGATGAGAGATTAAAAGTACTGTCTACTTCTAGAGTTGAGTATGTAATAATTTGACTTCTCTACCTTGTATTTGCCCACATTGCAAGTGTCCACGCATGCATCTAACTTCCAAAGGTCATGAAAAGTTGCACACCAGGCAGACAACTGGATGTATGAATGTTCCATATAATGATATGGGAAGCTGATAACACAAACCAATCCCAAATTCTGCTGCTACAGTGTAAATACAGCACAGATTTGTCCATGCAAATCTAACACACTGATAGTCTTACCTATCACAATGTCGCAAAGCGAAGGAAAGTCGTAAGTGACCAGCATAAATCTTAAAGGGCACAGAGGATAACAACATGCAGTCGGATTGGAGGAGTCACAGATGGGGGGTGGCTCGGAGAGTGTCTTAAATTTCATCCGGCTGGCAGTTTAGAACACCCCCCTCCTGTCTGACCAAATCTGCCCCTGAGAAGATGGTGTTGACAGGGAAACCCATGCTCCTCTCCCTTCAAAGAACATCCAGTTAAACGGTTTCCATACACATATCACTATCACTTCACTGCCACCAAATTTGAAATGACAGTGCTTGCAGGCACAGGTTTTGAAAAAGGCTTTTAGACCTAATTTGGTGCAGTAATTATGCAAATAGTGTTAGAGCACAGCATATGATGTTGACTGACTGGGTCACTTTATAATGAATTTACCCTGCAGTAATTCTGTTGGTTTCGCATCTGTTGCATAAGCATATTTTCAGTATTTGTTTATATATATTTCATAACAGTATTATGCAATGACATTCTTTTTTAAATTGTTGTCAGCTAATGTTGTTATTTATTGTTACAGGAACAAGATGAAGAAGCCAGACGGTTCCAGAATCAAATACGACATTGATTAAGGATCATAGGATGTGTTCGGAATGGAATACTAGCTCACTGAATACTGCACAGTATACGCTTCAAAAACAGTAAGTACAGTATAGTAAATGTTTCAAAGAATAGTACGTTAAATTATGTCACATGACTTCATCATGTTCCATGTGTGTGACAGTAACTTCTAGGAAATGAAATGGGTATTTTGCCAGTTCATATTTATAAAAAATATCTTTTTTTTGGCTGTCACATCAAATAATGAGTGACAAAAAAAAATTAAAATTACTTTAGGTTCTTTCATCACATTGGAAATTAAATGACTACAGTACAGTAAAGACAGTATAGAGCCAGTGTTATTTTAGTATGTTTATATATTAATATAAATATTTTTAATTAGCTTATATATATATATATATATATATATATATATATATATATATATCAAAAATATGTATTATTTTTTAGTTAAGTTCTTGTACTTTTGTTATGTGTACTTTAACTTATTTTTAGTTAGTTGCCAATGCAACATTTCACGTTTTTATTTACATTTTTCTAAGTGTACGTTTTTCATCTAATATTTTATATTTTATTTTATTTCAGCTTTATTTATTGAAAACTATTTTTTATAGCTTTATGTAGTAGTGCATATATTCTATGCATACAGAAAATGTGCATGCTGAGCCAAGTATACATACTAAAATATATACTAACTACAGGAATGATAGGTTTAGTATGGTAGTATGCTATTCCATAACATTCTCTAAATATCTGAGAATGACCTAAATATGTTTCTGCTTCCTGTGTGATGTTACAGTGGTCCACTAGGTGGAAGTAAAGTACAGCAGAACATGTGCCTCTGTGGCTAAATAGAAATAAGCCACATAAAGGTTATTGAGGAGAAACTGTGTTTTAGTAATTAAAAGAACAGTTGGATTGCAGGGTTTGCATGTTGATCAAAAATAGAGCAGAATAATGTGTCGGTGGATGAATTACACACATAACAAGAACTCCCACAATGCCTCTTATGGACCTCTGACATTAAATACCGGAATAAAATGCAGTAAAACAGAAACAAACACACACACACAGATATGCTGTAATTATGGGTATGCTGTTGCCTGACAGGAGTGGTGGAAACTTGTCAGAGGTGCTAAATATAGCCACTGTCCCTTTCCAGCGAGACACAGTGGACACCTGTCACACACACGCACACAAACACTTACCCACAATGCTTAACTTTCACATTACACCACCTCCCACACTCTTCCTTTGGCTTCAGACGTCCCAGCTGTTCTCCACTTCATCTCAAACTTCAAAGCAAAAGAAAAGGAGCTAAAATGAAGGAATGTTATGCCTGGAAAAGCGCACTGATTCTGTATCAATCAGTTTGTTTGACAACCTAACGCTCTGTGCTCAGCGACAATTCAAAAGGAAACATATTGCAGGCATACTGTACATTCTATAGCATTTCAAAACCCGTAAATGCCCATCAAAGTCATTAATTCAAATGTTGACAAGTGGCGTCTTCCCACTTCTAAACAAGGAAAAGATGGCTAATTGCTTCCTCCAAGCAAATCACCTCAAACATACCCCATAAAACTGTCACATCAAAAGAAATCACAGTAACAAGTAAACAGGGCCGGTTTCCACAAAAATTACAAGGCAGTGAAGCCTTTAGTAAAACCCATAAGTACATATGTTTAATCTCTAGTGTACTTCACTAACATGAAGAGACTCCAACAGCAGGAATCAACTAGAGTTCCAAGAAACACATAACCCCTAACCTTTCCTGAAATGCAGTAGCTTCGCACATGTTAACGAGGTCTTAGCGGGGAACAGATAAATCAAAACTTATAAGATGGTTTAATACCTTAAACTGAAATGGGATTAGTGTCAACACATTCCAAAGAGCTTATCAGCACCTGCGCCGGGATCGTGTAAAATCCTTGAAACTTTTCTTGCAGAGAGAAACAGCCCCAGTGCATATATTGTAAGAAATATCAAAAGCAAATTTGATCATTGACTGAAGTCACAGCGTGACTGCGAACACTACATGTTTCCTTCACCCTTAGCTCAGAGCTAATAACAGGTTCTCAAATGACCTCTCGACTCTGCGTTCAGAACGTGGTGATCATGTCTCTGATTCCAGGCCTCTGAGGTCATGTTATGGATGTGAAGGTCAGGAGTGTGACTGACAGCTTTCTACTTAGAGCTCCTGAAGACGAACAGCAAACCTTCAACACACAATTGCTTATAACGTTATTCATTTATTTTGGGCGGCATCGAAACGTTTCCTAATTGAGCAACGACTCTGTTACACCCCTAACAAATATGATGTCTCATGTTTCTGAGCCCTAACGTTCATGAAAACGTGGTTCAATCCAAGAGGGAAGAATCCCTGCCATGGCACATGCTGAATGAAGGATAAGTTTGGCACATAAGTCTCACTGTAATAGCTGTTAAACAGCCTGCCAAAGAAAATAAGTGCATTCGTGATGAGGAGATTTTGTTTTAAAATAGAATATAATCTTTATTTATTACCAAATGAACAAGCCTGTGAGATGTTGCAATAGAATGGTGGCATGATTTTATTATTGGGACAGTTCCCTTGGAGAAACCTGAGGTTAAGTGCCCTGCTCAAGGGCACAGTGCTGATGGCTCTTGGCTGGCTCATTATGGGGAATAAACCAAGGAGGTCTATAATACACAAAGTTATCTGATACGGTTCCCATTCAACTCAGCTGCAGTCATCAGAGGGAGGGCGCATGGCCCCCTTGAAGTACGCAGCCTAGAGGATGCCATCTTTGTTTCATGGCTACTCGCTTCCAGAAACATGTGACTGATCACTTGTCAAAAAAAAGTCCATTTGATGCTTTTAAGAGCCCTCCAAATAAAGCATCTAATATAATGAAATATTTGTGTGGCTTGAACAAAAGCAGTTACTTTAAAAGGCCATTAAACATGCTTTTTGACAACATAATGGTGTAGTAAGACATCCACCAGTAGGGATGAAGGTGTTGACGCTATCTAGTCAATAGAGCACAGCAGTGACTAGACACTTTTTCAGTGGCATTGGTTCCCATTTTTCCCATTCATTTTCTCCATAAGGATTGAAAAAAAAATGAACCATGAACCAAAGCAATCACCTCTGAGAATACTCACAACATTAACTGTTTTGAAGCAAAAAAAACCCAAACATATACATATACAATGCATGAAAATCAGAAAAAGACAAATGTTCAAAACTAATGTCTTCTATGAGGCAATGAACAACAATCCAATGAAGCACTGCAAATGACATACTTGAATTAAAAACAATAGTAAAACTGATTTATTATTCATAATCGATTTTTAGTTATTTATCCTAAGTATAAACAATATATTTCAAATCAGCATAGATGAAGGATTATGTGACACTGAAGATTGAAGTAATGGATGCTGAGAATTCAGATTTACCATCACAGTAATTTAAAATAGCTTTTTATATATATACTGTAGGCTATATTTTAAAATGTAATAACATACAAAACAGCTATTTTAAATTGTTATAATATTTCACAACATTACTGTTTTTACTCTATCAAATAAATGCAGCTTAGTTGAGACTTCTTTCAAAAACATAAAAAACAATCTTATCAGCCCTAAAAATTGAATGGTATTGTATGTGTATATACAAATAAGAGAGTGAAGAATGTAGGAATACTGGCTTGATTATGTCAATTGTCATGGGATTGCTTTCTCTTTAGGATTCATGGGTAGTGTAGTTCTTCATCTAAAAATTCAATATTAAATATGATTATTTTTTTAAATTACATTAAAATTACTCTGAATTATGGCTTCAACAGAACCACATACCATTGATTAATAACCTCCAATCTTATGGTACGTCTTTCACAAAAGGTTAATCGTTAAAATTGATTTCTCTATGGAAAAAAAAGAATGGGATTTTTATTTCCAGAACCCAACCCTAGATTGTTCCAGTTACACACCCTGCATTTTATCCACTACAACAAAACACCACCCCATTACTGGCTAAATGTGTATTTAGTTCATGCATTATGCATGGATTCACCGTTTTCACACCATCACCACCAAGATAGAAGCCCATGGGGAGCAATTTCCGACTTTGTGCACTCCAGATCTCTGCAGACAGTGTACAGAGTTCGTTACAATAAAATAATCATCATGACTATGCTGATCGTGATGTTAGCTGCAGGATAAATGCGGTGTAACTGCTTTCCACCCCACTCCCACATTTCTTCGCTTTCCCACAGCGCGCTTACTCTTGCTTAGCGTGCTCAGATCGGCCGCAGCTGTTCGTGTGGGTCTCCACCCTCTCCAGCAGAGCTCGATTACATAACGTTACAGAGTGATTGATGAGTTCTCAGATTTCCTCTCACTGCCAAGTGTCCATTCTCTCTCCTCTGTCCAGTCTTAGTCTGCATAAACGTTCCCGTCTCTTTTCGCTTTATATCTCAATCTTTACATCTTCAGAATAGGACAAAGAAGAGGCAAAGCAAATCCTTCAGAAACAGAGATGATAAGACAGTCTGCTGGCAGGGCACAAGTGCAAATCTGAGTCATCCAGTTTTATGAGCTTAATCTCATTCATGTCACAACACGCACCGAGCTGACGAAATGACACATATTGCACTTGCAGCAAACTGCACTCTTAGCACACAGAAAGGTCTCCTTTTTGTCTAGCAAATGTAATTCTTGCATTACGACTCCCTTGTCCACGCACTACTGGGTTTTCTGCAACAACCCAAAATATTACTCAATTCTGATATGTGGCTTGACCATTAAACATCTGTTATCAGTATGGGACTTTCACTCTTATCAGAACTAATGTTTGAGCATAACTGCAGCAGAAAGAAACGAATAGACTTTGCAAGAGAAGAGACATGGAAAACTTCTGTTATAAGTTTCATGGGAATAGTGAGCCGTTCTTTCTTTGACGTCACGTCATTGAACAGGAGACTCACGGAACAAGCTTTAGTGCTTTTTGGGGAGTGTTACGGCACTCACAGGTGTAGACAGACATGCTCCCTCTCAATCAAACTTTCAGAGGACTGTCTTAATGTACTCTGTGCACTAATAATGAGAGATGACAGCTGCTGATTAATATTCAGTGTTTGCCAAGGCAGTGTTACTATTACTTTAGCTCATACTGAGAGGTAAGGGGTTTAGGGGCCGATCACACAGTCCAGATTTCCAGTCCACTGCACTACTTTTCCATTGTTTTTTATGTAAACACGCTAGACGGACGTGTTTGACCACTGCGCTCACGTTTTGCGTCGTTTGCAGCATTTTGCGCATGACACAGCATTCTAAAAATGCAGCGTTCAAGTTAAAAGAAGTTCAACTCATTCCTCTTCATTCTGTGTGAATGGCCCTTAAACATAAATTACATTACGGCACATAACTCATACTCTGCACCGTTTGAGCTGTGCACATGATCAATACCTCAATTACCCAGATAGTTGTGTGCTGTTATTTATATCTTCATGATATTTCACCCAGCAGATCATAAAATGGGCAAATACATCTCATTAACACGGCCATCGAGGGACCAGAATATCATATCATTATACAGTTTCTGCTTGAGTGTAAAAAAAAAAAAGGAGGGGGACAAATTTTGCAAAATAATTAAATAGTCCAACTCTGAGATATTAAGTCACACTGTGAAATATAAAGTTGCAGTTACATTTTTATTTTATTGTTTTACTCTGAGGCAGCTGGTTGCCTCAGTGCTATTTACATCTTCAAGTTATCAGACATACAATTAATAAAAATATTTTTGCATGGGTATGCAGCACTCACGTTTTCTGATTTTCAGCAGTCAAATTTATTCTTAACTAGCTGCACTGTCCTGGCCAAAGGTAGTCTTGTGTAGTGAAGTATTGAAATATTGTAGTATCTTTATGGTTTAAAGGAAGCTCTGTTGGAGTAGATAACACCCCAAAAAATTATTTCAGATACTGATGATGGCACATGAGGAAAAGCTCTCTAAATGTCACTCTAAAACTTCCTGCCTGAGGTTACAGAACAACACCGCAAAACCTGAGAAAAAGGGAAAACTCATCTGGAACATCTTTGTGCTGCAAAACGGCTCTAAGGTCTCTGTATGTGAGACTCATCCACCGCATTTTTTTTTGCAGAATCTTTGAAGTTACTTTGGTTTAAATATCTTAAAATGATTGGCTACTCAATATTTAGTTTTATAGTCTGCTCTTTCGTTGAGAAAAAGCAGATATAATCACAAGAACCTCTTCCATCTGCAAATCGTTCTCTATAATATCCTTAAAATGTGTGTAATTTTTTTGCTCCACCAGCAGCAAAACATTTTCCCAACAGAACTGAAAAAAAAAAAAAAAATAGTTTTCAAACATTCCCTCATATTCCATTGTAGTCCAGGTCACGCCATTATGCCCATCCCAGTCGAGCCACCCAAACACATTTTAATTGGTGCTGCTAAAAAAATTATAAATTATACACCCCACATACACACACTGAACAGTTTTCATAATTTATCAAAAATGTCATGTAGTGTTCAGTGAAGTTCACTAAAGAAAGTTAGATTCCTGCTCACTGAAAAATCATAGTTTTCATCATTTTAATGTATAGCCTTCAGCACATGATGTAACAGCACAGACCAGGTCTGTCATTTATTAAAGAGTCTACCTGTATATTAGTACAGTATTCATTTAATCTAATTCATTTGTTGTTTTCATGATCTTTCATCTGCTGCATTAAAACAAAGTAGCACAACAGTTGTAAGCTGCTGTCCCCTTTGAATGTCACCATGGAGGCGGGAAAAACCTGTTCTTCATTTGATAAACAAACAGGCCCAGGCTAGCTGAAGCATCCGACCATATCATCTAATCAAAAAAAAAGATTACACAGTTGCAGATTAAAGAAAACAATGTACATGTCACAGCTAACACATAAATATGTCAAAAGTATCAAAGAAAAATATCCAATCTACTGGTTTCAGCCAATTGTGTGTGTGCACCGTCATTCATAGAAGAAGCAGGCGAATGGCAGAGCGCCTCTATCTTCTGCTTGTGATTTGCTACAGTCATTATGACATTAAAGCAGGCTTGGCCACAGCCTTTCTTGGAAAGGAAACACCAGCGTCCTCACACTCTTAAAATGGAGGGGAAACACAGAGAGAGGTTTTGAGCACACGGAAGGGTAACATTAACCAAGATATGCAAGATGATGATGGTCCCTGGAACAGTATTTCTGGCTCCATCCAACAGCTATTACATAAGTTACTCTGAGTGCTGTTGTACCCCTTTGCTAGCGCTGTGTGTATGAACATTACTGTACAGCTCTGCAAATGCTCTTGGGATCAAATCAAATGACTCTTAGTCCTTGACCTTCATCCATAATGGTTGTATTTGTTCAGAATCCATAGGATCAACGGCCAGCAATCAGACTCATTTGAATCAGCCCCACTATCGGTCCAAACCATCAGTGTTGGATATCAAAATTACATACAATCTGGTGTAGTTTTAGGCCCAAAGCAGCTAATGCTGGCTCTCCTCATACATACACATCTGGGCTCCATCACAGTTCTCTTCTGGCCATATGGGAGTGTTTAATTTCTCCCTCTCTCTCTGAAAGCAAGAGCAGCAAGAAGGTCTCACTAGATCAACTGGTTCCAACCATACAGTAAGATGAGCTCTCTGGGACCAGTGCAGCCACAGACTAAAGACAATGTCCCAGCCTCTGAGAAGCTATGAAGCCAAATGAATTGAGTCAGCTGATATTAATACAGTATAGTTTGTGTATAGTTTTAGTACCTGATTCACAAAGGGAATCATGCATATCGGGTAAGGATGCAAACGGGCCCAGATAATCGTTTGAACGCAATTCACAAAAAATTGTTATTGCAATAGACAAAGAGGTTTTTTTACATAGCAAGTCTAATTTACATAGAAAGCATTTTTCTGCCTCAAAGTAAAAAATAAATTGTGTGATAAAAAGTGTAAAATAGGAGATAAAGTCACATAATGAGCTATAAAATTAAAACTATGAGAAACAAAGTAGCAATTCCAAGTTAAAAAAGTCACATTGTGAGATATAAAGTCCCACTGTGAGATATGTCCCAATGTGACAACGTTATATTGTTTCTCACAGTGTATATTTATATTTCACAATGTATGAGACATAAAGTCATTCTGAAATAAAGTCTCAATTAAGGCGCGTTCACGTATGGAAGCTTGTTTTTGCCACAGAATGAAACATTTTAAAAGATTTGGGAGATATAAAGTCAGAATTGCGTGATATAAAGTCGCAATTGCGTGTTATAAAGTCAAAATTGCGAGAAATTTCTTGCAATTCTGACTTTTTTACTCGCAATTCTGACATCTTTTCTCAGTCCAATTCTAAGGGAAAAAATACTTTTTTTTCCCCCAGAATTGCGAGTTTATATCTCACAATTCTGACTTTATAACACTCAATTGCGACTTTATATCATGCAATTATGACTTTATATCTCCCAAATGCGTGTTATAAAGTCAGAATTTAAAGTTTATTTCTCGCAATTGTGAGTTTATCTCACAATTCTGACTTTATAACACGCAATTGTGACTTTATATCATGAAATTCTGACTATAACACACAATTGCGACTTTATATCACGCAATTCTGACTTTGTAACTCGCAATTGTGACTTTATATCACGCAATTCTGATCACGCAAGTCTGAACTGCGAGATGTAAACTCGCAATTGTGAGAAAAAAGTCAGAATTGTGAGATAAAAAGTCGCAATTACCTTTTTTATTTTTTATTCTGTGGCGGAAACAATCTTCCATATTCACGCCATGTAATTACGTAACGATTCTTAACTGCCTTGAAGTTTAATTTTCTGAGAGCTACGACTTGTACCACATGGCCGCTGTACCACCTGACCACTGCAGATTTGAGGTGTGTTCAACTTGAAACGGTGTATGACATCAAAGTACGGCAAGAGTGATTCGAAAGCATACAAAGCTTTATTTACGGTAATTACGGCATGGCGTGAACGCAGCATTGCCTTTTTAGCTTTTACTATGAGGTGGAAAAGAGCTTCCATGGCAAGGAAAGTGTTTATGCTTAAAAAAAAGTATAGCACTTTTAAGGTGTAATTAGTCTGATTAAACTTCATTATCAGTGGTTAGTGCATAAGGTGCAGGTTTTGTGCTGATATACCACATGCAAAAGTGGCAGTAGTTTACTTAATTTTCTCTGAATGATCTAATCGAGACTCTATTCTAATTGAGTCAAAGCTGCCAAATATATAGTCAGTTCACAAAGTAAAGTGTCAATTCAAAGATTTCACACACTTCAGCAGTAATTTCTCAAAACCTTGTTGCTTGGTTTAAGTTCAAAGTTCATATACACAATCAATGATACTTTGTTTGCCTCATCATCCGACAGTTGTCTCAGTGGGTGCTGGGAACGCCATGGCCCACCGTTAGCTGAATGTGATCGCTGTGCTTGAAAATGAAACATCATCGAGGTTTCTCATGAATCAAGCTACACAGTTGGCGCTTTGGGTTCTGTGACTTGAGTCTATGATAGCATTTCCCAGGGGCCAAAACCTGCAGAGTGAAGAGAAAAAAGAGCCTTTAACCAGAGGACTGATCTCTTCTGTGAAAAAGTCAAGCTCAATGGAGTGATATCAGTGCAGAGAGCACACCCACGTCCCACTCCAACCTAAACAAACCTATGAAATAATGAGGTACACAAGCCAAAAAACGCTGACGCTAAATTAAAAGGGGAAGAGAGAAAAGATGCAGGAGACAGATAAAAAGCAAAAGTCAGGAAGGCGAGCTGCCAGACCTCCTGAAGCCAAAAGTTTAACGCTTCTGGAAGCTTAATAATGTCACCTTTCAGAAAACTGTTAACAACAACTGTTCTCAATCAGCGGGGCGGTGAGTCAGCATTTGAATTAACTTTAATTGAAATAGCGCTCACATTTGGGTTGACCCGCAAAAGACTAGTAAATAGTGTGGCAGAGGAGTTTGAGGAAAAAACTGTACTTTACAACAGTTCAAAAACAAGATGATTTGATGCCAAGAGTAATGAAGTGAAAGTGTTAAGAGTCCAGAGTGCTTCGGAGCTTTAAACAGCGAGGTGTATTTGAAGAGGTGTTTCAGAAACGGGGCTCTTGCAGTGCTGTGATAACTATTCGGCATTTAAAAAAAGAATGTTCGAATGAATTTAGAATGGAAATACATTCAGTGGATGACTATTACAGAAACTCTGCATAGAGAACTGATTGTTGAAAACAAAGTAAAATGAAAATATGACTAAAAGGATGGAACTTGTTTTTGCAGTGAAATGTATACACTGAATTATTTTTTCTTTTTGACTTGCTTTCCAGTAAAAATATTTAGACAAGATACATTTACTGCATAAGATATTAAGACTTTTCTTAGATCTTAACTATAATATAGACTATATACACTTTTTTAAAAGTTTTAAAATTAATACTTTTATTCAGCAAGAACACATTAAATTGATCAAAAGTGACATTTAGAATTCTATTGTAAATAAATGCTGTTCTTTTTAACTTTCTATTAATCAAAGAATCCTGAAAAAATTATCACTGTTTGCACAAAAATATTCAGCTGCACAACTGCTTTCAACATTGATAATAATCGGAAATGTTTCCTGAGCGGCAAATAAGCATATAAATGAGTGAAAGGATCATGTGACACTGAAGTTTGGAGTAATGATGCTGAAAACTCATATATTCAAATACAGAAACAGTTATTTTAAATTGTAATAATATTTTACAATATTACTGTTTTTACTTTAATCAATGCAGTCTTCGTGGAAATAAGAGACATTCAAAAACATTTTAAAAATCTTACCGACCCCAAACTTTGGAGATGTTTTTTAAACATTTTTAATATAAACAAGTTGATAACAAATAAATCTGCCAGTGCAGTAAGACAAAATACATTTACAGTACTGTATTTAAGATACAATCAATAAAAAACAAGTCTTAATATCTTAATATTAAATATATTTTGTTGTGTTTGAGATATTTCTTTATATTTTTTTTTAGATATTTTGAATGTTTTAGATATTTTAGTTGGACAATTAGACTAAAATACTTATCAAGACTAGAATGTTTGCAGTGTAGAACTAAAATACATTTTCATTGGGCTTTAGAAGATGTTTATTCTTCTTCAGCTTATTGAGCCCTTGTAAAGTTTCATGTGACAATATTGCTTGTGCTTGGTTGAGCAGGCCCACATTCCATGCAATCGCATTATCGTTCTTAGAAAAACACTTACCAGGAAGTAAGTAGGCCTACTTACTAGTATTTGAATTACTGCCAAAGTGTGGCTTCAGTCTTCAGGGTTTAATGGGGAAATGAACATAATTTGCTATGCGAGTCATTGTTTTACTAGCAATATTATGTAATGATATATAACACATAGTAGCAGCATGATAAAGGATAGAATCATCTGAGAAGTCATTTAATACAATCATTAAAATGCTGAAACGCGTGTAATGTGGATCTTTGGAACCAGGCATTGATCTTCTATTCGTTTACCATCTCTGAGATATTTGATATGGATACTTGCTATAAGACTAAAAGGTCTTAAAAAGAAAGACATTTAAAAGAGTGATATTTCAAGTATACTGTATCTAAAGTGAAACACCTGGTCCATAACATCGCAGTAAAGAAAGAGGCTCTGAAGGGTTGTTTCTCCTCAGAGATGCTCTTCTCTGGGTTTCTTGACCTCCACACAGAAGCCTGATGAGATTTCACTGCCTGCAGTCCAGTCATCTGAAAACAAGGATCACACATGGTTCACAATTTGACTAATATCTAAGCAGGATGGTCACATGGAGTTGGCTTGAAACTTGCCCACTAAAATACTGTATGTTTTCACCATCCCTACACTGTACCTGAAATGGCAATAATAACAAACAGTAAAAAAGAAAGAAAAAAATCTGTACAAAATGTTAGCTATACACAGTCATGTTTTTTTTGTTTTTTTTACTATGGCGATACCATGTTTTAGACATTAACCATTTTTCCGGACATATACTATAGTAATATCATGTTTTTTAGGACATGGTACAACATGTACTATGGTAATACCATGTTTTCGGACATGTACTATAGTAATGCCATGTTTTTTAGGACATGGTACCACCATGTTTTTGGACATGTACTATGGTAATACCATGTGTTTTAGGACATGGTACCACCATGTTTTTGGACATGTACTATGGTAATACCATGTGTTTTAGGACATGGTACCACCATGTTTTTGGACATGTACTATGGTAATACCATGTGTTTTAGGACAAGGTACCACCATGTTTTGTTTTTTTTTTGGGGGGGGGGGTGGCGGCGGTTGACGTACTTCAGTAATACAATGTTTTATTAGAACATTGTACCACCATGTTTGTTTTTTGGACGTACTGTAATACCATATTTTTAGACATTTACTATAATGCCATGTTTTTTAGGACATGATACAACCATGTTTTTTACATTTACAATACAGGTTTTCAGATATGTACTGCGGTAACATCAAGTTTTTTAGGTCATGTACCATAGTACTACCATGGTACTTAAATTAGTATTACTAACTGATACTGTATCATGGCACGACCATCGTACTTTTTTGGACATGATAAATCTACTGTATTACTGAAGTACCTTGCACAAACCATGTGAATATAAGTAAAAAAACTTTCACTTAAGAATAAACTTCTGAACCCACACCAGCTGAAATTATTCTTCCCCCAAACCAAAAAGTTTTTTTCAGCTGGTTCTGTTGTTCTCCTTGGTCAGTCTCTCACCATCTCAGGTGTCATTAGCTATTGTGCGTTTCTTTTTATTTTCTGTGTAATTCTGTTTACAAAACTGCCAAAGCCACAATTGCTAGGAGACCCATTGTCAAGATTCCTGCTTAAATGAAATGGTGCGGCACAAAAAAAGCTTCTCCTGAAACCTGTGTGTGTGTGTGTGTGTGTGTGTGTGTGTGTGTGTGTGTGTGTGTGTGTGTGTGTGTGCGTGTGTGTTTTGTTTCACCCCCAGACATTCTTATGGAAGTCTCTGGCAGAATATCAGCCCTGCTCTGCCAGCTCTTGTTCTTTTAGCTTTTTTTGCAGCAGACGATTCTCTCTGTTCACAATCTGTCTCTCTATATCCCTGCAATGGTCATTAGGATCAGTATTACAAAATACAGTATGAGGATTCAAAAGTGAGGGATGGAAATCAGTTTAAGCGCGTTGTTGCGTGACTGTAGAGAACGGAATGATAGAGACACATGGTGGGTATCTGGCTTGGATCTCTTTTTGTTGACTATAGCCTGACATATGATGTTCAGTATTATTGTTTTTTTAGTCAATTTATTGTGAACGGCTCGACTGAATTTGTGGAATATTTTGTAACAATGAACAGCAGCACATTTGTAATAAAATGCATCTCTCAGAAGTAAAATCATGTTCATATGTATCAGTCTGACGATTGATCAAAGATGAATGGACACCATCTTATGTGCTGAAAAGCAAAAACATACTTTACAGATGATGTTGTGGCGTTTTTGCAGAGAGAATAATGCGTCCTTTGTCTTAATGACACATGAAAATACAAGTTCATCTCTCATTTGCAGGATGATGAATGGAGCCTGTCCCGTTAAATTCTATCATTTAGCCCAGAACACACTACAGAGGTTTAAACTATTCACAATTACAAGCACGAACACAATAAAAGCTAAAATGTATTGGTCTAAAAAACACACAAATGCTTCAGCTGTTGGAATTTATCATTCATGACCAGATTTCATTTGGAACTGTAGAATATAATCATGGCATATTTTCACATTTCTCTCCTTATATAATGAATACATGCAGAATAATAATGACTGACCAATGGTGCATCACAAATGCTTATGAAACAGGATTGTTTTCTCGCTCCTTTGCTATATATTAAGTGTCATCCTCAAAATTTAGACATACTGAATGGCACATAATTAATATTTTAGTAGACACATAAAAGTTATGAATAGCCCGCAAAACATCGTTAAAAACCAACATGATGTCATTATAATTCGTATAAACGTCTTTATAAAGCATGGTTCTCGCAAAGGTACATTTTTGTATGTTTGTATAGACACTGAAATGTAAAATATTACTTACAGCATCAACAATTTTTACAACATCAAAGCATAAACTTTTACATACAACTTGTCAGATGTACAAACGTTTGTATATCATTTGAGGTTAATGCAATGTTGAATTCATGGAATTAATAGGTTCAGTAAAAGAGTGAAACATGTTAAGTTCCAACTTTCGCCCAATCTACCTTTTCTTTCCAAAATATTGGAAAATATTGTTGCATTTTAGGTTCGTGCTCACCTTTTAAAAAATAACGTTTGAAAAATTTCAGTCCGGTTTTTGTCCATTGCATAGTACAGAGACTGCCATGGTAAAAGTTGTTAATGATTTGCTGATGGCAGCTGATTATGGACTCTTAACTATACTTATCCTACTTCATCTAAGTTCTTTTAGATAGATTATTCTCTCACCTGGTTTAGATCTTATCTCTCTGGGCGCACTCAATTTGTCCATCTTAAAAATTTCAGATCATACTCTTCATCTGTTACCACTGCTGTTCCTCAAGGCTCTGTTTTGGGCCCTCTTTTATTTATCATTTACCTACTATCTCTTGGTTATATTTTTAGGAAATATGGTATTAGTTTTCATGTGGATGACACCCAGCTCTATTTGTCTTCCTAGAAAAATTCTACTCTTCTTTCTTCTTCCCTCTTGGACTGTCTAGAAGATATTAAACCCTAGTTTTCACACAGTTTTTTCAAGCTGTTTCTTCTTGTTGGCACTAAATCCAATTTGGCAAAATCCAACAGCTTTTCACTTTCTCTCGATAATTCTATAATCTCCCCATCTCCTCAGGTTAAGAGTCTGGGTCCTTGAAAGTACTTTGTCTTTTGAAACACATGTGAACAATGTTACCCGGTCTGGATATATCCACTTACGGAACATCAGCCGTCTTTGTCCATTTCTCAAATCTAATACCACAGCCATTCTTGTACACACTCTTCTCACTTCACGCATTGATTATTCTAACTCTCTCCTATTTGGGTCACCTCATAAACTTCTTCATAAACATCAGTTGGTCAAGAACTCAGCTGCCCATATAATTACTTGAACCTTCTCGCTTTCCTGTTCTTTATCATTTTCACTGGCTTCCTGTTAAATGTCATGTTTACATACTAGTTTTTTAAGTCATGTTGATGATATTTAATCACCAAAGAGATTCTAAAAATATGTTTTTTCATAGTCATTTCAAGATGTCATAAAATTTCGTTCAGTGACCGTTTTGATGTTTCTTGAACACATTACACAAGGTCTGCACATTAAATGTGTAGAAGAGTCTGAGAGAACAAAGGTTTTTTTATGAAAAAAATGAATTGTGCCATGTTCTATTTGTTTAGAGGTATGCAGTTATGCAGAAAAATGAGATGTTATATTGCTGATGATCTTGTAAAAAAAAAAAAAAAAATATATATATATATATATATATATATATATATATATATATATATATATATATATTGATGGTCTGAATGAGATTGTTTAGCTAGAAAATAGAGACTGTATGCATACATCAGTAGATTCAGTACTTTTTGTAAGTTTTTACATGCATAATTTTTAAGTGAATTAATGTTCAATAAATGAAATAATTTGTTTAAATGAAAGCTTTTTTTATTGTTTATTACAAAAACACATTTAAGTAACAACATAAACCATTAAAAATGTTACCAAAAAAAATATGTAAAGATAACTTGATTAGATTGTGTAGAATTAACATGATCCAGACATGTATCTAAAATAAAAGAATGTGAATATGTAGGATACTGTGTACCCAAAAAAATTATGTGGAACCAGTGTCCATAATTCAATTGAGTAAATCCAATGAAAAACATTTTCAGTGTAGAGTACAAGATTCAGCTTCTCACTTTTAAAGCTCTTCACAATCTTGCACCCTCATATCTCTTGCATATCGACTTGCTCCATATTAACATCCCCAAGCGTACTCTTAGATCTTCTTCATCTATTTCCCTTGTTGTACCCTCTGTTCATTTAGCCACTATGGGGTCCAGGGTATGTCCAATTTATACTAGAAAGGGATTGTCTGACTATTTTTAAATCATGTCTTAAAACGTATCTATTTAAATGAGCTTTTTCTAATCAATTTTAAATGATCTAATATCTAATTATCTAAATTGTCTTGTTTTTTATGACTATCACTCAACTGTACAGTGTCCTTGGGTGACACTGAAGACTGAGGTAATGATGCTGAAAATTCATCACAGGAATAAATTACATTTGGAAATTTATTCAAATAGAAAACGTTACCTTATTTATAAGAATATTTCACAATATTACTATTTTTACTGTATTTTTCATCAAATAAATGGAGCCTTGTTAAGCCTAAGAGACCCCTTTCAAAAATATAAAAAAGATCTTTCCTAATTTTGAATGGTAGTGTATGTGAAAACACTAAATACAATTTTTTTATGAATATGAATACAAGTTCACCCTGTAAAAAAAAACATTTAAAGGTATTAATGTCAAAACCATGAATACATTAACATATGACCATCCAATCGCCCTCCCGCTCGCCTACATTTACATATCAACGCTATTCAGTAACTGCCCCAAGAAGGTAGATCAATCATTATTCGGCAGGCACATGATTCCCCTACATGTATGGGACCTGAATACTGCCATCTTTGCTCATAGGCACAGATGCATGTTTGTTATTGCCAATGGCACCACTCATTTTAATCATTTTAATCTTGTATCCACATATCAGATCTACGCAGAGAGCTTATTATAGTGTGTGGTAGGAGTTGAATTTAGTCTCATTTACACCAACTCACATAAGTCAAATTGAAATGCTCGCCTGCCATTTCCCTGTTTTGTATATTCAACCACATACAGTGAATATAAGTGGGCAGGGGGTCTTGTGTGATTGTGGGGGCTCAGGAAACAGCACCTCTGCCTCGAGCCATGCTGTGCTAAGCAAACACATAATGAAGTTATGCAGCCTTAGTGTTTTTGAGGACTGCAAGCTTTCAAACCACAGCTCCGTTACTGCGCCTGGCGGCTTCAATCCAGATGGATACAGTAAAAGCACAGAACTCATGCACCGCAAATCAGAATTTAAAACCCCATCAAGATAAATTACCATGTTTACTAGGTAAGATAATCCCCGGGTACAGAAAGAGTTCTCTTTCCGTCTCTATAGCCAGGCCTAGATAGTTTTGATCTGGCTCTATGGACAAAAAGTCATCCACAGTGGAGACAACAAGCAGTGCGTTTACATGCACCCTCATAATGCGATTATAATCGGATTTTGGCAATATAACCTTTACCTCATGTAAACGCTCAAACTGCATGTATGTAAATACTTCGATCAAACTGCAATTAAGCTTATAATCGTAGTAACCATATTCGCATTAAACTATGCAATAAACAGGACCTTGGAATGACATGAGTGTAAGTAAATGATGACATTTTTGAGTGAAATTCTTTTAATGTAAACTGATTGAAAAGGCAGGAAATTACTTATATTCAGAGCAGTGACATGCAGCATGTCGTACCTCTTGCAAAAGTGGGTGGGAAGCTATGTGCCTTCAGACTTTGGATGATCCTCAGACCATAATCACATGCTTTTTGAATCACAAACTGGCCTTCTGTCTTTCGACATGGTACAGTGGCCACACTCTTTCATATTAAAGGCCTGAAATCTGGCCATCAATCTTGTGTCTCAATCATAGAAATGATGCCAACTCCATTAGTAAGGTTTTAAACCACCGGCCCAAGGATTGCTAGTTCGGATTGAGTCCCTGTGATCCTGGCATGGGGTCAGAAAGCTTGTGGAAACAGTGGAGGGGGGAGAGTGCCAAAAGAATGCCGCTCTGGTATCCAGCCACTCTTATCAGCTGACGGTCACACCACTGTGACCCAACTGTGTGCGTCCTTACATACTGTACATTAGTCAGGTACTAGACACATGTGACTGCATGTGACTGCACAGGTATAATCAATCTTACACAGAAAAACAAACACTATGTGTGTGTATATATATCCATACATATACAAATAAATTATTCATTCAAATACATTTAACCTGATAGGTCATGAGTTCTGGGGTGATTCATGAGTCTTTCTGACCAATTCACTGAAAAGATTCATTTTTGAATCAAGCTTTACTGCTTGCACTATATGTTTGCATTGTTTTTCCATTGGCAAAAGACTCTAGACATCATTAAATTAAACATGAACAAACTAAACATCTTCAAAGTCATTCGGCTGCAGTGTAGTTGTTGCTTTAAATGGAACCAGTACAGAATGAGAACCGAATCTTGATTTCCCAACCCTACCCTGAACTCCTATTTTCATGTGGCCTTGGGTGCAATTCCTGGGTGCACACCTTTTTGAAAAACAGCTTTTAAACCAATCAAACAAACCGGGCTCTCACGTCAATGGACTGTGAGGCACACCAAAATCTAAAATGTTAAAAACGCTCTCAAACGTACACACACTTTCGCAGAAACACACATGATGAATTTTCTAGTTAGTATTTAACCAACAGAATAGAATGATGATTACTATGATCCATACAGTAAGCCTCATTCCTGCTTAATTGGCTCCATACCCACCGGTGAGGCTTACGAGCTGTTTTACCTAAACACACTGCTGTCAGCCAAGAGCAATTACTGCTGGGACAGTTTAGGCTGCAGGGACTCAGTGGGGAATGGTGCAGCACTAAAAAAATCCCTCAACTTCAATTTAAGCTGCACGAATGTTCAGAGAAACTGAGATGTCGTGCACCGTGGGAAGTGGAGGCTTAGTTTCAGAGTGATTATTTGAACCATACTGAGTTGTTGTAAATCATGTGTTTTCAAACAGATTTAAATTAGCTGTATTTCAATTCCTTTAGTAACACTTCACAGTGTTAACAGTAGAGTAGAATTTAAATGTCAAAAGTAAACATTTGAAAATTATGAAATTGATAAGTCTGAAGTTTCCAACAAACATTGAGGAGGAGTAAATCACAATGCTAAAGATATATCAATGGCTTCTTACCACACTCCGGTATTCTGAAGAATTCCATTGGAATACTGGGCGGACCTATCAGTTTTGACTGACCAATGGCAGACGGCGGTAGTGATCGTAAAACATGTTTGAAAATAATCATTATTTTGCAATTCTGTTAGTCTTTAGGTGCACATAAATTGGCACATTTAAATTGTATATTGGAGGTATTCAATAACCTTAAACATCTGTTTTCATTTTTAATACATGTGTTCTTTATTTTTGGCATTATCCTAATTTGCATACAACATACTACTTCTCCATGCTATGTGTACTATAATATGTGCTGTTATATACTTCACTGGTGACAAGACTTAACACTTTTGTGTAGTATACAATATACCAGTAGAGGAACAAACTATCATGTCACAACAATTGCGTTTGTATGCAAGTGCACTGGTGATGGTTGAGGAGAGATCCCCTGATATGATTGTAAAGCGCTTTGGTTGTACAGTAGTACATATGAAAGCGCTATATAAATGCTTCATTCATTCATTCATTCATTCAAGTGGCTCCTCCTTGTACCACAACTAAAGCCGAGTTCACACTGCACGATTTTTGTCCCAATTTTCACTCGCCGACAGAAATCGGAGGCAAATCGGTGCTCGTTCACACGAGTGACAATCACGCAGTGTGCATTATCAAAGACGCAGACGCCCGTGAGATATTTGGCATGCCAGAATATCAGAAAGCATGGCTTCGGCTCCTTCTCTGTCTATTTGGACCCAAGAAATGGGGGAAAGTTTAGTCGAACTTTGGACCAAGCATCTTGCGGGCTACCATTTTTAATAACAATTCCGGTCTCACTCGTGATCTTGTGTTATTTCCTTATCACTTCTCACGTGTGTTTGGTTGTGAAATGTAGTTCGTGGACCAGTCAGAGCTGTAACCTCCTGTCGCCAATCCATCCAACAGTGATCTGACGACTTTGAAAATCGTGCAATGTGAACTCGGCATAAAGCATTAGATCCGAATAGACGTCATCTGGAGTAGGAAAAAAAATCTTGAAAAGGTTATACAATAATTGGTGAATCTGACGTCTTGCTAGGAGCTGTGGATTGTTCCATAATATCAAAATGGAAAAAAACATACACAACCCATACACTATTAAAATCAGGCACTTCTACCAAACTGCACAACTGAACAAGAAGGGCAATTGTCAGTGAAGTGACCAAGCAGCCAGAATTCTTTGGACAAAATGGAAGAAACTGTGGATGTCTGGACAATCTCTCAGCGTGTCAGAGATTTGGCCTCCATGTGCGAGTGGCTAGAAGGAAGCCACTGTTAAAGAAGGCCAACATGAAGTCACTCAGTTTACCAGAAGACAAATCACTCTACATTTTAGCACTTTGTCTCAAGAGAAAAGCTCCATGTGATGCAATCAAACAAGCAAAAAATCATTTCAAACAAAAATGATGTCCAATAATTCTGTGTAATTGCCAGTCATTTAATTAAATCTAATATGTTAAATAAAATATGTTCTGGTACTACCAATGAGCCCAAGTAAGTTTAGATCAGAAAGAAAAATTCAAGACATCAAGTATGTTAACCGGTCACATTCAAAGTATTGGCGAGTAAATAATTCTGCAAAAGAAAAAATATAATTAATTCTGAAGAAAAGTAGAATATTAGCTTCCAATTAATTTGTGACAACAGTCAACATTTTACTTTCTTGCATTGACTATAAATCCAAACAAACTTTGGTCATCATAAATCTGAGGTTTCAGTAATTTTAAATGACTGAAAGGGAGCGGTCTTGTGCGTTGATTCAAATGCCCAAACATTTACAACAATTTAAAGTATTTTTTAAAATTAGGTTTAATGTAATGTCCCTGGTATTGACGTCAAGCCTAAAAGTCCCTGACGGAAATTGTGCACTGTCTGCCCTGTCCCAGACCTGCATTTCCTCTAAGCCGTTGATGATGGGCGAGGCCGGCACTTTACACAGACCTGCCTGAGGTGTTAAAGAGCTGCTCTCACTCACCGCACACACCGGCCTGAAAAAGTAGCTTTTAGCATTAACACTCATGATTCAACGCTCCTATTCAGCATGTTTAAAATTAGACCCCATCATCACAGAGATACAAACGGCCAAGTCACAGAAGTACTACGGATATTTCCAGTCCCTCTGACCCTCTCGTGCTTGTGCGAAAAACACCCAGAGCCGCGTGTAAGTATGCCACATACCTGCACTATAAGCGGCAAGCACACCTGTCTACCCCTGAACACGGCGCATCCCGCAGCAGAGGAAGTGCATGTTAACTCTTATGGTTGCTGACAGACTTCTAGAACTTGCCTAAAGTTACAAAAACTTACTGTTTTTTTGTCCTTTTTTGTGTTTACATAATCTCAGATAACCTCAAGGTCTGTTCCAAATGCAAACGCTGAGCAAGCAACGTCAGTCCAAATCAACAGTCACAATAGCTGCAATATTGTGAGGAAAGATCAGCAAATCCTAGAAATTAAACCTTGTCATTATTAGGGCCCAAGCCCTGAAAGGGCGAAGGCCCTATTGTTTCCGTAAGGATTATTATTTATTTATTTTTTTATTTTTTATTTATTTTCTGCCTTTTTGCCACTTTTGGGGCCCTTAACATTCTCAAAAACTCTTGAAATTTTGCACACACGTCAGAACCTGCGGCCATCAGGGCCGGACTGAAGCTGGTACCCGGGCGTGGCAGGGGGGCTCGACAGCGCCCCCTGGAATGGTGTCCGAAAACTTGGTCCATAAATCAAACACGCTTGCATGTAATAATATGAAACTCATTACACATATAGATCTCATCGGGCCGAACAACTTTTGTGCTCTAAGTTTTACGCCAGCCCAACAGGAAGTCGGTTATTATACGTTGTTTGGAAAACGCATACAATGGAATGTGAAATACTCCTCCTAGGGAATTCATCCAATCACCACGAAACTCGGTGTGAATGAAGTCAAGACATTGAGGATGAATTCTTGCGAACAGAGCCGGACAACTTTCTAATTTACAGTCATTAGCTCCGACCAACAGGAAGTCAGATATTTTGGTTTGAATGTGGATTTCTTTGCAAAATCGGCCTCTGAATTTTTACCCACTCATCTTAAGTGGTTTATTTTATCCCCACCAAACTTTTTCAACATGATGAAAATACATTAAAGATGCTAAATTGTGAACGGATAATAAATATCTCAAACGGTTTTGCTATGGCGAGGGATTAAAGTAATGTCAAAAAAGGAAACACTAAAAGCCTCATATCTTCTAAAAATGTAGCCTACATTAAATTTAAAGGATTTGTTGTGGAATATTTTGAGTGTACAGTGAGGAAAATAAGTATTTGAACACCCTGCTATTTTGCAAGTTCTCCCACTTCGAAATCATGGAGGGGTCTGAAATTGTCATCGTAGGTGCATGTCCACTGTGAGAGACATAATCTAAAAAAAAAAAATCCAGAAATCACAATATATGATTTTTTAACTATTTATTTGTATGATACAGCTGCAAATAAGTATTTGAACACCTGTCTATCAGCTAGAATTCTGACCCTCAAAGACCTGTTAGTCTGCCTTTAAAATGTCCACCTCCACTCCATTTATTATCCTAAATTAGATGCACCTGTTTGAGGTTGTTAGCTGCATAAAGACGCCTGTCCACCCCATACAATCAGTAAGAATCCAACTACTAACATGGCCAAGACCAAAGAGCTGTCCAAAGACACTAGAGACAAAATTGTACACCTCCACAAGGCTGGAAAGGGCTACGGGGAAATTGCCAAGCAGCTTGGTGAAAAAAGGTCCACTGTTGGAGCAATCATTAGAAAATGGAAGAAGCTAAACAATGACTGTCAATCTCCCTCGGACTGGGGCTCCATGCAAGATCTCACCTCGTGGGGTCTCAATGATCCTAAGAAAGGTGAGAAATCAGCCCAGAACTACACGGGAGGAGCTGGTCAATGACCTGAAAAGAGCTGGGACCACCGTTTCCAAGGTTACTGTTGGTAATACACTAAGACGTCATGGTTTGAAATCATGCATGGCACGGAAGGTTCCCCTGCTTAAACCAGCACATGTCAAGGCCCGTCTTAAGTTTGCCAATGACCATTTGGATGATCCAGGGAGAAAGTCATGTGGTCAGATGAGACCAAAATATAACTTTTTGGTCATAATTCCACAAAACGTGTTTGGAGGAAGAAGAATGATGAGTACCATCCCAAGAACACCATCCCTACTGTGAAGCATGGGGGTGGTAGCATCATGCTTTGGGGGTGTTTTTCTGCACATGGGACAGGGCGACTGCACTGTATTAAGGAGAGGATGACCGGGGACATGTATTGCGAGATTTTTGGGAACAACCTCCTTCCCTCAGTTAGAGCACTGAAGATGGGTCGAGGCTGGGTCTTCCAACATGACAATGACCCGAAGCACACAGCCAGGATAACCAAGGAGTGGCTCTGTAAGAAGCATATCAAGGTTCTGGCGTGGCCTAGCCAGTCTCCAGACCTAAACCCAATAGAGAATCTTTGGAGGGAGCTCAAACTCCGTGTTTCTCAGCGACAGCCCAGAAACCTGACTGATCTAGAGAAGATCTGTGTGGAGGAGTGGGCCAAAATCCCTCCTGCAGTGTGTGCAAACCTGGTGAAAAACTACAGGAAACGTTTGACCTCTGTAATTGCAAACAAAGGCTACTGTACCAAATATTAACATTGATTTTCTCAGGTGTTCAAATACTTATTTGCAGCTGTATCATACAAATAAATAGTTAAAAAATCATACATTGTGATTTCTGGATTTTTTTTTTTAGATTATGTCTCTCACAGTGGACATGCACCTACGATGACAATTTCAGACCCCTCCATGATTTCTAAGTGGGAGAACTTGCAAAATAGCAGGGTGTTCAAATACTTATTTTCCTCACTGTATCATAAAATCAGAATAAGGTAATAAGGTTTCTGTCTTATATATATATATATATATATATATATATATATATATATATATATATATATATATATATATATATATAAATATAGCTGCGAGCAGCGATGAAGGGCCAAAGCCGGCGGCACCGCCACCCCGGTGCCTTTAGGTAACCTGCCTTTAGGGCCACCGGCTTGGGCCCGTAATCGCTGCTCGCAGCTATATTTTATTTATTTTTTTTGTTGCAATTTTGTTCAATTGTTCAAATACTATTGCAGTTTGATTTGTAGAGCCAATTAAATAAGCAATTTCTCTGAAAAGTGTAAGCACTTTGGAAACATTAATTGAGCATCCTGACCAGCCCAACACAGCAACAACAGCTCAATGGCAAATTGGAAACCTGTTTGAAAACCAAACTACACACTTCAGATGTATGGCTAATCTATGGTATATTTGCTATGAATGCTGCATTCACATCATGTCAGAATTACAGCAATTACATGATTCCAGGTTGTAAAAACCATCCACCTCTTTATCAAACTCATAATTACAAATTATAAAAAAAATGAACTCAAACTTCTCTCACATGAACATTGCATTGTAATGTCATGTAAAAATAACCAAAATGACAGCACCTTAAGTTAAAGGCAATTCAACCAAAGCAGGACATGAATACATTTTGGAGTTATGACTCATGATGAGTGTTCATAGAAACATCTTAGTTTTATTTGTTTAGCACTTTTCACAATCCATGATGGTTCTAAAACAAACAATTTCTGAGGATGTGAGAAAAGACTTAGCCTTAGCTTATCAAAGACTTAGAGAAAAGACTTAGCTTATCAAAGTATGCTGGCTCATCCATTCATGCAAAAATGTGTACTGTACTGTTTATTAGAACTCCTGGGGTGTTTTGAATCAGTCAATCTGTGTGTGGGGGGGAGGGGCGGGGTGTATGGGTGTGTGTGTGCACACTGTAAAGACATGGTGAAAGAACTCACTGTTTCCACTTTTATTTTCCACTGAATAAACAAACCTGTTAAGGGCAAACATGAACCTCACCTTCAGAAAAGCACAGCATAAGGCTTTTGCATTCATGAGGTAAAAAAAAAAAAAAAAAAAAACTCATCTCAATCATTCCATACAGATTTTAGCCGATTATATGCAGGACTATTGAGTTTCCGTTTGATATGCTTTAATGAACAAAACTGAAAATTAATGAAAAATGCATGCTTTTTTCTCTGGCAGAGCACAAGCGACATACAAACTTCTACAATCTGCTTTACATTTGCAACAAATATCCCTCTCAAAAACACAAAGCTATAAAGCTCGCTTTGCATGCGTTTAAGCGCTCCCCGTTGAGTACATGTGCGTGTGTGTGATTGAAAAGCAACCATCGTGCAAAATGTTCCCCTGTACAAACTGCACACAGTGGGGTCTATACATTCATAAAAGTTCTTTGAGAGGGCAGAGAGCACAACTTTACCAGCCCAACATGCAGAGCGCGTTTTTATACAGCTTCACCTTTGGCTCGTGATGAGTTGTTTTGCAAAAAGAAATGAAAAGTGAATGTAAATAACATAACACAGGCCTCATGTCCCCGAACTCATAAATTACTGTGAAAAGCAGCACTTTATGGGCATTCTTTTGGCCTATACAAAACGGCCCCCATCCACCCTCACATAGAATGGGCCTCTTTTTCTCTCGCTCTCCTTCCAACTGTTATGTAACAGGGATCATTATCAGCTATCTTTGAAGTGAAGCGAGGGAGGGGGCGGAGCTTCTCTAGACCCTCAGTTTCATTCTTGTTTATGGTTACTGTTGTCACAGTGATAGTAGAATCCGTCTATCGGGTCTTTAGTGGTTTTATATCCTTGTGTTTTTGTGACTGGTTCTCTTGGGAGATTGGGTTTCTGTGTTGTTTTTTCTCTGTACACCACTGTAGCTGACAAACTTTCTCTCTTCTCCCCACTCTTTCCTGTTTTATGCACTTCATATTTCCATTCCACACTTCAGTCTTTTTCCTAATCAAAATTTAATGAGTGGCAGAAAGGAATTAAAGACACACACACACACACATTCTGAGGCACTGACAGAAATGAAGGCAAGAGGTTTTTTTTTTTTTTTTTTTTACAATTTCTTAAGAAAATGTGAGTGCTGCTTTCCCGAGTCCTTTTCTTATTCTAAATCTGTGCATTTTTTACCAGCTTTATTGTCCACCAGTTAAAAATGTACTTAGAAAAGCACTAGCACATGCTGCACGATTTGAGGTATCATGTATGTTGTACAGACCGGTAAAGGATTTAAATTGAACACTGATGCAGGGTTTGTTCAGATCAGTAAAAGCAACAGTCATAGACAGTAACACTTACCTCAGCAAACACTTCTAAAAATGTAGGTCATCCATAACAGGCATCATTTATGAATATAGAAACACACACTGTTTAATGCAAGGCTGTGTTTACTCTACAGACGAGCATATCTGTTTTGAGAGAGCGAATTTTTTCAACTACCGAAATTGGGTTTGGGGTAACATAAGTGAGTTTATTTACGAAGCAAGTTTATTTTCAGTTTGAGTTTGATTTTAATCCTTGCGGTGCCGCTTGTGTAATTTTCGCCACACCTGAACAACTTCTAGGTAAACGCTTCACCGAGCTGGGAGTCTATGAGGATCCCATGGTAATAATGTAATTAGGGAAAGTTCAAACACTTAACAGTTTTTATGTTAATTTATTCAAGACGCCTTGTTCTCAAAGTCTTCTGAGGACATGATGAGGCCAGATCATACAGCATGTTTACAGACACTTGCACAGCTTTTAGACAGACTGTGGGCCTCACAGTACAAGCACTGGGTGAAGAGAGAGAGAGAGAGAGAGAGAGAGAGAGAGAGAGAGAGAGAGATGCAGTGAGAAAAAAAGAAGGACATACAGAAAAAGCAGCGTGTGGGTATCAGAACAGAATCCTGTTGTGAGGAGTTTTGGCAAAGTGCCCTGGTGGCCACAGATTGAGCCATACTGAGGTGACGAGTCGGCACTGGGGGGCAGCCAGGAAAAAATAAAACCAAGCTAGATTTATAGAGTCCTTCATAGTTTGACAAAGATACCCCCCATAAAATGATTTTACAGACTTTTACTTCCTGTTAAAACAGGAAGTTGGGATGACTTGTCATATTGTTAAATAGCCAATAGTTTTTAGTTATGTCACAGCCATTACTTTATACCATATATGGTATAAAGGGGAGGGACATTCTCATTCCAGAAAGAATTGTATTGGATAAAAGTCTGTGTAGTGCAGGATGAGTCATTAATAGTCTGAATTTCCAAAAGACTAAAATTCTGTATTCTGTATTTCTGCTAAAAGTGAATTTTATCAGATTTTTCTAAGTACACTACAGAAATTGACAGAAAGGACACAAAACTCATAAATGTGATAGTATAAATGTAGCCTAGTTAACGTAGAATCGCTCTAAAGATGATGACTAAATAAAATAAAATAGGGCACATTTTTGCAGTGGTGTATAAATCATTTGTGTGAAGCTATAGGGAAAAAAGCTGACATTTAGTAATGGCATGCAGTTGTTTGCAAAAATAAAATAAAATCTGATCTTAATAAGTATAATTGACTTGTTTTCCATTTGAAAATCCTTTAGACAAATTTACTGTGCATAGATATCAAGACTTGTTTCTTTCAGACAAGACATCCATTTACTGATTTTTCCTGCATAGCAATTTGGAAGAGAAAACGAGAGTCTGTAATCGTCTTCCTTTCATTTCATTCATCTCACAGGGGCCAGAGTGAGTCGGAGGGTAGTTTTCAAGGAACCGTTTTTCAGAGCGTGCTTTGCCAGTCCTGTATTTGAGAGCGAGTTTTTTCACGGTCCCTAACTGAGCCAGAACGTGCTTATTTTGAAATGTGCCGAGTGAAAGACTTGTGGAGCGTGTTTGGGCATGGGGATAGAGGGGCCCCACAACACCCCTCCAAGCGATGAAGGGCCCCAGCAACACCCCCTCCCATTCTTGAGGAGAGTCAATCTATGGCCCAAATGGAGATTTCAGTGTGTGAGCCGTGCTGTCTTGTGCTAAGGAAATGTGACTACACTCAGTGTTTACACTCTCTCTATGACCCCCTCTGTGATAAGTATAATATATTCTGATCATGAGAGACGGCTCCTTGGCTCTCGATTGGCCCAGTGCGATGACATCATGTTCATAAAAGCATGTTAAAGGCTATTTTAAAATATTTTTTCAGAACAAAGAGAAAGGGTTTGTACCTTTTTGTCTCAAAGGCATGCACAAAATGTACCGTACACTCTGTATCTGTGTGAATACTGTGTGGATACATCTTAAGGCTACTAACTCGTACAGTATATGTGATCTGTATAATGCCTCGTTTTATTTTTAAAAGTAATGGAGCAGACATGTTAAAAAAGGGAGTAGGAAGGAACCACAAAGGGCCTTCTGGTGCCCGTTCGTAGCCAAAGACACAACAACACTGATCTAATTTGATGTGTTTGGCAGTGAAAGGGCTGTGGAGGGCACAAAATGTACCAGTGTTCTCTCTCGCTTTCACAAACACGTGAAGACAGGCCCACATAGGTGTATTGCAAGTGTAATCATTAATTTATCCTAGAAATGTTTTAAGGACTACATTCACATCAATATCAATCAAACTCCCCAAATATGATTATCGAGATTATGATCATTAGCAAAACAAGCACACAAAAATGCCAATGTTATGAGCCATATGTGCTTTTAATGCTATAATATTATGTGAACCTTGCTGGGTTGGACCCTGTTTTTCCTTCTGAACTGCCTTAATTCTTTGTGGCATAGATCCAACAAGGTGCTGGAAACATTCCTCAGAGATTTTAGTCCACATTGACATAATAGCATCTAGGGATGTCAATTTACACAAATTCCCATGATCAATCGATTAATTAATCGATTAATCGTTTGCAATATGCGTCCACTGCAGTGGCGTAAAGCCAAAAGCATGACAGGATGTGCAAATGCTGCTCAAAAAGCCATGTTCCTCACCAAATGAATGAGAAGGGTTTTAATCTAAATAAAGGACTAGTAGGATTGTAAAATTAGTCTATGTGATTGATAATTTATTAAATGGCTTATTTAATAATCAAATATAACGACTAATACAACGTGTCACCAACGCTGCCTCAGATGCGTGCTAGTCAGAATGTGTAACTCATGTTAACACGGCAACTAAACCCAAAGAATTCACGATTTATTAAAATAGTGTTCTCATTAATGTTATGTAATGACAGTCCCAATCATAGTTATTATTAGTCGTGCATTGCTATTTGAGCTGCGCACACTGAATGAACACTGGTAAACTGGAGCACTTTGCTAGCGCGTTATTTAACTCAAAGAAACTCATCATATATGAGATTAATCAGTACAAAATAAGCACATTATAAATTACATCTGCACAAAATGATGTGAATGTACAAGTGCACATGCATGAACCTGCTTACTTGACATCGATTAATCGTTAACTTCCCTAATAGCATCACACAGTTGCTGCAGATTTGTCGGCTGTACATCCATGATGCTAATCTCCCGTTCCACCCCATCCCAAAAGTGCTCTATTGGATTGAGATCTGGTGACCGAGGAGGCCATTTGACTACATCCTAAAAGTATGTACTCTTGTGAGTTTGGGCCAAACAGATCTTCACGGAAGTTCACATTGTTGTTGCAGGTGAAATATAACATGGATAACATTAAATAAAAAACTTTTTATCAGGTTAAATGTTGCTTATTAGTCACTAAAACGCTTTATCTAAACCTCTCTACTTAACTGTTGGATGTGCACATCCACCATGTTTGTAGTTTTTCTTAACACTTTTTATTGTGTTTGTAATTCTGAACGAATCCTCCTATATATATATATATATATATATATATATATATATATATATATATATATATATATATATAAATTTAAAAAATTAAAATTTAAAATACATTTTCTGCAACCATGACAAGCTAAAACAAATCTTTATCATATTATAGCAGTTATATTAGACTGAGGGACCCTTGTACCCCAGATGCCCTTAAAGGCACACTGTGAAACTTTTCAACCTTCATAATATATTTCCAAGACCCTTGTGATGGTACATCGACTTACAATAGGTTGAATGACACGTCTGCCATAGCCTGACGGGGTCTGTATCGCTTTTACTGGCACTATGTAACTTTGGGGTTCGGGTAGTAACCAGAGCACAAAAAGAACTACAAAATTCGACTGCTTTACGGCATACGTCACTTCCCCCACCACTTCGTCAAATTTGGACGTGAGAGGCCAACCAGCGTTTGTTTTCGGCTTTCGTGCGTATGTTTTTGTCATGGGGCTGTTTACACCTGGCCACTTCATGCGTTTTCTCAGATGGGATAGCTATCTGATCGTGAAAAGACCAGGTGTAAATGCCCTCCAAAACGCATTCAAGACGGATTTGAATCCGATCGCTCAAACCACTTCAGGAGGAGGTCTGTGCAGCATTCCAGACGAAACTGGACAAGTGTAAATGCATCATGTAAATTGTACTCCTCTCAAAAATGCTAAAAATAAAAACGCGTGAGAGCGTGTTATAGGCTATATGTTATAGACAGATATGACGACGCGGTAACCCTTCCTTTTACAGTCCTCTAATTACTAGGTATTTACCTGGTAAATATATGGTAAGTTATAGTTGGTTATTGGTAATTACCACAGGTAACAAGTATGTAAATGCAGAGAAACTACAAACTAATTACTAGGTATTTACCTGGTAAATGTATGGTAAGTTATAGTTGGTTATTGGTAATTACCACAGGTAACAAGTATGTAAATGCAGAGAAACTACTAAGTATTTACCTGGTAAGCATATGGTAAATTATAGTATTTTAGTGTGTAATTACTTAAGGTGATTATATGCAATTACAGAGAAACTACCAGGGAAAAAAACACCACTGTTAAATATCAACTCAACAAAGTACTGTGTACTTGTTACCTGTTTAGGTTGGTAATAACTCCGATTTAATTGTGTACTTCCTCAGAATGTAGGCAGACAATTTTTAGAAACACCTCCAGTATTACCCATCAATTCAAGTTAGGTTTGTAGTTATCCTATGGTTATGTTGGTAACAGTCCATGTTTATTTATTACTATCTTGAAATTAAGATGGTAGTTTCCAATAAATTACCTTGTCTTACATAGTTGTTGTTCATTGCTACACCCATTTATAGAGAGTTTATCAAATAATGTACCTTACACTTACCTGGTAACTACCCCGCAGGAACAGTTTTCCCTAATGTCATGGCACATCTTAAATACTGGGTATGTTCTTGCAGATGTTTTTACAATTTACTCAGTAAGTAAAGTGCAACTGTACTGTAAAATGAAGCCTTGTTTATTTCCATGGTATTACCGGAATTGTACCATATCATTCCCTTTTCCATAGTCACATTTTTTTTTTTTTTTTTACCTCGTATGTCCTGCAACGTTACCAAGGAAAACATGACAATTTAGCAGCTACTCGGTAAGTAAAGTGTAACTGTACTGTAAAATGAAGCCTTGTTTATTTCCATGGTATTACCGGAATTGTACCATATAACTTGATCATTCCCTTTTCCATATTGTCACAATTTGTTTTACCTCGTATGTCCTTCAACGTTACCAAGGAAAACATGACAATTTACTCAGTAAGTTAAGTGCAACTGTACTGTAAAAGGAAGCCTTGTTTATTTCCATGGTATTACCAGACTCTTACCACATCCTTTGCTACTGCTTAAACATTTTTGAAATCACAAACTTTTACCGTGTGTTCTGCAACTTAACTAAAACATTCCAGCCTGGTCTCATTGTTAATACGTAGTATTAATACGTAATTTTCAAAGATAGAAAACTACATAGGCTACAATTATGAAGAAAAACAACATACGTGTAATCACAATAATTTATTTATTGCGAAAATGTCAAAACCGGTACCAAAAGTCGTTCACATGACGATGTATTGCAGTCACAGTCCTCTCTTTCAGTATATAATAGTTTTGAATGAGGTACAGAGCAGAATTTAAGTTATTAATCCATGAAAATGTTAATCCGTCTTTGCTCTGTGTGAAGGCGCGCGCGCTTCTCCATTTCAAATGTAGTTTACCGACTGTAATACGGCATGTCGCAATCTGTGACGAACATAGACGAACAGGCGAGAGCCAATGAGCGTTTGATATCACTGCCGTAAAACATGTCGTAACGCTTCTTGAGGGCGCAATTTTTGAATTTGAATTCATCATTAGAGGTGGGCGATACTCCAAATTTTGGTATCGATCCGATACCAAGTAAATACAGGGCCAGTATCGCCGATATCGATACCGATACCGATACTTTTTAATTTTAAAAGCATGCACTTGAACTTGTATGCACTTTCCTGTGCTAGAGCAGTGTGTCATGATTTATGAGGTGAATGCATCATTAATATGCTAAATCTGAAAACGTTTTCATGACTACTAAATATTTTGTGATTTGTGCTCTCAACTCGCCTGTAATTATTAGTCAGTGACTTTTACAAAACTACCCTAATTATAGTAAAAGTACTATTGTACACTAGCCTACTGTTCAAAAGTTTGGGGTCTGTAAGATTTTTAATTTTCTTCTGCATTTATTTGATCAAAAATACAGTAAAAACTGTAATATTACAATTTAACATAGGCTATCTGTTTTCTATGTCATACTAACTGTAATTTATTCAATTGATCAAAGCGTAATTTTCGGCATCATTACTCCAGTTATGATGATAATTAATTTTAATATGCTGATTTACAGCTCAGAAAACATTTCTTATTATTATCAATGTTGAAAACAGTTTCATATTTTTTTTGTGGAAACCATGATGCAGAATTATTTGATGAACCAAGTTGAAAGAACAGCATTTATATGAAGTAGATTTTTTTAACAGTGAAAAACCCTTGACTGTCACTTTTGATCAATTTAATTGTTGAATAAAAATATTAATTTCATTAAAAAAAATCTTACTGTCCTCAACATTTTGAACCGTTATATACACTTTTGCTTTGTTTATTGCAAAATAACTCCCGATTGTTTCTCTGTCATCTAAGCAAGGCTTCGTTTCCCAAACGTGCCTGTGAGCTCAGCGAAGCACCAGCATTGAACGCTCTCTGTGATTGATTGGTTTCGTCTTGTATCCAGATGACTAGGAGAAAAAGTTTATCCTACACAATTAGCCGCTAACATTCGCTTATTTTTCCACTTAGAAGCTTATTTTACGCACTGAATTGCGTGCTAAATTAATAAAAATTACTGGTAAAAAAACACACACATTTGGATCGATATTTTTATGTGAGGATCGATCCTTTTCGATACCACGTCAGTATCGAAGTATCGATATTTTAGGATCGATCCGCCCACCTCTATTCATCATCACGAGCGCGGGATTTGACAGTTACAGACTGCGCTGCTGTGATAGCCTGTGAAATGGAGATGAAGATCACTCACTGGATAAAGGGCTGAATTTGGATCTCTTTCTTGCAAACGTATGGATTCTAAAGATTTGGATTATATCAAGTATAATAAAATTGATGTCTTTTGTGAATTTATGTTGGGTTTTGGTGTATTATTGTTCTATTGGAGAAAACGCATTTTGTGTCTCACTGTAAATAAACTATAATATTAAAATGGTTAAACGATTAAATAAGGTATTTTTAAGGTTTTAAAGTGTATTCTTGTTTAACTGCATGTAGGCTAATCCTCCGAAACGAGTTTGCAGCAGAAGGCACGAACAGAGCGAAATGTTATTAGTCTATTTCTTGAGTAAACTGCATAAATGCGACTGAAAACGTAATTGATAAGACATTTGAATGCAATAGAGTCAAAACATTAATGCCACGATTTTAATATGTAAATAATTTACGTTTTTGTGCTGTTAATACGTAAACATTTTACGTTTTAGTGCTGTAAATACGTCAGTATTATACGTTTTTGTGTGTATAAAACGTAAGTAAATGTACGTATGGTAGAATTACACTTTGCGTAAAAATACACACATATTCTCATGAGATCACGTTGAACATTCTCAGTAAGTAAAGTGAAACTGTACTGTAAAAGGAAGCCTTTTTATTTCCATGGAATTACTGGGATCTTACCCTATAATCTGTAATAGCTACAGCTACAGCTATTACAGATTATAGGGTAAGATCCCAGTAATTCCATGGAAATAAAAAGGCTTCCTTTTACAGCACAGTTACACTTTACTTACCGAGTAAATTGTCATGTTTTCCTTGGTAACGTTGCAGGACATACGAGGTAAAACAAATTGTGACTATATGGAAAAGGGAATGATCAAGTTATATGGTACAATTCCGGTAATACCATGGAAATAAAAAGGCTTCCTTTTACAGTACAGTTTCACTTTACTTACCGAGTAAATTGTCATGTTTTCCTTGGTAACGTTTCAGGACATATGAGGTCAAAAATTGTGACTAATATGGAAAAGGGAATGATCAAGTTATATGGTACAATTCCGGTAATACCATGGAAATAAACAAGGCTTCATTTTACAGTACAGTTGCACTTTACTTACTGAGTAAATTGTAAAAACATCTGCAAGAACATACCCAGTATTTAAGATGTGCCATGACATTAGGGAAAACTGTTCCTGCGGGGTAGTTACCAGGTAAGTGTAAGGTAAATTATTTGATAACATTTACATTTACATTTATTCATTTAGCTGACGCTTTTATCCAAAGCGACTTACAATTGCTATATATATGTCAGAGGTCGCACGCCTCTGGAGCAACTAGGGGTTAAGTGTCTTGCTCAGGGACACATTGGTGTCTCACAGTGGATTCGAACCCGGGTCTCTCACACCAAAGGCATGTGTTTTATCCATTGCGCCACCCACCTAAACCCTAAACTGATAAACCCTCTATAAATGGGTGTAGCAATGAACAACAACTACGTAAGACAAGGTAATTTATTGGAAACTACCGTCTTAATTTCAAGATAGTAATAAATAAACATGGACTGTTACCAACATAACCATAGGATAACTACAAACCTAACTTGAATTGATGGGTAATACTGGAGGTGTTTCTAAAAATTGTCTGCCTACATTCTGAGGAAGTACACAATTAAATCGGAGTTATTACCAACCTAAACAGGTAACAAGTACACAGTACTTTGTTGAGTTGATATTTAACAGTGGTGTTTTTTTCCCTGGTAGTTTCTCTGTAATTGCATATAATCACCTTAAGTAATTACACACTAAAATACTATAATTTACCATATGCTTACCAGGTAAATACTTAGTAGTTTCTCTGCATTTACATACTTGTTACCTGTGGTAATTACCAATAACCAACTATAACTTACCATACATTTACCAGGTAAATACCTAGTAATTAGTTTGTAGTTTCTCTGCATTTACATACTTGTTACCTGTGGTAATTACCAATAACCAACTATAACTTAACATATATTTACCCGGTAAATACCTAGTAATTAGTTTGTAGTTTCTCTGCATTTACATACTTGTTACCTGTGGTAATTACCAATAACCAACTATAACTTACCATATATTTACCAGGTAAATACCTAGTAATTAGGGGACTGTAAAAGGAAGGGTTACCGACGACGCTACTGGAACACGCATCACCGCAGATGAGCAACTGAGCATAGGCTATTCATCAAGAGAACGTGCAAACTATCGCAAATCAAAGTGAAAGTAAGTCGCAGACGCTTAACACACAGTCATCATCATTAAAAGTAAAGAAATGAAATGATCTTACCAGGGCTGTTACTGCTCTCTCTTATTGCGGTCTTTGATTTTGAAATTTTAGCTGATGATCAATAAAATGCTGTTCATATCTGTTGCTTTCGGTGACGTGCACTCCATTAAATCTGCATACAGCGCGGGAATTGAAGATCGGATTTAAATCCGTTTCGCAAAAACACATTTATGTGACCAGGTGTAAATTGAATTGTTTCGATAAATCAGATCCGATCTGAGAAAACGCATGAAGTGGCCAGTAAATAAATCTCTTATTTGTAAACTTGTTTGCATTCTATGTTGTATGTTGTTGCGCTTGCTTGTAGTATGTTTTTTTATATGCTGTTCATTCATTTATTGCTGATAATTAGACCAGTCCAATAATTTCCACATATGTCTAGCTAGCTTTCGATTATCAGAGCTGTTAACAGACTTGCTAAAAAAACACTCGTTTCTCTTACGTGTTTTTTGCGTTATGTTTTATTGCCTAGCTTGCCTCACGAACTAGTTTGCCAGCTGACCTCTTCTTCTTCTTCTTCTTCGTTTTATTGGCAACCGCAGCCAGCTGACCTCAGGTGTTGTGAGGTGTATTTATCACGTAGTCCTGAGGGATATCAGACGACGCTGTTGACGTTGATTCTTGCGATTATCATGAGAACAGTTTTTAATATCTCACATAATTATCAGGACATAAATAAGCCTAACGTAGAGGTTGTAAATAGTGTAACGAGCACAATTTGCAAACTATTATGATAAATTGCAATAATCATGTCTTCGGAGTCTATCTGTGCCTATTCCATGCCCGATGCAGGTACCGGTGTACAGGGTGGGAGGTGGGGGGGTGGAGGGGTATTTACGACAGTGCAAGTATTCCATAGCGACTCTAGGGGTCGCTGTTTGACAAAAACACAATTTCTTCACAGTGTGCCTTTAACAAAAGAAAAACACTGTTGATCCAGCACTGACCCAGTGTTCCAGCAACACGCGAACACACACAAACAGAAGACTGTGGCCTACTTCATCATTCTTTGAAACCAGCTTGTTAGAAGCTGATGAGGGCGGCCATTTCTGATGAGTTCTGACAGAGTGAATTAAACAGGATGCAATCAAAGTCTACCATTATCTATTCAGTGTTTTCTCTGGCTCACATTCTATTTTGGGCACAAAGACTTATATCCGGAATTCATTCCTTTTGAAGCAGCACAAAACAAATTCTTTGTCATGTTGGCAATACTTCAGGATAAGACAGATAGTTCAAACACGGACTCATTAGAAAATTGCAACAACAGTGAATTGCTAAATTATATAACTGATATGAAGCACCCAGATTTAAAAAGTACCAAGAGTCTAATTTTCCTTGTAAACTGCACAACGAAATTGTACTATAATACAATATGGGTAGTTATTATAAAGAAATGTAAAAATTTGAGGTAAAATGTGTAATACTATTTGGCATTTATTGTGAAGACGTGGGTTTCCTATTCGTTTTTAATTATCCATTAAAATTGCACTGAGAAATGTTTTTTGTTGTTGTTGTTGTATGCAAGGGGGAAAAAAACTGTACATCTGAGAAATATCATTAAGAGGATGAATCCAGTCCTGTTAGTGGCCTAGAAATAACTTTTTAGTGTAAATGGAGTATATGGCCCTTTAACAGCCAATGCCATGTTAAAGTCACATCATGACCTGCCAGGTCATTCAAACAGAGTTACTACTAATAATAACAGCAACAATAATATGTTTGCTTTGAGACTTTCAAAAAATATGTTTGCTTTATATGGGACTTTCAGCCAGTGTGCAAGCATAAACATGAAAAAGTGTTTGGTTCAATCCAAAATGTCTGTTTCATTAATGTTTAGTATGAGACAACAACAAAACAAAAAATATACAGCTTCAGTATGAACTGGGCAGCAAACCTCATGCATCCACACTGACAGGCATCAATATAAAGTTCAAAACCACTGTGACAAAAAAGAGCCAGTGACGTGGAAAAAAAAAAACATACTGAGTGAAACTTTAAAGTTGATTTATATAAAATGAGGGCAGCCATTTTGAAATCAAATGACCAGCCATGTCTTACAATTGAAGTTAACAAACAAAACCATCCGGCCAACTTACCACAAACTCTAGTATCTCTAAGAGAATGTGAACTTTACATGTCATGCACAAGCCAACCTGCAGTAAAATCACATAAATGTGTGGATTCTCCAGACCTGGTGGGGGCAGCAGAGAGACTAATGATAAACTCCTGTGCTGCGCCCCAATCCGCCTACTTCTATGCCCTACTGTTTATCCTACAAAACTGCAAAAAAATTATATAATCCAGCAAATATATTTCCCTTAAAAGCACTCTATCTTCTAAACAATCCTAAAAATAACTAAAAAATCAGAGGCATGACCTGACTGTCATCAGTATCCACTTCTTCTTTTTTTTTTTTTGCAATGCATGAATGAATGTATGAGACTTTCAATTCCTTAGCCACTATGTAAATAACTACAAAAATAATAATATTCAGTAAACAGTAAAACTATTTGCTCTACAAATTAGTGTTTATGGTTATGTTAATAAATTAAAGTACTTCCCTATTGTAGGCGAAAAAAAGTGTGTGACAAAATGTCCAAATTCACAGTACTCGTAAAATAGAAGACAAAAAGTAACTGGATAACCTACTTCTTCTGACGAGATTCTGAAGTGTGCATATACGATGGACACTTTACAATCCCATGATGCCATGAGAGAGGATTTGTGAATGGCAGTGAAGCGACACAACTGACACTGATACAGTAGATCACAAAATAATGACAGCATGACAAATGTAGTACGTCAAGATTACAAACTACACACTGAATAAACAAACCTATATAAATACTATAGAATACTATATATAGAACTTATTCAAAATAAGAACCTACTCAAGAGAGCATGCAATTTCAGATGCAGCCATAGTGGATTCAATGCACACTGGAAAGCTGCACATTAGTACAGCGGTTTAAAAAGCACATTGCAATAAAAACACAAGACTTTGGTCTTTGGGCAAACCTGAGGTTGTACCTAATTTAGTAGGTACTTTTTATTTCATAAAAATAGTTTTTGCAGATATAACATTTCAACAAAGTGTAATTTTATAACATTCTATTGCAACATTTAATCAAAGGGTAGGTCTGGCTAAGCTCTGAATATCAAGTGACCCTATAGAGCCGTCTCTGCTCTGTTCAATGGCCCTGTAAAACTGTTCAAGATGTTGCCCATCTGTTCTTTGAACCATTGATCATCGATCATTGGCTCACAGCATGGAATAAATTCAGCAATGGCTCCCGATTAGTCCAGCAGAAATGACTCAGCATTCATGCTATTCAGGGAGTCTGAATGCGTCACACACTGCTTCAGCAGAGAGATCCATGATGGTGACATACAGCTACGGGCGGCTTTTATGAGATCAGCAAAAAATTGGCAACCACAAACTCTCAAGTAAAGCAAACGAGAAAAGCTCTCATTGGACATAAGAGTGTTGTTCCACTGCACTTAGTAACTTAGAAAAAGCTTTATTTAAGGTTCGCACCGTTGAAGGGAGCCCATTGTATAATGTTACACAACACTGAGTAATTCTCCTCAGGCTCGTTGGCACAATTGCTCAGTTTCTTTCTAAATTGTGTCTCTGTGTTGGTGGTTCAAGACCTGATTATACGATCAGTAGTTTGTCTGGAGGGAATGTGCTTTACTACTAAATTCTGTGTTGATTTTGGCTTGTTTCTACACATTGGCAAGCAGAGCTATTGTATACATGCTTAGATTGGAGTATTCCATCTTTGGTTGAAGATTAATGAGACAGATTTATGCTATTTTTGTTTTTTGCCAAGTGAGTGTTGGCAGATCATAAGGTGATCGAAATAACTTTTCATTACCGTAACGTTTTAGGTATGGGTGCACAGAAAATATTTCAACTATGTTCTCTGGATTCATGCAGATTGTCTTTTGCTAGGTGAAAAGTCTAATCACTTAGAAAAGTAATAGCACGCAGATACGCAATTTGAGGTATAATTTACGCACAGAAGTTTAATACTTAGCCTTAATGCTTTTGTATAACCCCAAATCTTAAGTATGAGCGTTAGTTATAGTGATGTTTGCCTTAGCACTAAAAATACTTTTGGAAAAACTTATGTTGCATTCTCAGGAAATATCCACATTGATAATTACAGAGCTTTAAAATCTTCAATATCAACTGACAAATCATCAAAAGACAGGGCAAACTCTCAGTCCATTTCTGAACTAAGATGGATTGGCGTTCCACCCCAATCAAATCCACATGCTTTCCTCGACAGGCCACGGTTACATCAGTTAAAGATGCATTTAATGGCCCCGAAAACACTGACGTCATAAATAACTGCAGAAGTGAAATGGAGTCAAGAAACATAGACATGTTCATGGGCCTCTATACACTACCATATAGTAAATATGGTCTTGTCTTTACTGAGACAAGAAACCATCTCGGGTTACGACTGTAACCCAGGGAACGAGACGCTGCGTTGAGAATCAACACATTGGGGAACGCCTTCAACGTGACGCGTCTGAAGCCTGTATGGAACTAGTCCAATCTCAATTGGTGTTGCGTCATTGCGTCACTTGTGATGTTGCATGTGACGGTTATGTGGAAGCTATAAAAGGACGCTGGATCACAACAGAGTCAGCTTCTGATAGGTCGAAGCAAGTCGTTCTCAGGAGCGCAGGAAGAGTGGCCAAGGGACGCAGCGTCCCGTTCTCTTCTCAGGGAACGAGGGTTACAGTCGTAACCCAAGACGTTCCCTGAGAAGGGAACTCGCGCTGGGTCAAGAATCGACACATTGGGGAACGAAATGCCCACCGCGCCACACTGACTAGTATCCACCCTGGTGTGAAGCAGTTGGGCACGAACCTTTGGACGAGGTGTCAGAGATATACAGTATGTAAACCTGAAGGTAGCCTTCCTGCTAGCTCAAGACGAGAGAACTTGTGAACCCAGTGTAGAGGGCAGATCCAGTCTATAATGTTTTATGAAGGTGTATGGGGAGGCCCAGCTGGCGGCATCACAGACCTCTTGGAGGGAGACCCCTGCTAGCAGGGCTTTAGAGGACGCCACTCCTCTAATTGAATGGGCTCTTATCAGGAGAGGACGAAGGCTTATTGCGTGCCTCGTACGCTGAAGAAATAGCCTCTACTATCCATCTGCTAATAGTTTGTTTAGAGGCAGGGGAACCCTTCTTAGGTGACCCAAAACACATAAGCTGACTTCCTCCAGCCCGAGGACCTGTGTACGTAGGCCTCCAGAGCTCGGACCAGGCATAATAGATGTAGCTTAGCTTGATCAGGTGACACATGCGGTGGAGGATGAAATGCCTGCAAGATTACAGACCGTGCCACATTTGCAGGCACCTTAGGCACAAAGCCAGGTCTAGGGTGGAGAATGGCTCTCACTCTGCCAGGAGCAAACTCCAGGCAAGAGGGAGCAACAGATAGCACCTGCAGGTCCCCCATTTTTTTTAGGGACGTAATAGCTAGCAGGAAGGCTACCTTCAGGTTTACATACTGTATATCTCTGACACCTCGTCCAAAGGTTCGAAGGGTGCCAGGGATAACCCTTCAAGAACCACTGCCAGGTCCCACGTGGGGACCCTGGTCTGGACGACAGGCCTCATCCTCCTAGCTCCACGAAGGAAATGTACTATTAGTGGGTGTCTCCACATAAGAGGCGTGTGGAAGGCAGCTATGGCCGCCACATAGACCTTAAGCGTGGACGGGGAGAGCCCGTCAGAGAAGCGATTCTGGAGGAACTCCAGCACTGAAGCCACTGGGCAGTTAACTGTGTCCAACTGATGTTGTCTGCACCATAAAGTAACTACATTACATTTTAACCCGCTGGGGTCTGAGGTGTTTTCTGGGCCCTGGAGGTGTTCTGACATGCTCTGACATTTGTGCTTATTTCTGTTACTTGTGACATTTTCATGGCTAAAGTCTGATTACACTGTATTCAGCACAAACTCTGTTACAATAATATGTCAGCAGCATGTATGTAAAAGTTTGTAGTTTTGAGATAATTACATTTGTGCGTGGTTTGTCAAAAAAAAAAAAAAAAATTGTCACTGAAATAAGGTCATGAAACCCATACTGATTATTTATTCACAAGACTTTTGAAAATTGTATCACGTAGCCTTGAATATTTGCTTCAAAACTATGTGAAAATCATCCTGCATACTCATTCAGATAAAACAATATATTGATTTAAAATTTGTAAGACATGTTTTGTGTTTGAAAGCTGTATACGAGGAGGCGTGAATCATCATGAATATTGATGTGTTTCACACCTGAGAAAGACAAAGACCCTCCCCTAATGGCCCTATCAGGTGGGGACTGTGAGAGAACTATAAACAAAGAATGAGGAGAGATTTAAAAAAGAATGGCTTTTTGATTGTTTGGATTTATTTACAACACAGCATAATCCAAAAATAATCCACAACAAAGGACAAAAAAAGCACATTATTGAACACACTGATCTAAAGACAGAGACTTGAACAGTCACACACCTTTGTGCCATTCCTGAAACCTGTCATTTCCAAGGTGTTTGATTTTTCATTTTACCATGTTCATGTACAGAGACTCATGTGAATGTTTAAGTCAGCAGGACTCATCAGTGGCACCTGGTCCCTGTATAAAAAAAAATAAAAATAAAAAAAACTGTGAACATGCTGCTATCAAGAGAAACTATAGGGCTGCACGATTTTATATATATATATATATATATATGATGAACACCAGGTTTGTTGTGCCTTGTAGGCTTATACTTGTAGGGCTTCATAAAATAGTAATAACAATAGCCTATAGTAGGCGGTCTATATATCATTAAAAAGGAACACTTCAGTAACACTACACTAGAGAAAAATATACAGGTGAAACTCGAAAAATTAGAATATCGTGCAAAAGTTATAATTTTGATGATTATGGCTTACAGCTTATGAAAACCCCAAATTCAAAATGTCGCGTTTCAGAATGAACTTCACATTGAGAGAGACGGCAGAACGTGCATTTTGTTTTTTATTATGAGTGTACACAAATAAAAGAAGACATTTAACAGTTTTGAATGATGTATAACACTGTATAATGATGTGCAAGATCAAAATCAACAGAGTATTTTGAGTCTCTTTTGCACTGATAAGAAAAAAAGCGAGCTGGTCACGCCGGCGTGACTGCCGACCCCAGAGGGTTAATGCATACAGTTTCCTCATGGAGGAGGCTCTAGAGTTTAGGATCGGTGGAGCTAGAGCAGCATCCATGCATTTCGTGAAGGTGCAAGTGAAGGGAAGAAACCGATATTGGTACGCCTTTCCCCCGAAAGCGAACCTCAGAAACTTCCTGTGATGGGGAAGGATGGATATGTGGAAGTACGCGTCTTTTGGAGACCAATGGGAGACAGGGAGAGTATTCAGGAAACCTGCTTGAAAACAGTATTTGCAATTCTCTTTGGTGAAGCTTCTAGCACAGAAATTACACACTTCAGCTTTAGCGATTGTTAAAAAATCAAGACTTCTAATCAAAGAGCAAATAACACAGCATATAGGACTTTTTAGATTGTACTTTCAGATTGTACTCATGGATTGTCATCATCATCCATCGAGGTGAAAATGTCCCTATGAACCATTTATCTGTCAGAGAGCAGACTGTTTGGAAATCATTTACGTCATTGCTACCTGAACAGCAAAGGTTCACAGAGACAAATATTGATTGAATCTGAGCTCTTACCGTCACTGTAAACACATGATCGATAACACAGAGGACTGAGAGAAAGTTGTGTCTGGTCAAGCCAGGCAAAACTGCGTCAGAAAGCGTCAGAGGTTTCTGTTTGTTTAAATTATATATTTGAACAAAATTATTTTAATTACAAACTAGTCTCAATACATAAGACTTTATTTGCCTTTCAGGTTTACCCATTAAAAAAGTTTTACACATAAATTATTACTTTTGTGAAAAAATCTGAATAATCATGGCTGACTGATTAATATGAAATAATTTTCTTTCCTTAAAAGCACACATTTCATATGACGATTTCTTTTTTTTATTACGTGACAAAACATATTTTGCACTGTGCAAAGATTACACATATCTGACACACATTAACTTAGCACATTCTTATATGCAATAAAAAAATATACTACTAATAATAGTAAATATGAAGAAAAAACGTACAATTTCCTATACTGTAAATAATGTAATTTGATATCTTTGTACTGGATCAAAGTCTTTTTTATTTGTACAAATTCTAGCTGACTAAATCCACATTAAGTTATGTAAGTTTCCAGTGTTGATGACTGAACCACAGATAACGGTGTTTTCTAGAGCTGTTGGTATGATATTCTAGTAAAGACTTTGATTCCTAAACCATCAAATTATGGCCACTATGCAAGTTGTTGTAAATTGCTTTAGCTCTATATGAAAAACTCACAGAGGAAAAACTCACAGAGTCTGTGAGTGTTTTATTATGGAAGAAAGATTACAGCCACTGTTTCGGAGTTTCGGCGAGTTCAGGAGAACAAAGTGTTGAGAATCATTTGCATTTCCTCCACGTATCGGATCCTAGTGCTCAGACTATAATAAAAGGCATGTGATGTGCTTCCAGACATTTGGATATGACAAAAATCTGGTAAAATAAAGCATCTGGCATTATTGCTTTATTTCATTATTGATCAGTTCAAGTGTTGAAACTGCAATGTTCCCAAGGGCTGACCAAATTTTCTTGCATGCAACAGGCTCACACACATGAGATGAGTAAACATTTTTCATCAGGATATTTATTAAGTTCCAGATGAGGTTAACGGGTTTGGAAATCTGATATTCTGGTCTCACATGGGATAAAACAGAATCTTAAAAGGGATAGTTCACCCAAAAATGAAAATTCTGTCATCATTTACTCACCCTCATGTTGTTCCAATCATCTATGACATACTTTCTTCTATGAAGCACAACCAATATTTTGAACAATGCTTCTGTGTTTTTTATCCATACAATAAAAGTCAGTGGGGTTCAATCCTGTTTGGATAACCTGTTTGTTATTTTTGCAGTTCTGTTTTTTGTTAATTTATGTACTTTTTAAATGTAGCACTATTACCCACTATTACCCATACATGCATGCTAAACACTAATATACACACAACATACATTCATGGATCACCCGAGACAGGCTAAATTGCATGTCTCGCAATGTAAACATTGCACAGCTGTGTGAAATGAGGCCATCACATTATGCAATATTAAACAGTCTTCAGAAACCCTCCTGATGAGGGATTTTGCACAACGAAGTGCATCTTTTCTCAATGTCTCTCTCTCTCACACACACACACACACACACACACGTACACACAATGGGGCTGTGAGCCAATAACCTTCAGCAGAGTGAAATGAGTGCATGTCTCCTCCTTTCGCTATTGTAACACCATATTGTCTAATGATAACCCCGGTCCTTGCCAGCCTCAGTCAGCTGGTAATATATTTCTTAATCTGTATCGAAGTGGAACAGAAGTGCCATGGGGTTTATGAGTAATTCATTCCCAGTGCAAAAAAAAAGAAATATTTATTCTATGCAGTCAATATATCACAGCAGTGCATCCAAATACTGTTCAAAAGGATTTTTGCTCATCTAGGCTACATTCATTTGATCAAAAATACATCAAAACATTTTATTTTTTATTATTACAATTTAAAGTAACTGTCTTCTATTTTATTATATTCTGAAATGTCATTAAAATGTCCTGTTATGGAAAAGCTGAATTTTCAGCATCATTACTCCAGTCTTCAGTGTCACATGATCCTTCAAAAAGCATTCTGATATGCTGATTTACTGCTCAAGAAATATTTCTAACAGCTGTGCTGCTAAAAAAATGTGTGTGGAAGCAGTGATACATTTTTTTTCATGATTCTTTGATGAATACCAAGTTCAAAAACAGCATTTATTTGATTTGTGTGTGTGTGTGTGTGTGTGTGTGTGTGTGTGTGTGTGTGTGTGTGTGTGTGTGTGTGAAAAAAAAAAGAAATACTGATGTGAGATATTAGACAGGGTTTTTCCATGCTTGACATCTTGTATTGTGTTGCTGTCCTTTCTCTTCAGCAATCAATTGCCTTTCCTTTGAGCTGGGAAGGAAAAAAGGGCTTCACAGCTAACAAATACACTTCTGTTTTCAGGCTTGTACTCGCCAGGGAAAGGAATGGCTGCCAAGGTTTGAGGCCTGACACATGCCGCATTTAGGTCTTGATGCCCAGTTCTGATTTGTTGATTATATCCAACCAGCTTTTAAAAGTGACCCATATCCGATATCTGCATTTATACTTTACACTTACGCGAAACCACCAAGGTAGACGTAATGAACCGGAAAAGCTAAGGCCGAAAAGGAAGTAAAAACGGCGTGATTTGGTCGGTAAAACATATCACTGAGGACTGAAACTGATCTGAGAATGTTGGAATCCAGTTGTTTTCTGCTTACATGTGTCATAAATACAGAATTATAGACGATCAAGTCCATTTACCTACGTTTTATATACATCATATGAGTTTCTTTCTTCTTATGAACACAAGAATATAATTTAAAGAATGTTGGTAGTCAAAGAGTCGATGTAGCCATTGACTTCCATCGTAGTAAAAAAAATACCATTGAAGTCAATGAGTTCCGTCAACTGTTAGGTTACCAACATTCTATAATAACGTTCAGTTGTAAGCCATTTATAAGTGATTAGTTAATGATGAACTAATCATTTACAAAACATTCATAAATGAGTAGCATTTGAGTAACATTTTATGTATGTTTTGTAAATTGTGTTACAAGTCATTTACAATTGATTAGTTAATGATTAACTAATCATTTAAAAAACATGACTAATCATTCATAAATGATTAAGTAGTGATATGTTCATTATATGTTTTGTAGATTCAGTTATAAGTCATTTACAATTAATTAGTTAATGATTAGCTAATCATTTACTAAACATGACTATGCGTTTCATAAATGTTTAATAAATAATGTTTCATTTTTTTGTATGTTTTGCTCACATCAGGTGCACAGTGGTTAAAGACTCCATGTGTTTCAGAGAAGCTGTCTATACCCTCACCAGTCAGCACTTACACTGCAGTACACACTACAGTGTTCAACACCTGTTATAGATGTGTAAACGCATGAATAAATCATTTACAACACTTTCTGCATCCCCTAATCTAAAGTGTAAACTATTCATCACTTGTAAATGTGTTACATATACCTACAAATGATCTGTGCGTGTATTCAAGGCATTTACAACACTTTTTGCACCCTCTAATTGCTACATATATATATACAAAATACATTTATTAAACATTTATGAAACGCATATTCATGTTTTGTATATGACTAGTTAATCATTTACTAATCAATTGTAAATTACTTATAACTGAATCTACAAAACTTACATACAATAATTAACATATCACTTATTAATCATTTATGAACGCATAGTCATGTTTCGTAAATAATTAGTTAATCATTTACTAATCACATGTAAATGACTTATAACGGAATTTACAAAACATACATAAAATGTTAGTATATCACTTGCTACTCATTTATGAATGCTCTGTAAATGACTAGTTCATCATTAACTAACCACTTATAAATGACTTACAACCAAAAATGCTTCATGAACAATGTATAATGTTAATGTTTTGAGAACATTATTAAAGACCAGATAACTTTGAATGAACGTTCGATTTGTTCACAACTTTGAGAGAACCTTGACAGAACGTTAGCCAAAGTTGTGAGAATGCTCCCTGTTAACTGGGTATGCAGCTAGATGTGCACCGATGTATTCAAGTTCATTCCTTGTACGTGAACACAGAAAACATTTTGTGCACAAAGTGACTGCAGCACCAAACCAGGCTTTGCCCAGACTCACAGTAAATTAAAGGGATTGACAGTTTTATTACCGGAAGAAAAGAATGCGTCTCAGGCTGGAAACAGAGGTGAGAGGAGCTGCCAACATCTCCGTTCCTTCAAGATGTTTCTAGACTGAGATCTTGATGAAGAGATCAAGTTTCTACACTTTTATATCCTTTGGACTTGTATCTAAAATTCTGATCCCTCCTGCAAGACAAAAAGAATCCCGTCCGCATGAAGTTTGGATATGACAACATGAAAACTGAATAGCAGAGAGAGAGAGAGAGAGAGAGAGCCTTCAGAATACTGACCACAGCAACAATGTTCAAATCTGTGTTTTATTATCTGGGATGAATCTGATGGTAATGTTGCGGTCAGAGGTTCGATTGAGAATCCTACAAATGTTCACCACAAAGCTGTGAGTTATAATGAAATCCTGTGCAGAGGGAACAAAAGCAAAGCAATATGTGCAGGAATATTCATAAATCATCTCACACATGTACACCAGTAAGTCGTTTTTCAAACTAAAGCTGTCAGATTCCACTGAGAATTAAAATGCTCTGCTTTTTTAGGAGGAGAATGTTAATTTATAATAATTGAATGAATATATATTATAAACTTTTACTATAAAAATATGTGATGGATTCCATGTGATGGAATACTTTTAATAAATATTTTAAAGGAGTAGATACTTTTTTATTTTTACATGTATAGCCATTCATAGAAAATATATTACATTATAATGTATTGTGTTGTATTGTATTGTATTAATATTATTCTGAAATTTTATATTATATATTATATAAATATTATTTAGTGTATTAATAAGATTTTAATATTATTTTATTATAAAATGCTATTAAAAATTACATGAAATTAAAATGAATTTAAAACAAATACTGTCAATCAGTTTAATATAAAAAATATTTTGTCCTTGAATTTTGGTTTCTCTATTACTACTTTTATAATAAAAAAGGAAGTGACCAAATTTGAGCTGTCAGTTTAAAACTTTATATGGAGTTTTCATATAAAAAAAAAAAGTAAAAAAAATAATAAAAATATAATATATATATATATATATATATATATATATATATATATATATATTTATTAATAAATAAAAACATCAATTATTTATTTGTACTATTTTAGTAAATATTTAATATTTTTAACACTTAATTTCTTCCACTATTTTTAGAAATGTCATATTGTTGTCAATTAAAGAAGGCCATAACATTAATAACAGGACGATCAGCAATTTGATTTGAAATGTTCCACAACATATCAATTTTTATTAGTATTTTATTGTAAATTGCACAATGCAATTGATTAACACTTCAAGACATTCATTGCCTAAAGGTGATGCTACATGGGGCAACATCTTTGAGCAATGTTGCCAGGCAATGTTTCTTGGGCACTTTCCCATTGAGAATGGGCAACAAATTTATATCTGGATACTTTAGATCTCACCTGGTTGCCCACTGACTGCAACATTGCTCAATGTTTCAAATCTTACAGAAATTGACCAAATGGAAAATGCATCCTTATTCAGGTTTCAATGAATGCCTCATTTGTAAGCAACTCCATTTAATCGTTAATAAAATAAGTCACCACATAATTTCCTGTGACCTGTCATGCGCTTGACCCAAAGTTACCTTGGTGTCATGACAGATGGATCTACTCTTTCCAACAACGGCAAATGCTCCAAAAATAAATCTGTCAAATGGCTGGAAGACCATTGCGTTTCCCCGAGCACAGCAAGACCCGGAGAGCTGAGTTCCCTAAACAACTGTGAGTGTTGAAGCCACCACGGGAAGACTGATTAATAGCTTTAAACCGAAATAAAATCATAAAACATGTTCATTTAATAAGTTGCCTGGATAGTATACTGTAATAAATCAAGAAGCTCAAAGTACTTGCTGACATAGAATAGAATAGGTGCATTATATGCAATAAGTGCATTACTTATTAGTGTAAACGATCCACTGAAAGTTACTTTCTTACTATGAACCTAAATTTGCCAGCACTCTGTAAACAGCTGACTCTCCTCTAAGACCTCATGATAGTTGATCTGTATGATATGCAACAAGAAAACAAGAAAATAAAAATAAACATTACATTACATTTCCGAGAACCAAATCTGGAGTCATCCTGACAGGACTGCCGTTTATGGTCAAACAGGTCCAAGATCAGTCATATTAGCTAACGTCTGGAGATATTGGCAATCTGCTGAGGATCGCCTTCATACCAGTGAGCATGTCCAACAGATGGCCATAAAAAGAGAATCACTTCACTGCATTCTTCTCTTCCTGACTCCCTCCCTCTCATCTTTAGGAGTGCCACATGTGGTTGGGGGCTTGTGAAGGGAGCAACATAAATTGGAGTTGTCAGCCATAAACATCAGGGCCCTTCACGAGCATCATACTCAATCTGTCCTTATCCTGGGTGACTCAGCTTAAACAACATGCGCTGGACTCCTGTACTATTGGTTGTTGTTCTTGTTGGAGATGTTGTTTAGATGTTAGTGAATCTGATTATGTTGCGGACTACAGTACAAGATGTCGTTCCCTACAAGGGAATAAACACAAAAATCCAATAAAAACAAAATAAACACACAAAAAATCAGGTATTAAGCTTTTTGAAACCTTACATATATTCATAGATTTTTTTGTTGTTGTTGTTGTTGTTGATATATTATTATTTATTCATTTTATATTTTAAAAAGTAAATACTATGGAAGCTTTTTTCCACCATGCAATAAAACAATTTAAAAGGTAATTTCGAGATATAAACTTGCAATTGCGAGTTATAAAGTCAGAATTGCGGGATATAAACTCACAATTCTGACTTTTTTCTTGCTATTGCGAGTTTATATCTCGAAATTCTGATAAAAAAAGTCAGAATTGTGAGATATAAACTCGCAATTGCAAATAATAAAGTCCAATTCTGAGGAAAAAAAGACAAGTTTATATCAAGTTTATATCGTGCAATTCAGTCGAAAAATATATCAATTAAAATGCTGTTGTCCTAAAATAAATCTTTTATCAGCATCAGATTATGAGAATCAAACAAGGTTCATCTGTAAAAGATTGAACAGATCTACTAAAGATCTCTTATGACATATTAACCTTTACTGTTTGGCTCACTTATACTCTGTTGTTAAAAAGAAAAGCACATGGCTGCTTAAATGCTTTCTTTCTTTAGGAAGTGAGTGGTTTCAATGTAGGAGTTGGAATTATAAGGCACGATTTCTCTCTCGACCCCTTACATAGTATTTTGAATTGGTACAACTATAATTAGACATCACTGGTATGAGGCCATGAGTCATTCTAAGGCAACATTGTATATCAGAAGCCAGCAATACACTCTACACAAGTGCACAAAGAAATCGCATCTATTTGAATTCAATTACTCTGCAAAATGCACTTACAACTGTTGCCGTTGAGTTGTTCAAACTGGAAATAAGTTTGCTCTGACAGACAATGCAGTGCACAGCTGTGTTTCCATTCACATCAAATCGATCATGTAGCTTTTTGCATTTGCATTCACATACTTCAGTATGTTTTGAGCCTAAGCTATATGAAAACAGAGTAACTCGAAAACAAAAAGTTCTTATTTTCAATTTATTTGTAAATGCATCTGATGTATATCAAGAAAAATATATAATATTTATATATATATTGAATTGTTATTATGTACATTGGTTTACATTTTACAGGGGACATTTATACAATCAAAGATATGAGATGCGTCAGTAAAAGAATATCCGGTACTCTCTGATCCAACAACATTTTGTACAAAGTCTGTACATACAGTATACATACATTCAATGTTGGCCATAAGCACCGATTTCACCTAGACTTCCATGTAGACGGCAAGGAATGCATCACTAACAGTACGCAGCCTCCGCCTGGGTGTCTGTGTGACTCGTGACGTAATTTTTCTGTGTTTTAAGTGGGGTTTTGAACAACGGAACCAATCATGGACTGGATGGCGGTTTTCTCTTTCCGAGAGCAACAAAAACATGTTTGGCACTGGTCTGTATGTTAAACAGGCACCAACAGCAGCAAAACATTCATATACTGTATGTAGACAAATGTGTTTCCTTCATTCCTAGAGGAATCTTCTGGTCTGCGAGAGGTTTGAGTGGTTCTAGTTTCTTCCCACTCTGCGATGTCGGATCTGAGATCAGATTTCCTGACCACAACAGTTGCTAAATATTATAAGCAGAGCAGCAAAACGACACCATAATCGTTTCTATGTGTTCCTCTAAACCACAGTCAAATCCGAGCACATCACACTATACGTACTGTATATATATATACGTGGATGCATCTCTAATACCGCTGGCTGTTGTGCCTGTTGGCGCAGTACAAAGTGCAACAAGTTGATTCATCACCTGAGGCACTCTGGGTAACTTTGTACTTGTTTCCATTCAGGCTATTGTTTTGGCAAAAACAGATTGCATAGAACAGATTGCATTGCCAAGGTTGATCCGAAGCTCTCCTAAAAATCCAATTATACAACACGGTATAATTTAGTTAAATATTAGCATTAACTATCAGCACCCCACACGCATTCTTTAGCGAACACATGGTCAGCATGCCCTATCAGTAGTCAAGCTGTGTCCATGACTACAGTTCCCATGAAGAATGTCCTCTCTGAACTCCAGATGAGTTCCAGACTACATTTCCCAAGCATGAGGATTTGAGCTGCAAGAGTACCCTGTGCGGGAGCTCGCGGTTGAGGCCGGTTAGCACCTTGCAATTCCAGTTCATGTCATTCAAGCTCGTCTCGCGGAGACAGTTTGGCAGATCGTGAAGTAGTCCCAGGTCAAAAGGACTGTTTGAGGCAGGTTAGAAATGGTTGATGCGTGTGTTTTGACCTAGCTTAGCCATCAACTGACTGACTTGGATCATGGGATTTCTCAGATGTAAAATGTTGCATTGCTGTCAAAAATATTTTCTAACCGCAAACACTTCCCCACAAATGCCTTGGCCCCAGCTGCAAACATTTAGATTAGAGAAAGGCATGGAAGGTTTTGTTTTTTTTATGATGAAAGCAACCAATAAAATGACAAAAATGAAAAGAAGAAAGGTTTTGTATTGACAACAAAAGGGGAAAAAATTCAATACTGATCATGAGGCCAATTCACATATGACAAATGTGCGTGTTTTGACTTCCGTTGATTCGCTCTATGGTCTGTCCAAGAGGCGTTTCACAGTTTACTAGCATACAACTGAAAGTCAAGAGGAAAAGCCTCCATGTTTGCCAATAGCTTATAATGGCACAGTCCTACCAATGATCAGTAGTTCAAATGAACCCGAGTTTTTTTTTTTGGTTTAGAGGAGCTAAACGCGTTACGTTGGCAAAAAGAAGCGATTTTTATTATCGTGATATTGAGCAAGGAATGTTGATGACTGGCAGATACATCAACAATTCATACCTCAAAGTACAACAAAAAAAATACTTTGAATGTTACATGTTGCAAAAAAAAAATTGTTCTCGGAACATAGAAAACAATCATGAACACTACAAAAATACAATCTACGAAGCTTACAACATCTGTGAGGCCGACAAGTCAAGTAACAGTTTCAGAACAAACTCTTCTTCAGTTCATCCAAGCCTCGCGTAATAAATTATCACAGTACCACAAATTATTCTGTCCTTCTCTCTTTCTTTGTTTTGTTCGTCCGTTCTTTCTATCTCTATCACTCTCCATGGTGGGAGGGCTGTGTGGGGTCAGTGTGCAGTGCGCGCTGTCCTGCTGCTTCGTGGAAAGCGATGGACTTTGATATGTTTGGACAGGTGATCGCTGCGGGCAAATTTCTTCTCGCAGACAGGGCACTGGTAGGGCTTAACTCCAGAGTGAGACCGACGATGCCGTGACAGCTCGTCCGACCGGGAGAATCTGCAAGAAGAATCCAGAGATAAAGCCAAATATCAATGGTTGTGCACTGATCCGATTCATGTTTTGCATTTTTTGCATTTTTTTTTTTTTCTCTGTGAAGCTCATGCATTGTGAAAAGCACTGTACTACTTGGCTTTTTGCTTTCGTTTGTATTTTGATTTATGACCGTGTCTAAAAAAGGCAGAGGGCCTAAATGCTTCATTGACAGTTGTTTTGAAGACAACATGGTCCTTATTTACTCTGTATGTTCCTCGTCTTTGTAATCAAGGTAATCTTCGTTTAAGTATGCCAACTTCTTCCACTGAAACAACTATCCTCTTTCTTTTCAAAACCATTATCCTATGTTACGCCACAGTTTCAGGATTTTGTTTTTTCTAATTGATTATCCTTTTTTTTTTTTAAGAAATGCATCAGATTATGGAATAAAAGTTTGTGAAAAGAAGTCATGCATTTTGGAAATACAAAACAATGAGCAGAACAGATCATAAATCAAAGCCTACTTGGACAAGAGAGCTCATTATTCACATTAATAAACCCTACTGCACATCTTTTTGTTCCTGTCTCAGTGTCTTCCCTTAAATTTGTGATTTTGTAAGAGCAATCGTTGCTGTGAAATCAGACAAAAGGTAAAAAATAGTGCTGGAGTTACTGAGTAACAAAATGAAAAGCACTGAATCAGTGAGAGTGAAATCCTTTTCACAGGCTTCGAGTTGAATAGTTTGATAGGGAATGCATGCAATGTCCATTAAAACTGTCAAACAATTGCTCAGTGTCTTCACAACTGAGCAGCAAATGGTTTGAGCTCGGAGCAGATCTAATGAGCAACTATATTTAACTTGGCGCTTAACCCAATGCTCAAGTTCCAAAAGTAGATTTGCACCACATTCACGACTGTTAATGTTTTCTGAAAGCAACTATAAGAACCAAGACCCAGGAGGAGGAAAACACACCGCTTTTTTTCTTCTTCTATTTTAGAAAATATGGAAGCATTTTCTTTAACTCAATTTGCAGTTCTCTCTTTCTCACGTTATACCATATACCCTGCACAGACCAAAGTAATAGAGACTCCTGGGAAATTAGTTATATTACATCCCTGGTATACAAATAACTGTCAACTTTACACTACCTTTATACTACCAATATATATCTTACTCAATAAAAAGCATCTGAAGATAGTGTGTACTTCTTTCTGAAATGAGAAAACCAGGAGAACCAACTCTTGCTCAACCCCATGCCACGGTTTCACATGAAGCCATAGGCGAGGTAGTATCTGTTTCTAATGTACCGGGAACATGTGTAGAGTATTTGCAAGGCTATAAAAAACAGTCTCTCTCTCTCTCTCTCTCTCTCCAGCTAGGCTTTTCTTCCAGTTTTACAACAAGCTTAGACAGGAAAAGTACAGTTGCAGCTATGCTAACAGTAATGCACTAGCTTTGTGCTCAATCCAAAAATAAAACCCCTGCAGCGACAACATGACTAACAAAACTAACAAGATGATTCTCATTTCATACTCAAAAGAGATGATATCAGCATCTTACTCACATAGCATAGGTTAACTACTGCATGATGCCAAGCAAACTGTGATGTTTTTTTGACTGACAAAGTATCTCTCATTCTGTAATATCGCATGCATGGTATGCGAGTAAGTCTTTGAAGCATGTTGGGATGGGATGGTGGTGGACTAATTGTTGCCCTGTGGGATAGGATGGGATGAGGTGCCCCTCCTTGTTGGACGTCAGAGCTCACAAACAGAGCTGTTTCAGCACGCTCTACAGCATATGCTATTAACTAACTTCCATTCAAATGCATTGTGGACAGAGTTATTCATTTGCAATCTATGATATCTATGCCCTCAACTTTATTCCAAATCTGCATTTTCCATTGCAAAACCAGATGAGCACTTTGGTTTGCTCTCTTACACGCATATGTTGATACTGCAAACTATATCAGTTCCATTGCAGCTTTTCATGCAGGTTTTGTCCTTTATTAACCTTTGTGTGCAAGTAGTATAAAATAAAGTATGTACTTCCTGGTTTGTTTCCAGGTGTATGGCCCTCTAAGAGAAATAGCAAAGCACAGGACGTCTGTGCAAAGACGTTAGCATGCTGCAGCTAAGCCAACTGGTGTGTTTTCCAGTCAAGTACCATGTTTAAAGCTATTGTGAGTGCTTTTGGGTCTAAGAAATTTCCAATCTAAGTGTGAGCAGGGTTTTGTGTGTTTGTGTCACTTGGACACTTTTATTTGCGGAGTACCAAAGGAATGCTAAAAATGCTGGCAAAGCATTGCTGAAGCCAGGCTTGAGGCAGCCAATGGGGCATTCTTCTGTTGCTTTCTTCCCTACATCCATTTCCTGACAGTGTCTCGGAGACCTCAATCAGACTCTCAGACTGCTGAAGGACAGTCACTGCCAACTGCTATCCAGAAGCAAGGCTAACCAAGGTCACTGATAACAACAGACCTCTCGAACAGAAAGTGTTTTCATACTTGATTAGGGCCCTCTCCCTGTCTTTCGGGAAATTATTTTTTACAATAATTAGGTAATCTTACAGAGTCTTAATCGGACATGAAACTAGACAAACCAGTGGATTTACAAAAACAGACATCTGAAAGAGGGACTTGGAACCTAGTAATAACTAAATCAGGGATACTACTACGACCAAGTGCTTGAAGAATGTAGTTACTCAAACTTGATAACTAATGCAATCAATTGAAGATTACACTTCAGAGTAAACATCACCCACAAGCATACAAAAATATAAGAACCAAACTCGTCTCTGTCAAAGACCGGCACTTGAAACTTTATCTATCCTGTCAATCCTGACCTCACTACAACTGCTGGTGCACTTTACACAGTATCCAGACCTGTTCAGAAAGATTGGAGCTGGACATAGACTAAGAGTAAACAAATGAAGCAGTGAATAGGGCAAAGTCTGCCTCTTCAAAGACTTTATCTAATCTGCAAACAGCAGAGATAACACAAAACAAGACCCAAAATCTAAGGACAAATTGTGAATGAAATTTACAGGTACAATACAAAGTGATTATCAAGCAATGTTGGGGGAGTAAAGTAGCAACGTTACTAACTAAACTTAGTTCAGCTGTTTTCAAAATAGTATAGTTTTTTGCAGTAACATGCTAAAATGTTCAACGAGTAGTGGTGTAGCATGCCCCAATTGCATGTTTAATCGCATTGTATTTTAAATGCAACATTACAGCCTTTCAAGTAAAGGTAGTAACCAAACTTGCTCTACTAAACTGTACAAGCTATCCTTTATGTTACATTATAAAGGAGCATTACCTTTATGCTCATGCAATTCAGGGGTGTCCAATCCTGCTCCTGGAGGGACACTATTCCTGCAGAGTTTAGCTCAAATCACAATCAACCACACCTGAACCAGCTAATCAAGGTCCTCAGGATTACTAGAAACTTCCAAGCAAGTGTGTTGGGGTAGGTTGGAGATAAACTCTGCAGAACATTGGCCCTCCAAGTGCAAGATTGGACACTTCTAATGTAAGTGGGAAGGACACTTCCACCCAAGAGAAGAACACTTCTCATTTTAAATGGGCACTTACATTTAAAATGTACAAAATGCCTTAAAAGCAAGGAATATGAATAATAAGATAGCATATCTTTAGATTTGGCAAGTCCACATAGAGTCCTAAGTAGCCTCTGTTTGAAGTTCATTCATGGACAACAAAGATAATGATGTACCACACTGCTTTCGCAATAACTACAACTTATTGGAGTGAAGCCCTTTGTACACATACAGACCTTGACAGCTAACCTCAGTGTTTGAGTAGAAAAAAAAAACATGTGTACAGCAATCACATTTGTAACTGTACAGAACAAAAATCTGTTGACTTATCTGTCCAAACAACATTTTCAAAGACAATGTATAAGTTGTGGATACCTGTCCTTGTACACTCACCTCCAGCCACAGCCAGGCCAAGTGCAGGCAAAAGGTTTCTCGCCTGTGTGTCTCCTCAAGTGGGCCTTCAGGTGGCTGCTCTTGGTGTACATCTTGGCACAGCCAGGGAAAGTACACTTGTGCATTTTAATAAGATCAGCTACTGAGCTCTTTTGGAATTTGTGACCCCCAACTACAAGCCCTGCTTCCTGGCCGTCACCTGTTCCATTCTCCCCGAGACCTAAGGGCTTAGCGGCAATGGGAACCGGGGCAATACGGACAAACTTGGAGGAAGAGCTGTTAAGGCTGGCTTGAGGGATCACCTGAGGTACCAGGGCGAAGGTTTGACCCTGGATGTTTACAAGGAGCTGGGTTATTTTGATGTCCGAGGCAGGTTGTGGTGTTGGTGGCGAGGGGGCTGTTTTAGGGCTCAATTCCTGTTTCACTTGAATGGGCTGAAGCTGTAGGATCACAGGCATGCTAGGATTCTCCACCACCACAACCTTTCCTGAAGAGTCCTCCTTTTTCAGTGAGCTTTGAGGATTTGTGGAGGCCCCTACTGTGGATTGCACACTTTTTGGATCAGAAATGGCGTTGACTATGTCACTTGAAACAGGCACTGTTTGGTCTAAGCTTTGGGCCCAAGGTTCTGATATAGCTCCTTGGATGCTTGTACAGGTCACTAGACCCTCACCGGCTTCCTCCTTCAAGGCCACCACTTCCATGTTCTCCTCTAGGAACTCTTCGATCTCCTCCAGAGTGGGCTGAAACAGTAGCCCAGCATGGTCCTCCAAATCTCCAGGGAAAACAGGGAACTCGAAGCACTCCTCTTTGGTGGTGCGGTCCCGTCGTGACTCCCAAGCCAGACCCATGGGAAGGACAGGAGGGACCATGGGAGATAAAATGGTAGAAGAGGACAAGTTTTGGCTCAAAGTTAGGGACTGAGAGTGAAGGAAGTCAAGAAGGCCATCTTGGCTTTCTCCACTTGAGTTACTCCCACAACTAGAGCCCAACACCTGAGACTCAGGGCTGGAACAGGAACGTGGGCTAGATGAGTCACTCAGGTTATCCTCTGAGAATGGAGATGGAAGCATATGGTACACCCCCTCGTCTGTCACCATATCCGATGGGTTGTGGGCTGGCAGCAAACAAGTGTAAGGAAAGAAAGTCTCTGCATCAAGCAGCAAGTGATCCACCATTCCTGGCTACTGCCTGTCCCTAGCACGGCGGCCACTTGTACAGTTCCCTGTTATGAATGATGCGGGTCTTTCTCTGTCTATAAAAAAACAAGAAACAAATTTGGGATTAGCAATAATTTGACATTTTGTATAACATTTAAAGAGATTTACTGTACAACAGTTTTCATGGCTGTCCAACTGAAGTGACTTTGAGACAAGATTTTTGATCTCAGTATGTATACATGCACTTTTCAAGTAAAATATCAGTCAGACTAGAACAATAATTTGTAATAATTTAATCCGACTGAATTCACACCAGTCACGTTTTTTGCGAAGTCTGCGTTAACAGACCTAGATAGCTAGACGCCGTTCATTATGTACTGTATACACACGTTAATCAGATTACAATTAGCCTTGGCATTTTTTCGGTGATGTGCAAAGTGAGTTTAATCCTTCAAATATTCAATGACTTAGCAAATACCAGTTGAAGTCAGATTCTAAAAGTGCATGTTAACATACTCGGTGCAATCAATTACTCTGTTTCACTCCACAAGAATATTTTAGAAAATAGCCAAGCAGCGGCTAATGGCTAGGCTACCATTACCTCCTACCTTGTGGATGTGTGAGACACTGGAAACAATTTACTGTAATAGCTGTATAAGTCAACGTTAAAACAAGGATGTGAACATGATACTCCCTCACTACAATTCTTGCTATAAGCTAACCACATTAAGACAAGATAGCATTGTGTGCACACAAAGAGTCTTAGTTAATTGGAAACCAAGCATATTAAGTGATCCTGTTATGTGTGAGACAACTCATCGTTTAATCAAAAAGCTATCTTCAATAACTTAAGAGTTTTCTCCCTTTTTTTTGTCTGTGTTCTATTTGATATATAAAAAAAATGTTTAGGCCTAGTTTTCACTCTGTTTAGTTTACTCTCTTAGTTTTCACTCTTTTATGCTTTCTTGTTAGCATAAAAGACCAACTGTAGTGCTGCTATCAGCATATCAGCTGTATGTAAGACATCCAAGAAAGCAACATTGTTCATTTCTGGGAATTTGACCACTAAAGTCTAACTTCAATACTGAAGCTAGTAATTACATTATAGCATTCCTTGGCCCATGCACTGAAATGAAGAAAAAGAAATCTGTAGCAACAGAAATGCAATAACCACTCCAATAGAGATTTTACTGATACTGTCATAATAAGAAGTAATGATAAGTATTTACCAAATGTAAAGCAATTATGGAATCTAAAACAACTCATGAAACAGCGAAAATGTAAATGGTAATGTGCACTCATGGTAATGGTTGACAACTAGACCCAATCTTTCTATAAGCAAACATGACTCATGTTTAACTCATCCTTAAAACATACACTACTCAAGGTCTAGGCCTAAGTCTATAGATCTGTCATTAGGCATCGCCACAGGAAGCTGAACGAAGTAGCACATTAATCAGTACTGGAAACTTGGTGATTAAACGCAGTGGTGATTCTAGCGCCCCCTGTCTGCTGCAGAATGTCCGAGAATAACCCTGACATCTACAGGCAGTGTCAACACCCACATGTGTTCACTGCAAACTCTGGAGGAGACATTGTTTTTTAAATACCCTTAGACGCTTTAAATCTCTCGTTAATTACTTAACGTTCGACATCACATAGCCTGTGTTTCCATCAATTTAACTTGCCACAATATGCAAATATTAACTTTGTCACTTTTTATACTTAATTATACTTAAAAATCTTAGTATTTTTGTAGCATTCAAGTGTCAAGTGTTACATCCATGTTACAAAAGTGTACTTATTAATATTAATGAACTTTATGACTACACATGCAAAGCGCTGAATATTTGATTCTACTACTTTTGTAATCATTTAAAACTAAAAATATTAATTACGGGCAAAATGTGAACAGTGGGCCTACAATAAAGTTCGAAATATGCAACGTGCATGTTTTAATAAACTATTAAATGTACAATATAGGCTATAATATATTTTATTCACCCAGCCCCGTTTACCCTTTAAGACTCTCGTTCTCTCTCTCTCTCTCTCTCTTTATATAGTTAACTCAATAAATACAGTGAATTCTAGCTGTTTTGCTTTATTATTATTATTCTGCAGTATCTGCCTCACGTTTCGACGCAGCAAATAGTTGCACGCAATTTCCGCGCATGCCACGCGACTACTCGACGCGCAAATGAAAGCGTAAAAACAATCAAACTTACCTCTCTAAAAAAAACCTCGGATTAATCCTTGCCGTTTAAAGTTCTAGTACGATCCGTTTCTCTTCGCTAAAGAATGCTTCATTAGCCGTTAAATGTGCCCTTGAGACATGAAGGGTCTCATGGCAGATCATGCTCTCCTCTATAGTAGCTATTACGCTGCTGTCACACGATCTTGTCTTGTGGGCTTTAAGACTAGATTTGGGGAAGGCTGCTGAAGGCTCGCCTGCTCCACACACTGGGATTGGTGGAGCTGTCGACGGAGGCTGGACTCTTGCCTTTTGTCGTCAATGAACAGCAGAACAGTACACGTTTGCTTCTGTCAACTGTCGGAGCTTTAACTCTTGCAGGGGTGCTGTAATATTAGTGCATCTGATCTGAGTTCAAAGTGCAAACGTTGTCATTAATGAAGGGAGCTTTTTATTTCACATTTTAATAACAGCACTATTATAGCCTACAATAAACTCATCTCAAATGGCATGAGTGTTGTGAGATTAATCTGATGAGATTACTGCTGCTGACAATTTAATATGGGATTTAAGTGCTGTCCTCATAGACAAATTGCATATCAAGCATTTGAATGTGACAAAAATGTTAATGACTACCCGATTCATGCTTTTTCATTGATAAATAAACTATGAGCCTGTGAAAATATTTCTGTGTCCTGGATTAACTTTTAACCAGTCTAACTTAAATGTATGAGAGGGAAGAAAGACTTTGAACCAGCATTTTTTCTGCAACTTTTCCAGGGTGTGTCTAAAACTCATGAGAAGAAGAAAAAAACAAGACATTCACAATAAAGTCAAACAACTCCAACCAGTACAATAAGTACTGATAATAGGCAGTCAACTAGGTCAAAACAATGTTGCTAGATAAGATTTTTCTGCCTGCGCTTGGAAATACAAGGTAGCCTATATGGCCATTAAAGTAACAGATAGAAAACATTTACATTTATATATTGCAGTATATAAGTGGCGTGCAAGAATTAATACAAATTAACTATAACTACATATTTATAGCACAGACAGACAGACAGAAAGATAGAAAGACAGACAAACAGATAGATAGATAGATAGATAGATAGATAGATAGATAGATAGATAGATAGATAGATAGATATGTTAAAGTCCCCCTCTGTTGAAAATCAGGTTTTTAATGTTTATATGTCTATGTGGTGTTTTTTAAGTAAGCAATAAGGTACTCGAGGCTGAGCTGTATCGTGAATAAGTCACGGCTGACGGGCGTGCAACCCCTTCAACCATGACTTCTTCACGATACAGCACTATCCTGGAATACCTTATTGCTTTTATAAAACTGCTGCCACACAATACAAATATTAAAGCTGAAAAATATGTATCTTTGCAACTTTCATGAAGTAAAATCACTAAAAGCATTCCTTCCGCTGGAAAAAGTAGTCCCTGGCCGTAAACAGCAACAGAAGTTACATTGTTACGCCATTAGATAACAACAACTGTCTATATGAGTGAGTCAGTCGGTAGAGAAGACTTTTATATTGAAAGGACTCGAAATTGTGAACACGGAAAAGGAAGACGCAACTGACGAATGACTAAGTTAGTGTGTCACGGAAAAACCCCTTGACTAAAAAGGACAAGATATCGCAGCGGACATTCAAACTGATTTTTTATAATGAATATAGGACTGACCTGAAGGAAAATGCTATATATACACACTGTAAATGCAAGTACTCTCGCTTACTCGATCTCTCAATACTCTACTCTATAAGCTTCAATGATCAATATCAATGAGAACAAACGTATGTTTACGTTGCTAAGAGTGCCTGCTAGGGGTGTTGTGTAGTGATACATAGAACCGTTGGGTGAAGCGGTCATAGTCGTGTTTTATCGTGAATAACACACAGCTATTGACCAATCAAAATCAAGGATTGGAACTAACCGTTTTATAATATGCTTTAAAACAAACCATGTGCAAATTCATCAATCAGCACTTTTGCTGTGTATTTTCTCCTTAAAATAATCTGAAAAACACGGTTTGAAATGGACTACATGAGGACTTTAAGGATCATCTTGGACGCAGCTTACACACGAGGTGTTGTTGTTGTTTTCCGCTTGTGGCTGTATGAAGTCACACAGTGTATTTTTAGTAGAGGGGATCAAATCTGTCTCAGCTAACTCACCTCTTCAGTGCTTACTGACAGTAAACGTGTTTTGTTTTTAGATGGTGTCCTAGAAGCCAAGCAAGACTCACAGGTCTTCAAGCACTAGAGTGAGCAGTTTCATACTTGTACTGTGGTGAAGTTATGGTGCCAGTGGGTGGTCAAGTAATGACAGAGGGCAAACACAGACCTGTCAGCTGAAGAGAGTCAACCTGTTTGCATGATTGACTTTATGACTGCCAAATATTTTTGAACTTGTCAGCAAAACTTTGGTCAAAACTAGTTTTGGAAGAAATACTGAGGTGTAACCTTCTCTAGTCTAAGACATTATGTAGATTTGTTTTCTCATATTGCCTGAAAAACTGTGTAATGGCCAGGTATAAGTGTTGCTTTGTAAATACTAGAAATATAAATGCTACTACTCAGGTAATACTGCTCACTCGTATTAATTTAGCATGTTTTTAATATTAACATATGACTCTGAGTCTGAGTTACAGACTGTCACTGTCCCTGGAAAGAGTACAGGCCATCAAAAATGCCATTGAATTAGTTGATTTATTTATTGATAACCTAATTTTGAAGCAACCACTCAGGTACAGTAAACTCTGGCAGCTTTGGACTCATCATAGTGGACATATGCTATTAAAAATAATGGTTCCACATAGGTTTTGCAGTCTGATGCCATAAAATAATTTCTTTGGATGCTGTAGGAGAACCTTACGAAGTTCAGTGGTTACAAAACATCTATGGACTGCTGCTTCAAAGAACCCAGATGGACTTCTTCTGTTAACAGATGATGTCTGGAACCAATAAACTGACCTGAAGAAACCTATGAATATTCAACTTAAAAACATTTTGTATACAGCGAAAAAGGGTTCTAAGGTGCTGCAAAGAACCACTGGAGAAAAGCCAGCCACTAAACAAGACGAGAGCGGGTGTTATGTAAGCTGTTTTCTGAACGCTAATGCTGCCTGAAATCACCACATGGCTCGTCCCCTGCTGAACTTCCTCTCGTTTACTACGTGTGTTAAGCAGCTAAGAGCGTTTCTGTATCTGCTTTAGAGGATTACTGTACAGCCTTTCACCCACTTCCTATGATAGCAGACCAGACTGTGTGTGTCCAGATGATATGAGATTAAACAAATACAGTATCGCTTTTCAGTTTTTCTATAAAAACAAGCACTTTAAACAACAAAAAGATAATAATGACGGTAAAGAGAGTTCATTAAAAGTCAAAGAAGCTCTAGTTTTAAAATCAACACTTCATATCGCGAAACAGGATATTCTGTATAAGGGGCCGTTTACACGACACTAAGTTTGCAACTGAAAACGGAAAACTTTTTATGCATTTTGGCAGTTCATTTACACGATAACAGTGTTTTGGGGGCCTGAAAACACAAACGTTTGAAAACGGGTGCAAAGTGCAAGTTTCCACATTATCGTCTCCATGTAAACTACGAAAACACAAATTTGTGAAAACGGTGACGTCATGCGCATGCGTATTATGTGTTCAGTCTACAGTGTTTCTTTACAAAGTCACATCGCCAACTACTGGCCTGGCATGAATAATACAGCGCTTTTAGTCATTTTTGCAAATCCTTGTGAAGGGGATTGTTTTGACATCATTGTTGTCTATACACTAAATTTTACACTAAATACAAAGAGAAACTTAAAATGTAGGGTACGTTTACACGAAAACGATGTACTACAAACGGAAATGTTTTTCCTTTGCGTTTTTCGAGTACAGACGACAACGCTGTATTATTCATGAAAGTCCAGTAATTGGCGATGTGACTTTGTAAAGAAACACTGTAGACTGAACACATAATACGCATGCGCATGACGTCACCGTTTTCACAAATTTGTGTTTTGTCTAAATGTCTAAACCATCCGAGGTAGACTGACCACGAGCTATGAGGTTGTGAAACGAAGGTTTTTGCTCCTGTAGAAGCTATAAGTTCGTATGAAATCAACCTTGTTTTAAGAAAAACATGTTTTATCCGCGATCTTATTACAAAAAACTACACTACCCACAATCCTAAGCGTAGCAGCAACGTCTGCTGATTGGTCCAACTCGCTGTTACCATAGAAACGTTTACCTTACTGGCGAACGGCCCGCCGCTGTTGTTGTAGTGCACCGGGTTGCTCTGCGTCAGGACGTAGACAGCCATTCCTCAGCTTTCACGCTTTTCCACTTGAGAGTTTTCATTTACCATCCGAACCACATCGTCTTCAGGCAGGTTGCGGAGAGATTTGGTCCAGCGGTATCTATCGGACTCCGCCATTGTAAAAAGCTAACCGGAAGAGCCGTATCCCTACTAAAAGACGTACTTCCGGTCTTCAATTTTTTCGTGACATAGGCCTATTAGACTGAACACGTAATACGCATGCGCATGATGTCACCGTTTTCACAAATTCGTGTTTTTGTAGTTAAAAAACTGTATCGTTTTCAAAAACTTGCACTTTGAAACCCGTATTGGGTTTACGTTTACAGGCCCCCAAAACGCTGTTTTCATGTGAATGAACGGCCAAAACGCATAAAATGTTTTCAGTTTTTAGTTAAAAATGGTGCTGTGTAAACACCCTAAGACATCAAGTAATTTCTTTCCAAAAAGTGACTGTAGGAAATCTTAAAAAATGAAAAAAATAAAATAAAATCTAGTCTCTATTATAGAAATATGATGTTTATCAGGCCTTGCATATATTTTCAAATTAGCAAAACAAGGATAAAATTAACACTGTTATGACAGTGTTGATAAATGTGCATTAGTATCACAACACAAAGAGGGACAGAGGCCACAGCTTTCAGCACAGTTCACTGCAGGACACACTACAGTCCCCCAGGATGCATCAATCTTTGTCCCTTACTTTTCTTAGTTTGTTTATACCAGAAAAACAACACACCCAGAGTTCAAGGGACACTTACACTTTGATTGTCCTCAAGGTCGTTTTTACCCACAGTGTGGTCAACAAGTACATTTACACAGAATGAAAATTGCTGTTTTCCCTCTGCGATCAAGGTTCAAAGAACATATTCACAGGGGGTCAGCGCTGTTTGTCTCAAAGAAGCATAACAATGACTATAGACATAGTAAATTGCATTATATGTAGTAATAATAATCATACTTATTATTATTATTATTATTTATAAATCTTTATACACATTAACGACAACAGCAACAATAATTTAATAGTAATAATAATAAGAACAAATATTATTGTTGTCATTTATTACAATATTAATAATGATGAAACAATGATGACAATGATAATAATAACAATAATAATAAAGAAAAGTATTGTTGTTGTTATTTATTATAATAATACATATGTATACAACAAAAACAATAACAATAACACAATAATATTAACAATACTTTATATTAAATAATATAATAATACTTTATTATTACTACTACTAAATTATTATTAATTATAATAATAATAATAATAGTTATACACATTAATAACAGCAATCATAATAATAATTGTAAGATATTTTATTATTATTTATATGAGAAAACAACAACAATGTATTGTTGTTGCTGTAATTTATACAAGAATACAATATTAACAACAATAATGATGATGATTTGATGTTTGTTATTTATTATAACAACACATCTTTATACACATTAACAACATCAACAATAATGTGTGTGTGTTGTTGTTTTCAGCAGAAAAAATAATACGTATAAATATTTATTATTGTTGTCGTGAAAAAATAGTGAATGTAATAGGACTGGCTGATTGTATTTATCTTTATGGCCATTAAGTATTTCAAATTATAAAATATGTTTATATTATATTATATTATACAGTTATATATGAATGATAGGGTTAATGCTTAAGTTATTTGTATTTTTTTTCCAGCAACACTTTCACCAATAAATGTTCTTTTTCTTCTTTGTAATGGTTAAAAACAACATGGCAAACCATTATCCTGTCAGTCAACCCTTGAACTGTCAAGCACCTGTCATCTCATTAAACCTCTATAACGTCAGAGCCATATCAGCAACAAAACAAGCCGACAGCTGAAGTGTCCTATAACCATTATCAACTGACAAACACATCTCTAATTTGATCAAATTTATCATATTTTTATCACTGTTGTTAATAGCCCTTTTTTTAAAGGCTGGTGGGAGCATAATTTGAGCCCAAAAGGTACTTATTATGTAAATGTCACTAGCAGGCTATCATTAAGAAAGGAGAAAACTTTAGTGTAGTTAAATACTGGGTCAAAATAAAGTACTTACATATCTCTCGCATATCTATAAATACCAGCAACCTGGACATGTTAATTTCCTCCCCCAGTGACAGGTGGAGTGGGAGGCCTTTTCGTCTCAAGACACTAAACTCTTTCTGAACTTTATGCAGGTCACAACACCAGAGGATAACTGGACAAAACCAACTACATCCCTGGAATACTGAACGAAAAAACACATACAAGTCTTCAATGAATTTAAAAGACCATTGCAATGAAATACTAATGGTATAAGGTGGTCTCTAAGCAAGGCCTATCTTGTGTTTAGCTGTTTGCATACTGGTCTCACAGTCTGACCAGCTAAAAAGTGACCAAAACCCATCAACAGACCTGCATTCCAGACATTTCATTAGAAAGTAAATTAACTTATCACAGAACTGATTTGGTCCCATTAAGGCAATAGTTCACCAAAACATCATAATTTGGTCTAGTAGCGAGTAAAGTAGGACTGGTTACATTTGAACGGAAAAATACACACAAAATTATGTCAAAATATCCTCGTAAACACAGTCGGTTATGTCTTAAGTGAACGTAAATAGTTGAGAAAGAAAACGCATGTGTAACAGTTTATCGTAAAGTGACAGCAGTGTGTTTGAAAGCAGGTGTCTACCAGCGGATCCGTCTATCAGTGGATATATTAGGGATCCGCTGATAGACGCCAGCTTTCAAATGCTCCCGTGTGCACACGATGAAGACAACATGTTTTTGAAGCGTTGATCATTGTAGCCAATCACAGACATATATGTTGAGCGCGTGAACGCAATGGCCAATCAGAGGTGTTTAAGAATCAGTTCAATGGTGCTCAAAATGTTAGAGGGAAATGCTGGTATCGTCACGTTTTTTACAGTGAGGAAAATAAGTATTTGAACACCCTGCTATTTTGCAAGTTCTCCCACTTAGAAATCATGGAGGGGTCTGAAATTGTCATCGTAGGTGCATGTCCACTGTGAGAGACATAATCTAAAAAAAAAAATCCGGAAATCACAATGTATGATTTTTTAACTATTTATTTGTATGATACAGCTGCAAATAAGTATTTGAACACCTGAGAAAATCAATGTTAATATTTGGTACAGTAGCCTTTGTTTGCAATTACAGAGGTCAAACGTTTCCTGTAGTTTTTCACCAGGTTTGCACACACTGCAGGAGGGATTTTGGCCCACTCCTTCACACAGATCTTCTCTAGATCAGTCAGGTTTCTGGGCTGTCGCTGAGAAACACGGAGTTTGAGCTCCCTCCAAAGATTCTCTATTGGGTTTAGGTCTGGAGACTGGCTAGGCCACGCCAGAACCTTGATATGCTTCTTACAGAGCCACTCCTTGGTTATCCTGGCTGTGTGCTTCGGGTCATTGTCATGTTGGAAGACCCAGCCTCGACCCATCTTCAATGCTCTAACTGAGGGAAGGAGGTTGTTCCCAAAATCTCGCAATACATGGCCCCGGTCATCCTCTCCTTAATACAGTGCAGTCGCCCTGTCCCATGTGCAGAAAAACACCCCCAAAGCATGATGCTACCACCCCCATGCTTCACAGTAGGGATGGTGTTCTTGGGATGGTACTCATCATTCTTCTTCCTCCAAACACGTTTAGTGGAATTATGACCAAAAAGTTCTATTTTGGTCTTATCTGACCACATGACTTTCTCCCATGACTGGATCATCCAAATGGTCATTGGCAAACTTAAGACGGGCCTTGACATGTGCTGGTTTAAGCAGGGGAACCTTCCGTGCCATGCATGATTTCAAACCATGACGTCTTAGTGTATTACCAACAGTAACCTTGGAAACGGTGGTCCCAGCTCTTTTCAGGTCATTGACCAGCTCCTCCCGTGTAGTTCTGGGCTGATTTCTCACCTTTCTTAGGATCATTGAGACCCCACGAGGTGAGATCTTGCATGGAGCCCCAGTCCGAGGGAGATTGACAGTCATGTTTAGCTTCTTCCATTTTCTAATGATTGCTCCAACAGTGGACCTTTTTTCACCAAGCTGCTTGGCAATTTCCCCGTAGCCCTTTCCAGCCTTGTGGAGGTGTACAATTTTGTCTCTAGTGTCTTTGGACAGCTCTTTGGTCTTGGCCATGTTAGTAGTTGGATTCTTACTGATTGTATGGGGTGGACAGGTGTCTTTATGCAGCTAACGACCTCAAACAGGTGCATCTAATTTAGGATAATAAATGGAGTGGAGGTGGACATTTTAAAGGCAGACTAACAGGTCTTTGAGGGTCAGAATTCTAGCTGATAGACAGGTGTTCAAATACTTATTTGCAGCTGTATCATACAAATAAATAGTTAAAAAATTATATATTGTGATTTCTGGATTTTTTTTTTTAGATTATGTCTCTCACAGTGGACATGCACCTACGATGACAATTTCAGACCCCTCCATGATTTCTAAGTGGGAGAACTTGCAAAATAGCAGGGTGTTCAAATACTTATTTTCCTCACTGTAAATTTCAGTACAGACTACTTTTGACAACACTAAACAGAACTGGAATCGGAACCGCTAAAATTCAAACGATAGCTAACTCTAATCAGCACAAGGCCCCCATGAAACATAAATAGTAAGGGCCCGTGCTGTAGTCACCGAACGCTACGGCGCTGAACTTCAGCAGGACTTGAGAAGACAGCAGGGCTGATGGGAACACCCTCTGTGAGAGCGAAGGCCTCAAGCCTCTCACACACAGCGAGGCTGAACCAGCCAAACGACCTGCTGTTAAACCAGCGTGCTAATGTCACAGGAGTTAGAATTGTTTTAATATTAATTTCCAGACATCCTGTTGTTCCACTCTTAATAATATCACCTTGTTGTTGCTCACGCTGGGTGTGCAGCTCAAACCCTGTGAAGCTGATTAAAGGTGATGGGGGTAATTTTTTCGATATTAAAACACTTTCTCATATCCCAGAAGAGAGCAATAAAGTAAACAATCCCTGCATCCAAATAAGACTACTTCCATACAATATAGTAGGCGAAAAACAGTATGTGAGCCAAGTAGTATATCCGAATTCATAGTATTCATAAAACAGTAGGTGAAAAGTACCCAGATGACTTACTTCTTCCGGTGAGATTCTGAAGTGCCCATGTGATGGACGTTTTACTATCCCATTAGTCCATGGGAGAGTATAACTGAATGGCAGTGAGGCGACACAAGTGACGCTGTAGGTCACATGAGAGTGACATACAACATGGCGGATGTTGTACATCCGAATTTCAAACGCAAAGTAAGTTTCAAACCAATGTAGTACAGTACCTACTCTATAATATGTGAATTCGGACGTAGCGAATTTTCAGGCTCATTTAAAGGCTTTACCAGTTAGACCCAGCTGGTGGATTTCATAACAACACCATTATAATGACAAAAAGCCTGTTTCTGCATTCAGAAGTAGCTATGTTTCTGACTAAAAAAGACATTTTCTTTATATTATAGTAGATATTGCACCCGCTGACAGGCTAAAAAAATAGTCTTGTAATTCCAGGACTACATGCGGCAGTCCATCAATGTATGTTCTTTTAAATACAATAAAAGCCACAGTATCAGATGGCTGAGAGAGTAAAAACGACAGCGGCCATCTGTCTCCTCAGCAGCCTCGACTGAACACTTACAAAGCACATCAAGTGCAATTATGTAAATTATATGTAACTAGTGCAACTCTCAATTTCAGTGCAATTCTCCTGGGCCGTAGGCTGTACACTTATTACTCACTGTAGCACTAAATTGCCTTCCCCCCCACCCACCCCCGTAAACTGCATTTACAATATATCTGTTTGTCCACATTTTAGTCTGCATATTTGTTGACTCATGCACTGATGACCACATCAAATATCAATATGTGTACTGACTAATAAAGCCAAATCTGAATAGCCTCAAGTAAAAGTATCTGAGAGCATTTGACATAAATATGAATGCCAATGTCTTGCAAATGCATTATGTATCATGTACTAATAAACAATTTTACAGCATTTGTAAATCTAGGTTCATGTTCATTTATAAATATATTTGTAATGTTTTTGAAGTAGCTCTTAAACCTCACCCAGATTTTTTTATTTATTTGTGTAAAAACAGCTTTGAAATATTACTTAAAATAACTGTTTTTGATGGCAAAGATGAATTTTCAGCATAATTACCCCAGTCAGTGTCACACAAACTTATTATTTTTAAAGTTGAAACCAGCTTAATCTTTTTTTGTGGAAACCATGACCCATTTTTTCAGGATTTTTTGATGAATAGAAAGTTCAAAAGAACAGCATTTATTTTAAATTGAAATCTTTTGAAACATTATAACTGTGTGTACTGTTACTTTTTATCAAGTTTATGCATCCTTGCGGAATAAAAGTATTTATTTCTTAACTCCACTCAAAATCTTACCCAAACTAAAAGAGATGAGAAATGGCTGGTCAAAAATAGCTTTTAAATTCTAGATTGTAGTCTATAAAATTACATTTAAATGTAATTCATGTTTATTGCAGTCTTATGTAGGAAAGCTATTAATGCAATTCAAGTAATGAGACTATAATGATTAGTTAGTAAATAATGACAGGATTTTCATTTCTGAGTGAACTATCCAATTTAGAACAGCTCCAAACCAATGAAGTACCAATAAACAAATCACAAACACTTTGATTTTGAAGGGGCTAGTGATGAACAGTTAGTTGAGAAACTGTAGAGAGGGGAGTGGTGAGGATTGATGACACTGTTACAGATAATGTAGGTAGTGTAAGTGAGGCCCTGTCCCAAAAGGAACCCCAAGTCCACACTTTCATGACGTAATGACGCTTTGACTGTCAGGTAGAAGTTTGCTGGAGCTCGCGGGCTCAGTAAAAGTGCGCATCGAGGGCGCATATCGGCCACAAAGGGGACGCTCACGGTCTCTTCTGAAACCTTAAATGACAAATTGGACACCCTTCAATTCTTGTCTTACCAGACACGTGCACGCAACGGCTATTGCAAGCCCACATGACCACAAGTCCACATGAAGTGTGCCATTTGGGACAGGGTCTGAGATGGTCTATAGCCAAGACACTAACAGTACTAACTTTGCAGACAATTCTCAAGTCTCTGTCTCTACACTGTCATTGAAAAACGACTTCAAACACATTGTTATATAAAAGCAGTTGGAGATGAGGTAAGTGGAAACATGCAGCCAATCTATCATTGTTTTCCAGTAACAGAGAGCACACTTCACCAGAAGCTAAGTACACACGTCCTTCTCCCTCAGAGCCCCTGTTGATATTTGCCCAGTTTCCCTAAGCTAAGCTTGCGTCTGACCTACTACCATATTCTGACAAAACAGTTTTTGTGTGAGCCTCTTTAAAACGTTCCATTTTCAACACATGTTTGCCTTATTTCTTTCCGCTCCCTCGTTAAAGCAGGCGAAGCGTCACGGGCCTGAATGATGCTGTCCCGCTGTTACTTTTCCAGTGCAAATAAATAAATGAAGAATATATAAACACCTGAAAGCCATCAGTCCGCAGGCAATTTAGCGGCGTGCGTAATCTAACTGAAGATGTTGCGTATGCTAATGAAACTGAAACTTTTCTTTTTTCCATGAAGCCACAAGACGCATTACAAGCTAAGTGCTTGTATTTAGTGTGAGCTCATTGCAAATGTTATGAATATCCCTGTTCTTCACTGCTTACATTCACTACACCCTTTCAGAGGATGACAAGCTGTTTTTCACAAAGCCAGCCAGTTGCTCTGGTAATGGGAAACAGGTTAAGATGGAAAACAACTAGTTTGATCAGGATGGGTAAAAGACACCGTATTTCTTCTGCAGCCACCCCACCACCTCCTCCATGCCCAGGAGACAACAATTCTCAGAAGCACAGGCGCCTCCTGTGTAACGAGACGTCGTTAAACAAGAATTCGCATTTATGAGTAAACTCTGGTACCCTCGTGTCCTGGGACGTCACTTCTGTTGCATGCTCGCTGCTGCCACTCAATTATTTTGGGTGTTCAGTATTGCAGACATAAGGTTTGTCGACACATCTTTGTTGGGTTTGGTTGAAGTTAAAGAGATCCTCCATGCAAAAATGAACAACATCTGTTATCATTTACTCACCCTCATGTTCCTCCAAAACTGTATGACTTCTTAAAAGAAGACATTTCAAGAAAGGTAATTGTCCACACAATGGAAGCCAATGAGCTGCAATGTTGTTTGGTTCTGCAGAAGAAAGAGATGCATACAGGTTTAGAATCACATGAGGGTGAGTACATTTTGGGTGGAGCATCCCTTGTGTGAAAATCTGTGACAGAGAATCAGAAAACTTTAAATAGCATTAATTAAATCTGGAAAACATTTATTGTGCCGCAGAAGAAAACAATAGAAAGTTTCAGTAATGATAGAGTTATTCAGCGTAATTGATTTGCCGGCCGAACTTTCCTAACGCATGGATTTTAATTGCCTTTTTATTGCAGCATTGGATGCTGATCCAGACCCCTGCGGATTCTTTTGTGGTTTTGGAGCCGAGTTGCGCAAGGTATTACTTCGACAGCACCACAAAGTTCTCCGCTCTAATGAGAAGCAGTAAAGAGCCTCTCATTGTAAACATTTTCATCGCTGCATGTGGATCTGCTCTCCTAAACGTCTTCTGCTGCGGTCGATCAATCCGCCGTGACTTTTTTGTTTATGATAATTACCTAACAGCTCCACTTAAGACCAAACATTATCTAATCTGAAGGAAATGGAAGAGTGTTAATGTTAAAGTTGTAAAGATACAGCGGCCTGTTTGTACTGTATGTTTTTCTTTTGGCTTCTCTCCAGTGAGAGACTAAACTTGAAATAAATGTGTATTTACTTATAGCTTTCCTATAATGCTAATTATAATTACTGCAAACTAACCCTAAACATACTCCAAAAATTTAATTTTTAGAACTAATGGAATTTCTAAATGGTTTTTAAAATGAGGATATTCACAAACATTCCCAAAAGGAGGTTTTGTCAAATTTAGGTCACTTCTGAGGAAATCTGTCATCAAAGTATAGCTAAATATAAGGGTTATGGGGCTAAAAAACAGTATAGTGCCTTAGCATGCACTGCTTATATGAACTTGCACATTAAAGAAGTTTTCTGTTACCACTAGAGGACAGTGATCGGACAAAATGTTCCCTTTACCAAGTACAGCAAATACCTACCCACCTCTGTTTCTCTGAGGACTGGTGAGAATACTGTATAGGTGCTGGGGAAGCGTGTGTGGAGAGGTGTGAGAGTAAACTTAGCCTTCCAGCGATGTTTACTCATCGAGATCCATGTGGGAGAAGTGCTGGAGGACTCGAATCCTCTGAGAAGACCCGTGGGAAAGAGACGAGAGCCAGAATAGTACCTACATAAAACACACACGCGGTATCTGTCTGCAGGGGAAACGTTAGATGAAATGAACTGAGAATGGCCAACGTGTTTGCCAGGCAGATTGTTCCCGAGATGTTTGAAGCAAAAGTTCAATCAGGTAAGCTATGAAGCTATTAAAAATAAAAGTTCCAAAAAGGGATTTCACAGCAATGCTATAGAAGAACCATTTGGGTTTCCCCAAAGAACCTTTCAGTGAATACCTCTTAAAAAAAACATTTTTTTCTTGGTGTGAACAAATATTTTAATTATCTAAATAACCCTTTTCCACTATAAAGAACCTTTTGTGGAAAGGAAAAGTTCCATGGATGTTTAAGGTTCTTCATGGAACCACAGATTCCATAAAGAACTTTTTATTTTTTTATATTATATTTTTTTATTTTATTCATTTTTGCAGATATTTGCCTTTATTATGATAGGATAGTATAGAGTTGACAGGAAGCGAGTTTGGGAGAGAGAGAGGGGGACAGGATCGGGAAAGGTCCGCAAGCAGAAACTCGAACTCGGGTCGCTCGAAGTGCAACGGTGCTATATGTCGGCACTCTGTCCCACGAGGCTACAGGCGCCGACCAGAACCTTTATTTTTAAGAGTGGTATCATGAAACCAAATTTTGAAAGTTTATGCATCGCAATTGGTAATGAGAAATGAGAAGAATGATAAAATAAATTTTGGTCTGTTCAACACACAAAACTATCACATGCTGATATTTTGGTGCAATTTTGGAGCTTGATATCTTGGAAACATCTACTTTTGTGTTCCATGGGTTTGAAACCTCATGTTGGAACCTCATGTAAGTAAATAATGACAAAATGTTCATTTTAGAGTGAACTGTCCTATAAATTCCCTCCTCTCATAGGCATAACCACAAGCTGACATTGAGGACAGATGGTAAGTTTTAGAGAGATCTCCCCAGTGGATGTCAAGAGACCCTTGAGTGTCACACACAATCAACACTTCACACTGATCACCACTGGAGACTCGTCCCGATAGCAAGATGAGCTGACTAATGCAGTCCTGGCACATGGTTTGCAATACAATCAACTCTCAAACTATCATATAATGTATCAGAATTATGCATTAGCCTATGACCGTTTAAAAACGCAGTACAATGCTAAATAAATAAATGTAAATGTAAACTATCATATACTGTGCTGCGGTGTTTGTTAAGGCTGTTTATGCTTTAGTACGGCTGCTTTGTCATGTTCTCACCTTTCACCTCTGCAAACTGTGACATTTCCATCCCTTCCTACACACACGCAACTAGAAGGAAAAAAAAAAGTTCAGCATATATTCGCCACCAGATGCCAGTCAAGAGTCAAAGAACTACATTAGAATCCCAAAACAATGAATAGACGGCAAAAAGAATTGAACAGAGTTCTTTATTAGCTATTAAGCTGTTCTTCTCGATTACTTGTCATCCTAATGTTTAAGTTGGTGTGAATATTGTTGGGGACAAAGACATTTCAGCCATCATTTACTTACCATAATCTCATTCCAAATCTGCTTGACATTATTTCTTGTATGGAACACAAAAGGAGAAATTCTGAAGAATGTCCTAGTTCCTCATTTCCATGCAATTACAATGAACGGGGACTGATATTCACAAGTGCACACCTATCCATCCATCCATCCTGTGAATAAGCATGATAAACTCTTCAGAAGCAAGCACAAGACATTCATGCTTTATTAAAAACACAACAAAGAGATATAAAACGAACATCTTTGCCTCACACATGTCGATATACAATCTTGGCAGGAATGTTTTACATGGTAGCACTTTGGCCAGCTGTGTTTACTATAGCTGTCTTTACTATGAAACAAATATCATTCAAATCTACAGATTAGCAACAGTTAGAACATTTCCGATAGATTACTGTATATATAAATATGGAGAAAACGGTATTCAACATTAAAGTATCTGAGCAATATTTTGATCACAGCAACAAGGATTATGGAGGAAATACAAACATAAATTGACGTCGAATGTTATTGCACTATTCATTATGTACAGCAGAATGAAAGAATGGAAAAATGAAAGATTCCACTGGAATGCTCCAATCTTGCCAAACATTCAATGAGTCTACAATCATTTTTTGAATGGAATTTGAAAACATGGCAGTGTACGCAAGGGTGAACCTCACGAAAAATGTCAAGAAACATCCAGGTCATGCGTCTACTCCAAATTCAAAAGAAAGGAAAGAAAGCCTATTTCTAGGGAAATTGCATTTTATTTTGAATTGAGACATTATTTTCATGACAGTTAGGAGCATCTTTATTTCATTATCAATACTGCAAAGAAAAATAAACTACTGAAATTAGGCACGATATTAAAACTATTATTTTTACTATTAAAACTTCTAATTAAAAATAATTTCTATGTTAATGTTCTAAATTCTAAAAACTAGGAATAAAACATTTTTGATACTACAAGTCATTTTAGGCATCAAAACATTGTAAACTTATTGTATAAATTACATTATGAAAAAATGGATATTTAGAGATTTGCTGATGTTTACAGTTAACAGTGTTATTAACATTTAGTGTTTAAATAGTGTTTTTAAAAAATATAACTTTAGGTAAGCATTAAAAACAATAAAGGTAACCCAATAACTGATATAGAGTATAGTGCATCCATAATTTAAATTGTAAATTATTTTTAAAGTGCAATAGTAAGTGTCGGTAATGGTAGCATTCACTACCAAAAAAAAATAAATAAAAAATATTGGGTTCTGGCCAATTTTGTCATAAAAATAATGTAACAATGCATGATGTCTTAATGGTCGATTTGGGGTAAAATATGACCCAGGCATTTCTCCATGAGATTCACCTGTAAAATCCACCTTTGTCCCAGCAGCTTCCTAAAAAGAAATCCCTATCTCTTTTTGTGGTTCTGCTGATCACCTGATTTATCTTTGTCACGCCATCCGTCTGCACACTTCCTGTGCCCATTAACCTCTGCTGATTACACTCTGGATATTTCTTCCCTCAATCTTCCTCTCTCTGGTTGAATTGCACTGATTGGCACCTCAGTTTCTCCAGGTAATTAGCTGCATCCACTCGAGATGTGCGGAAGACTCCGAGTGCGCCGGTGTTCCCGCACAGGCATCTGTTTTTCTGCCACACGTAGCTACTTATTAGCTCCTTTCATAATCGGGCACAAATTAGAAAATATTTACACTCAAAAGTGTGCCGGCGCAACTAGTTCAGCCAGTGAGAAAATTAAATATATATATATATATTGGCCCAAGAATCTACGTGAAATGCAAAAATGATGCGTGATGTTAAAGGTGACCTGTGCATGCGTGTTTGGGTATTACGGCGTACAGCACAGCTTGCCAACCACTCGCTCGTTCTGTCCCTCGAGTGTGAGAGCACAGAGACTCATGTTCCTGGGTAAATTTCATTAAGAAATGTCCAGATGATGTTTCAAGACAAAATATAGAAGAAAAGACTAAATATGATATTTTACATACAGTAAGTGAAGTCTGTTTTAAGGCCAATTTTTTTTTCTGCATAGTGACAATCCTCAAATTCTGTTTGAGTTATATTGTGCTATATAACTTCAGTAAATAAGTTAAAGTAAAGTATTTTTTAGGGTAACAAGAGATTTAGGAATGAGAAAATAATGTCTCAATGCAATAAATCTCCATTTATATTGTCTCAATTTAATGTAATGTATATGAATTGTATTTTCTGTAAAATTTGATTTATATTTTATTGTTTTCTCATCTTTATATTTTTGGGTGAAAAATAACCCAGACATTTCTTTTTAGGAAATTCACCCTCTTTTATCATCCACATCTTCCATTCCAGGCAAGCAAAAACTGCTTTGAATGATCACTGGCTGATTATTAAGTATTACACCACACACTTACATTAACGTGTTCCTGATTTCAGTTGATTATTATTGTAACTACATAATATGCTACTGCTAACTGATGTGGAAAGTAAAAATGTGCATCCCCAGTGACGGACCCGGGGGGGTTCAGACGTGAACATAGAGCTGTGTTTGAGGGAGAGGATAAAATACTGCTCTGGGATCAGAGGTGGACATTTATCTGTGGTGTAGGAGAGGGGGAGAGGGCTGGTCTGGGTTCAACGCCTCTGCTCTTCATGAACGAAAGCAGCTGGTCAGGGATCTCGGCCAGGACATCCTTGGCCAGTCGGGCCATGCTGAGCACCTGGTTCCCGGATCGGTCGATGTAGTCCCGGAACGGCACAAACTAAATCAGAGATACAGAGATGAATCTCATGAAAAATGTCTTTCTGACTTTACTAAAAAAAAAAAAAAAAGAAAAAAAAAAAAATCAAATATATTATATAATTTAATATGATATTTAACAATCATACATATTTAACAATTATAAATACAAAATATAATATCATAATAATACTTAATTTAAAATATCTAATAAATAAAATAATTCCCCCCAAAAAAAAATTCACAATTTTTTTTTTTATTTATCTCTAAAGCTTTAACAATTATGGGACACGAAAGTGTGCCATATTTGTGGAATGTGTCACATATCAAAACCACTTATTTTTTATTATGGTAACACTTTACAATAAGGGTCCATTTGTTAGCTACATTACTTAACATGAACTAATGATTAAAAACACTTCTAAAGCATCTTATTATTAATCTTAGTTGAAGTTAATTTCAATATTTACTAATCCTTTATTAAAATCAAAAGTTGTGTCTGTTAATATTATTTAATGGACCTGAGCTAACATGAACTAACAATCAACAGTTGTATTTTTATTAAATTACGTTATTATTATTTAGCCTAACATGATTTAAATTATTCAAATGAGAAAAATGTATAATGTTAAATTTACTCAGGGCCAAATAGACTTTTTCAATGATGTAATAATCTCAAATAGGTAACAATTTGTACCTGGACAATGTCTCTCTCAGCAACACGTCCCCTGGAGGACACCCTAACCTCATCTCCATCCAACTCCTCCATAGCTGTTACATCAACAAGAGAATAGTTACATCACATATCTTATTCTTGTTTCGAGACCATCTCTGTTTCTGCAGTGCCATAATCTCACCATCAAATTCAGCAGGGCCGACTCCCACGATTATGATTGACATGGGCAGGGACGCCGCCTGAAAAAAGGAGAGGTAGTGTGTGATCGGTGCCCTGCTAAAAAGATGATTGTATTTACAGAACATCATGAAGGTCTAACAAGCAAAAATGTCTCACGGTGACCACAGCTTCTCTAGTCTGCACCATGTCGGAAATGACACCGTCTGTGATGATCAGCAACACAAAGTACTGAGAGCCATCTGTCACCTCTGATGCAGACCTGAGGATTTACAGTACAGTTAGACTTAAGAGCATCTATATTCTAGCAAAAAAAAAGACTTCTCAGAAACTAAAAATGCTTCCAGGGAAAAGGATTTAATATGTCTGGCTGCAATAAAAGTGCACTGCTACGTGGTTGCTATGGTATTATGGGTGACTGCAAACTGGACCAAGTCAAAACAAGTCTCTATGATATTCTGATTCCTTGAAATGGGTTTTTGAGTAACGCACACACACAAATACTATAATACTTATTAAATAATGAATAATACTTATTCATACTTTGGAGATTATGATTTTGTGTTACAGCACAGGAAATATCTGATGAAATCCTCCTTATTTTATCTATTCCCTTTTCTCAGCTTTTTTTTTATTAAGTCTGTCTGTTCCTTCCAGTCCATTGACCCTAATAACCACCTCCAGATATTGTCTCACTTACGAGTCACGACACGCAAGAAGTGGCGAGCCCAGAGATGAGAGTCATACCAAGTTGAAAAGTTGACCACTTCAGCAGCGGGCGATCAATATCTGCCTCTTAAAGCACCTCTGCCGTTCTGGGAGTTTGGTTTTCTTTAGATTGAGAGATTTAGCTGGATCTGAAGAAGCCTTGAAACTGACAAGGGCAATTAAAGACTTCTTCACGTGTGTGAAAGGTTTAGGTTTTTTGTCATGTTGTGTGATGTACTGATATGACACGATATACATGACAAGTTTTCAACTGAAACCCAACATTCTTCTCCTGTGGCAAGTTTAAAGAATACTAATTATCCATGTTTTTCTGCTTTATTTTAGCAGGATTTGATGACACAAATCACCCTTATTATGTCATGACTTTCTGTGCAAAACATTTTTAATAAATGATCAAAATTTTTGTAGCTCAGTTTCAATAAATAATCGGTGACTGGAGAGGGCGCTTTGTGCTGTGAACGCTGCCTGCATAGTACATCAAAGTTCCAGCAAGCAAGAAAAATCCTGTTTTCCATGATATGTCCCTTTTAAAAAGTTTCTGCGTGGTAAACATCAGACCTCGGCTGCATCTGAGCAGCAGGTACACTGTGTGAAGTGTTAGTCAAGCACAGGATTCTGGAGGAGTCTTCGGAGAGCGTGTGTGCGCGTAAGTGCATTTGTGTGGAGCAAAAGGACAGGCTTTAGAGTGAATAACAAGTGGATAGTGACAGGAAGGAGTTCAGCTCACAGGGGAGACAGAAAAAAGACCAGGGCAGAGAGACAGAAAGAGAGCTCAACCTTGTGTCAATTGCAGGAGGACTGTTTAGCTTACTGTGCCACCTGGTTGATGACAGGGGAAAAGTTGGTGGGGCCGTAGAGCTGCACTTTACGAAGACAGTCATAGTACGCCTCCAGCACACCTTCGATGCCGACGCAGTTTGCATTCTCACAGTCGGAGTTCTACGAGGTCAGAATACACATGCATTGGAGAGAACCTCCACAAGTTCATATATAATACATGAGGATGTATGTAGTGTATAGAAGAAGAAAAAAACATTTTGTGCTCCATCAAAGGAAAAATAAGACATACCGGTTTGGAACGACATGAGTGCAAGTAAATGATTTTCATCTGAATTTTCACTAATCTTTAGCCATCCAACATTACTGTGTAGTTGTGTGTGCGTTTTTAATGATGGCTCTTTTTGAGCCGCTACTCACCAGGGGAAAAACATGAGAGATCTTGCCATCAGGAGGGAGTTTGGCTCCAAAGCCATAGGCAGGGAAGAGTTTGTCACTGTCATAATCCTGGACGATTTCCCCTACGGCTTTAAGGGCCATGGCGTATGTGTTCAGCTGATACGGGTTCATGTAGTGGAGCGATGTCGGCTGTGATGGATTTCCTGCATTCAGGTATCAATCAATACAAGTTTAGACACAAGTGCAAAGACATTGAGGCCAAATTCTAAATCTAAAATGGACATGTGACCTTTGCATGCCACACAAACACAAATGGTTGTATTTCAGTCAATGAAGATGGTCTTACCATTAGAGGCGGTGAAGTCTATTGCTACAGTGAAGTTCAGCTGTGTTCTGTTTCAACATTGAAGAGTCACAGTCAAAAGATGCAACCAATGCAGTATATAATCATATGGGTGCTTGACATGATTTGCTAATTTACATGTTTCAAAATTTTGGGGTCAGTAAGAAATTAATACTTTTATTCAGCAAGGGTGGATTACATTTATCAAAAGTGACAGTAAAGACATTTCTAATGTTACAAAAAAAATCATTCAAAATAAGTCTATTCATCAAAGAATCTTAATACCAAATGTTTTATGGTATTAGAAAAAATATTAGAATGATTTCTGAAGGATCATGTGACACTGAAGACAGGAGTAATGATGCTGAAAATTCAGCTTTGCATCACAGGAATAATTTACATTTTAAAAAATGTAACTAAACAGTTATTAAATTGTAGTAATAATTCAAATTGGTATTTTTGACCAAATAAAAGCAGCCTTGGTGTGCATAAGAGACTTGACCACTAGTGAAAATGCTTATTTTTTCGTTCTCCCCCTCATATAACAAATATTAGTTAGTAGAGATGTGAGAATAAACCTCACTCTCCGGCCTCAGGAAGAGGCTGCAGTCTTTAGCATCCTTTTTAGTGCGCCTGCTTCCCATGCCTCCCATGCCGGTTCGAATCACGCCCAGATGTGAGTTTCCCGAATGCATTGTTAACCAACTATGGTCGTTATCAGCATAGTTCAACGAGTCGGTATTTCCCAAAACCATATTCCAATGAACATCCGCAAACAGCATCGCAAAGTTGTGTGGTTGGAACGACAGCTCTCGACCTGTGGTTAGAAGCATAGTTTCTTGTTTGCATGACGTGGACTTAAGTCCTCATCCCAGTGCCAGAGAGATGGCTGCAGGGTCATCAGCCGGGGACCACCCTTCACTAATGTTTCGCTCCTTTAATCCCGGAACATCTCAAGGTGGCGGCACAGCGAGAAGGGACATATCCCAACCGCTCCCTACAGCCAGCTCTAGGATCCTTGCTTTCCCCATGTTCTAATCCTTCCTCCGAAGCGAAAGCCAAAAGCTCCCTTGTTCTACCTCCTCTGCCAGGTCTTTGAGAGCCTTCCTCAGGTTTGAGCCTGAGATTCCAAGTGACTACAGAAATCGCTGGGTAGATGTTCCAGTGTAGCCTCTACCAGGCACGGCGTCATGGGTGGGCCTGACGGGCCTAGGCCCACCCACTTTTCAACAGGCCCACCCAAAAAATAACTAAAAAATAATAATTAATATATTCTAATTTTGTCAAGAATTATAAAAAAAATCGTCAATAAGCTCATAATTTGTACTAAAATAGTCTAAATGTACGGAGCCCCTGAGGGGACCTGTGAAAAAAAAAAAAAAAAATAGGACTTTCGCGTGCGCACGAGAAACTTTCGCGTGCGCACGAGAAACTATCGCGTGCGCACGAGAAACTTTCGCGTGGGCACGAGAAACTATCGCGTGGGCACGAGAAACTATCGCGTGCGCACGAGAAACTTTCGCGTGGGCACGAGAAACTATCGCGTGCGCACGAGAAACTTTCGCGTGGGCACGAGAAACTTTCGGTTTGCGTTATAGCGTCATTAATACAAATGTGGAAATATGGATGATGTATATATCATTTATGTTGTTGTTTGACATGTTTTGAAGTGTATATTTTAGCAAAAATCTCAAGCAAGGTGCTATTAAAGACAAGACTTAGAGGCATATTTTAGTCACAATTCAAATAATTGTATTAACTTTGAATATAGGCCTACTTTTAATAAACTTTGTATTTGTATCTGTATTGATAAAAAATAAACAACAGGCTAATAATCTTCTGCTACTGAGATGAAGGAAACATTTTTTTAAGAAGTAAAGTTCACAAGATTGCTATTTATCTTGATCAAACTGCAGAATAAAATAGTCATCCTCTGCTGCAGTTGTACGGATTCTTAACGCATTTATTGCAACTACATTTAATCTTTTTCTCATCAAACAACCAGATTAACGAATGGTTCGACACAACCCGTACCGAGGAGCCTAGACAGGGCTTTCTTCTGTATAGATATACTGTATACAGGGTAAATGACGACTGTTGGCCTACCATGGTCGCCCTCGTCCAGTAAGTTTTAAATAATAATAATAATAATAATAATAAATTAAGATATAAATCAATATAATTCGTTGTAAATTAAATATTTTAAACAATAGCTACAAAAAGGTAATAATTGACTGTATAGTCCTAACGTTCATGCATGAACTGTCATTCAGACTTACTGTCTAACAACCAGAGAACAGAGAACATCAGAGATATTAAAATACATACTCTTCTGAGTTTTATGATGTAGGCCTTTTTTATTAAAATGTATTAGCCTAGAATTTATAAGGATGCGCGCTTGTGCGTGGCGCGCTCAGTCATGTTGAGAGGGAAACACGCATTAGGCCTATATTATTAGGCTAGTATTCAGAAATAGTGTAAAAGATCTGTAAATAAAATACAACATTAACATTATAAACACTATTAATAACATATAGGCTATGCGAATTTTACTTCCCCATAGCCAAATCCTTAAATGAATGGAATCAGAAAACAACAAGAAATGAAAAATAAGTAACCACTTATAATAATAATAATAATAATAATAATAATAATAATAAATGCATAGTAGTCTATAAAAATAGCCCATTGTGCCCTTTATTACAAACAACTTTTAGCCTATTTTAAACGCCAAGCCTAAACGAATTTATTTGAATCGAAACTGAAACTATACCGCAAAGTTGGGTTCGCGCATCTTTCGTTCGGTCCAAAGTTTAATACTGAACAGGAATTAATAATCATTTAATAATGAACCGGCTGTGATGTCAAGTTAATGCCAGAAGTGAACCGATGTTGTTAATAGCGCGATTCGCCGGCGCCATCACTTGAATTTGTTCCTCAGTTGGGGAAATAACTTAATACTTTATCGTTTCATACTCTGTCATTCGAAACAGTAAAATGTATATTTTTATTTGTGTACATTCAAAATGAATACAAAATGTCATGCCTTTGAAAAAGAAAGAAAACAACATGATGCGGACGTGTAGAACTTTATCCAAGAGCTGTTGTAAAGCCTATAGCCTATAAACAATCTGTTACAGTTATTTTCTATATTCAAAAGCTGCAACCATATTGTTAAAAGCGCTATATAAATGAGGGCGACTTGACTAGACCTGACTAGAAATCGAAAAAAGAATAGTGACAAAGAAAGCTGATGACTGTTCAATGAACATTCTGCAAAACACTTTTGTGTTCACAGAAGAAAGTCTGAAAAAGACAATGTTTTAAATTTATATAAAATATAAAAATATAAATTTTAGATAAAGGTTTGATTTTTTTATTCAAAATGCAATTAGTGTAATTGAATCAGTGTGTCTTTCGTTCAGTATAGTTTTTTTTATTTAATATTTAAAGTAGAAAATTAGAAAAGAGTTCCTTTTTCGTTTTATAAACAATATTTCTAAAACGTTTTTCGTTCTGAGGTAGAAAATTCAATAAACAGCTTGAATTGTTCGATTTCTAGTCAAGTCAAGTGAAGTCGCCTTCATTTATATAGCGCTTTTAACAATATGGTTGCAAGCAGCTTTTGTATATAATAGAAAATAACTGTAACAGATTGTTTATAGGCTATAGGCTTTACAACAGCTCTTGGATAAAGTTCTACACGTCCGCATCATGTTGTTTTCTTTCTTTTTCAAAGGCATGACATTTTGTAGTCATTTTGAATGTACACAAATAAAAATATACATTTTACTGTTTCGAATGACAGAGTATGAAACGATAAAGTATTAAGTTATTTCCCCAACTGAGGAACAAATTCAAGTGATGGCGCCGGCGAATCGCGCTATTAACAACATCGGTTCACTTCTGGCATTAACTTGACATCACAGCTGGTTCATTATTAAATGATTATTAATTCCTGTTCAGTATTAAACTTTGGACCGAACGAAAGATGCGCGAACTCAACTTTGCGGTATAGTTTCAGTTTCGATTCAAATAAATTCGTTTAGGCTTGGCATTTAAAATAGGCTAAAAGTTGTTTGTAATAAAGGGCACAATGGGCTATTTTTATAGACTACTATGCATTTATTATTATTATTATTATTATTATTATTATAAGTGGTTACTTATTTTTCATTTCTTGTTGTTTTCTGATTCCATTCATTTAAGGATTTGGCTATGGGGAAGTAAAATATGCATAGCCTATATGTTATTAATAGTGTTTATAATGTTAATGTTGTATTTTATTTACAGATCTTTTACACTATTTCTGAATACTAGCCTAATAATATAGGCCTAATGCGTGTTTCCCTCTCAACATGACTGAGCGCGCCACGCACAAGCGCGCATCCTTATAAATTCTAGGCTAATACATTTTAATAAAAAAGGCCTACATCATAAAACTCAGAAGAGTATGTATTTTAATATCTCTGATGTTCTCTGTTCTCTGGTTGTTAGACAGTAAGTCTGAATGACAGTTCATGCATGAACGTTAGGACTATACAGTCAATTATTACCTTTTTGTAGCTATTGTTTAAAATATTTAATTTACAACGAATTATATTGATTTATATCTTAATTTATTATTATTATTATTATTATTTAAAACTTACTGGACGAGGGCGACCATGGTAGGCCAACAGTCGTCATTTACCCTGTATACAGTATATCTATACAGAAGAAAGCCCTGTCTAGGCTCCTCGGTACGGGTTGTGTCGAACCATTCGTTAATCTGGTTGTTTGATGAGAAAAAGATTAAATGTAGTTGCAATAAATGCGTTAAGAATCCGTACAACTGCAGCAGAGGATGACTATTTTATTCTGCAGTTTGATCAAGATAAATAGCAATCTTGTGAACTTTACTTCTTAAAAAAATGTTTCCTTCATATCAGTAGCAGAAGATTATTAGCCTGTTGTTTATTTTTTATCAATACAGATACAAATACAAAGTTTATTAAAAGTAGGCCTATATTCAAAGTTAATACAATTATTTGAATTGTGACTAAAATATGCCTCTAAGTCTTGTCTTTAATAGCACCTTGCTTGAGATTTTTGCTAAAATATACACTTCAAAACATGTCAAACAACAACATAAATGATATATACATCATCCATATTTCCACATTTGTATTAATGACGCTATAACGCAAACCGAAAGTTTCTCGTGCGCACGCGATAGTTTCTCGTGCCCACGCGAAAGTTTCTCGTGCGCACGCGATAGTTTCTCGTGCGCACGCGAAAGTTTCTCGTGCCTACGCGAAAGTTTCTCGTGCGCACGCGATAGTTTCTCGTGCGCACGCGAAAGTTTCTCGTGCGCACGCGAAAGTCCTATTTTTTTTTTTTTTTCACAGGTCCCCTCAGGGGCTCCGTATAAATGTTTAGTTTTAAAAACAATTTTAAAAAGCTGGCTATGTCTATTTTGATGTTTCTGCGCAAGTTCAGCAGACAGTTCGGGTTTGTTCCGATCAGAGCTCGTGAGCGGAGAGCGCATTTCTGAATATTCCGCTCCGCTCGTTCATTCCGCAGGGTCGCTCGCTCAACCCAGAATGGCCTGCTGGTTCGAAAATATGTGGAATAAGGGCTGCCTCCGACTAATTTTTTTTTCTAGTCGACTAGTAGTTGTTCATTTAAGCCATTCGTGGACAAATCGCCGCTTTATATTAATTTAATTACTTAAATAGGCTATAGCCTACAGGATAATAAGCGTTATGACCGCACGCATAAAGCTTGCCACAACCGGTTAAAGTAATGATTATGAATGTGTCTAAATTAGCAAGGAGACATTTAATTGTTTAGTAATAAACTGGTGTTTTCTGTGTCGCTGCAAAGATGAAGTTGACGATGCGAGTCCGAGAGAAATGCACGCCAGAGAGAAATGCACATTTCATATGGATTATATAATCAGAGAGTAGCCTATAGCCTATTTATTTTGGTTTTAATATTTTCGTTTAAAAGTAGACATTTCAAGCTTTCTGTAATATATAGCCTATATTTCTCAAATCTGTGAGGCACAAGCTGAGTTTCGGCGCCTTCCAGTTCACATGCAATGCAAGTGATCGTGTCGGCGCCTTATTACATTGTCTTATTTATTAAATACGGGCAATTGATTGATAAAACATTGATCAAAATTAAGATACAATTTATACAAAACGAAAATCTTTTAAAAAGAGTTTTCTATAAAACAAAACTTAATGAAGTCGTCAAAATCATGTTTTACCAAAAACAGCGCCGTTTGCTAGGAGTGCGCCAGCGCCTCTGCCTTTCAGCGCCTCTGCCTCGCGAGTGGATGATAGCCCTGCAGACGCCTAGCAATGATATACCTTTAGTGGTAGTATACCTTTAGTTAAGTTATACCTTAAGAGTCTTCGTAGCGCGCTAAGAGACAATGTTATCGGAAAATGCAGCCCAGGTATGATGCGTAACGGAGATTCCCAATTCCTTCTTTGGTCAGAACCATGGAGAGCGATCGCGGATAGGTCTGTCCTATGCACCGAAACTTTTAACAATGCAACAAAATATTAAAAGAGCATCAAGCTATTAAAATCTATATCATGTATACGCACAGATAATATAACTGTAGGCTATATTAGTCAATATTTTTTATTAGGTTAAGCATTGATTGGATAACGTTTTTTTTTTTTTTTAATTTAACGTTTTTAATTTAAGGCCCACCCACAATTGGTCTGGCCCATCCAAAACTGGAATCCTGGCGCCGTGCCTGGCCTCTACAACCCACTTCCAGCAAAATAAGCAAGCTGACATCCAGTACAATTCTTTATCTTTTATTTCGAATATACACAAATTTCATTTACGTCTTTTAGTCCGTCAAGAGATTTAAAGCAGCGCTTTTGAAGAGTGTGCATGTGCATACATGCTCTAGTACGTAAGAACGAGCCTATGATTGAATCTGGATATGAAGCAAAATAACTGAAAAATGAGAATTTCACAACTGCTAGTTCAGCAGCGAGTCCCCCTTTTGTTTAATAACAGCAGCAGCTGAGCTGACATGAACAAAGTCTGATCCATATTACCCATGCTTCGAAGGAAGCAAGACATCTGACCTTTAGTACTAAGGAGTTCACATGCTCTATGTCACACATTAGATTAATAACCTAGAAATAGTTCAGAATCCAAATATTAAATTTTTACTGAATTGCTAAAACACATTTCTCGAAACCATCACTTACTTTCTCAAAACCTTCAACACAAAACCAAATCTTCAAACTGTATTCAGAGAACATCTGACTCAGACTCAGCCTTGACAACACTCTCCACACCTGGCTCTTTCTCGTTGTCCTCCTCTTCCTCCTCGTCCACCACCTCTTACACATACTTTTCCTCCTCTCCTTTTCAGATTGTTTCCATCTATTGTTCGTATCAACATTCAGTGCATCTGTGCCACCTATGCACTCAGAACTGGCTTATTTTGCACAGCTGAGTTGATTACATCATTAGAAATAAGTGTGAACAGTTTTGAGTCGATGTGTGTAAACGATAACAACTGTGTTTTAGTTGCGTTTAATTTTCCTGCCTGTGTTTAGCGTTTTGCAACACAAGTGCATCACAGTGCGATATGTGTTTAGTGAGAATGTGTTTAGAGTTTTGCAAAAAGAGTGCATGAGATTTGCAAATGGTGTCTAACTGCCTGAACTTGTTGAAGGATTTACAGAAAGAGTGATTTATTCAACAAATTGGTTTAGGCTATGTTGAGAATTTGGTTCAGAGTATTTTGGTTTATTGTTTTAACAATTCAGAAAAACTGTACATAGATTTCCATTAATTTAATTCATTTCTTTGTTTTAAAATGTTTAAAATATTAATACTTTATTTCCAGGTTTAAATTCAATAGATTTTCAATGTGGACTCGTTTAACTTTTGGATGTTACATATATACAAATTTATAATAGACAAAAAACAAATATATAAATGCATATTTATATTGCTAATTAAAGTACACTAGTAGAATATGCTGAGAGAATTCAGACTTCTACTTAAACTTACATTTCTATGATGCAAAATTCTGAGCAAGTTATCAAAATGCTTCTAACCTGGACATGTCAAATGAATAAATAAGTAAATAAATAAATAAATAAATAAATATTCTTGCTTTTTTTTATATACAGTACATAATTATGTTTTTATCAAGTCAATGCATAATTCAAGGTTTAGTTGTAATTAAAAGGCAAGCATATGGTATGACATACTGGTATACTGAATCATTGCCTTGATTTCAGTTGTTTTGAAATGAGTATGTGATGTTTGCTTTAGCAAAAATGTTTCTACATTTTTATTAGAGTTGTCAATTGATTAAAAATGGGCTCCTCACTTATTTTTTGCTATCTGCTCTCAGTAAGCATGTATTGGTGATGCAGTTTTCCCTTATAAAACATGAAGGTTTTACTTCAAGCTTGAATGGCTCTCCAGTTATGGAATTTAAGGGAGATTGGCCCTCATTTATCAATCTTGCGTAGAAACGGGCGTATATATTGGCGTAAGATTATGCTTACACTCCTCTCATCGCCTGATTTATGAAGCTGTGCGTACCTTTGAAATTCTGGTGTACGCAATACCTGCCCTTGATAAATGCCGCGGCTGAAATCGATCGTCATTAGAATAACACGCCCCTATATATTCAAGTCTCCGCTTCCCCCACGCCCTCATTTTACGCCATGGACACACGGAAGACGGCAAAGAAGAGAAACTTCTTTGAGAAAGAGAAAGCGAAACCAGGGAAGTGGAAAGAACCAAAATTGATTTCTAGATTTTTATTATTAATGACGCTTATTGTTATTTAGAAGAAGAATGTCGTTATTATTATTTGTATTATTATTATTATTATTTAAAAGAAGAAGAATGGCATTTTTATTATTTTGTCAGTCTGAATTATTTTTTTGGTCATTGAAAGCCTTTCATTACTAAACCCAGTCCGTGCATACCTGCTGGGCCTAACCCTGGCCTAACCGTCGTTTCAAAGAATAGTACAACGGCGAGCGCGTCGAGTATAAACGCCTCGTCCGTTTGGGGAGGTGCGCGCGCAGTCTGCGGAGACTCGCGCTGCGGAGCCAGGCGAAAGTATAAACAAGGCTTGAAACGTCAGGTAAAGCGCACAGGCTCGCAACTTAAGGAATACATATGCCTACAATTCAAATGCTTTGGTAAAGTCACACAAATTAAACATTGAAGTCCATGTTGCACAAAAATAAACACTGAAGTTTATAATTACTATGTTTTTGTTTTTTTACAGTGGGTCATAATATATTATATCTTTTAGTTTGTCAGTGCGTTTTGTGGTGTTAGGAATTGTTTTTTTGCGCATTCCCGCACTCAAAACGTGCGTACACCACCTCCTGAGCTGGCGTAGGATTTGAGCGTGCCGTACGCCAACGTCCATATTGATAAATCTCAAAGTCAACGTGGTTTTGGGTGTACGCCAGGTGTACGCTGGAAATTTGGTGTACGTACTTTTGATAAATGAGGGCCATTGTGTGTATTTTTAGCATTTTATTTTAAATAATCACATTAAATTAATGTCAAATTGACAGCCTTAACTTTAATTTGATCCTTCAAACTATTTGACTATTACTGGGATACATGGCACAAAAAACGTATATTCCTATAGTGCATTTTATCAATATTAGTATTCAACACACATGCTGGTAATGCCTGAAAAAAAATGATGGTAACTAAACTGTCCTGAAAGCTCAATGACAATAAGATCCACTTCTAGTTTATTGGTATCGTCTCGAACGCAAGATATTCAGATTGACTAACTATAATTCCACAAATGGTTTACATGCATGCCCGATACAGCTGCTCTCTAACCAGTTAATCTGTATCTTTCTCTAGACTAATTTATCCAGGGACTTTTTAAGGGGCACTCACCCGCCCCGAATGAAGTCCACAAATGTGTACTCAGATTCCACTTTGAAGGACAAAAGTGTTACCTAGAGAGAATGAAAAAAAGAAAGAGAGAGGATAGATAATGGAAGTCATTATGAAAATAAATCAGAAGAGGAGAGCGCTTGACAGGTAATTCATTCACACGTACCGTGCCAGAGTTGACGTATTTCTTTTTCCGGCCTTTCTTCTTAGGATTCAGAACCTGAAAGAAACAAAAAGACACCCATCAAGCATGGCTGAAAGGAATATGACATATTACTGAAGTGTCCTCATATGTTTTGTTTTTTTTTCTTTTATGATTCATGAAACATTTTTGGCACTTTCATGAATACGGCCCACGTTGTTGTCCCATTACTTTTTAAGAGGCATTAGAGGAGCATGTTTAGAACTAATAGATATGTTAGATAAAATATTATCTAACAAAAAATGACCCTGACATGAAAAGTAGCTAGTTTTCAACACATTAAATGTCTGTATTCCTCCTCTTAGCCTGTCTTCACCTTTTTGGTTGTATCTAACAATGAAAATCCAGTAAAAATGAACAGTATGAAATGAATATATACATAAACAATTAAAAACAAAAAAATGCTTAATATTTCTCACTATTTTTGTTTTTTAAACCAGTCAAAATAACTAAAATGTGTTAAAGTGTTGTGTTTTGCCAGAACTCACAAATCAATTAATCAAAATGAATTTGTAAAAAATTATGTTTTTACCTCATAAACATTGAATTGGCTCTGTCCACGAGACAGCTCTCTATAGCTGGTTGTAAACTCGCCGATGAAGTCATGACTGAAGAAAAATGAAAGCGTTTACTCATCTGAGGAATATTTAATGAACATTGCATGAGCATGCAGAGAAGAAATTATTTTGGCTAATGAAAATTTGACTTGAGTTATTCTTGTTATGCAGGGTAATTTATGTGTTCGTAAACAGAATATTTACTACCCACAAGGGGAACACAAGCCATGAAGAACAACGTACCTTCCATCTCTGTCCCAGTCATAAACATCAATCTTCACTGTTCTGGAGAGATCACAAACAAAATCAAACCTCACAGCAAGTCAATATCTAAAATTAAGAGCAGACAGCCTGAATTTTCTCAAAAGGTCAGAGTATAACGGGAGCCTGGTGAGTCCACAAAGCCAGTCCAAAATAACACCAGCACTGGCCGCTGTCTCACTCCAGCTAACTGCTGGGATTATTCCCACTGCCACAGTGACACAGCTGCCTGTTTCCACAGCTCACGGAACCAGCGGTGCTTCGTTTCAACACCTCAGAGCTCAGTACACAAGTCTGAGGGATGCTTTAAAGGTGCAACAAAAAATATATTCCTCTCAAAAATCATACACTCCTATCAAATAAGGTCAAAGATTATTTAAATGTTGGGGACATTGATACAAAGGAACTGGCTCTCAGAATGCACCCAATAATCCAATGCATAAAATCAATACTGATCTTTACTCATATCATATATTTACTGTATTAGGGCTGTCAACATTATGCACAAACCAAAATTTAAATATGCTTAATGCTTTTTTTTCTAATTCTTATTCTTATGAAGACTTCAGATGAAGTAAGATCTGAATCAACATCCACCAATGCTACATTTTTCTATAAATCCTAATCATTTGTCAACAAACAAGTATTCCTCACTTCAATGAGCTCTTTCTTTCTGCCTTAAAATTAATACATTGTTTAAATTAATATATTATTGGCTAACTGTGTGATTTGTATATGTACATTTCTGAAATACATAACTTGGACACAGTCACCTCTGATAACAGATCACTCTAAATTGTAATGTAGACATGCATTTTCTGTAAAGCTGCTTTGAAACAATATGTATTGTGAAAAGCGCTATACAAATAAATGTGAATTGAATTGAAAATGTGAATTATTTTTCAACATTGTTAGTGCATTTATTTAACGTTCTGTTCAACATTGTTAGTGCATTTATTTAACGTTCTGTTCTGTGTGATTTCAACAATCTGTATTTCTCATTAAATGAAGAAAGACATTCTGTATGGATAATATATTTCTTAATCAAACCCAGATGAAAAGTTAAACTAAAGTAATAAAAGCATTCTTTGTGTGGTGAAACAAACAATTGATCCAAAAACGAGCAGAGGATCAATGCACATGAAAAAAAACATCTAAATGTCTATAAAGTGGAAAAACTATAAGGTTTTAGAATTTAATGCTTTCAGTTTTTTATGCAGTTGTATCTGAGTAAAGAGCACACAAATGACATATTATTAAAAAGGAACTAAATGTGTTGACTAGGAAAAACATTATGAGTTTTATTACAATGAATTTTTTAATTGACAGCCAAAATGTTTTTAAACAGGAATATTTACATGTTTAATGAAATGAGTGAATATTTAATAACCAGTATTTTATTTGGAATAACATGCATCAATTAGTAGTTCACAGAAAGACCGGGAACATGTATTAAGACAGGTCGATATTGTTTTCACATCATCTTAAAGCAGGGTTATACTCTTTGTCAAGGTTTTAAAGAGCCTCACCTGTCATAGTCTCCATTACAGAGAGCTCGCACTGGGATGGTGAAGGGCTGCCACACAGGGTTCAAAGTATTCTTTACCACCTCTGTTTTGTGACAGATAGTGAACCTACAAAAGAGACAAATCAAAAAGGAAATCTTATTTAAAGGCTTGCTATGACAGCTGTATGGTTTTCTTTGAAGGAATATGTTTGAAAATGAATACCAACAAACTACAGGGGAGCATCAATACAAGTGGTTAACATCAAGAGCAGCTCATGGTGGGCATGAAGAGCCTCTTGGGTTTCACAAAACTACCATCCATAACCCTCTGTTATCAGTCAATTGAGCTAACACTTAGGGATCATTTTGTGTTTTATGGGTTTTTATGTTAAGACTGAAAACATTAAGCTAATACCATGTACTAAGCTGGCATGAAATTATGAAGATACATTTTATAAAGATATAAAATTATGCATCCTGATAAAGTTCCCTTGGCCTTTGGAATTAAAATAGCCCCACATCATCACATAGCCTTCACCATACCTAGAGATTGGCATGGTTTTATTTCAGTTAGCCTAATAGCTGGTTTGATTTGCATTGAGAGATGATCTTATGGAAAGTACTCCATGCCAATCTCTAGGTATGGTGAAGGCTATGTGATGATGTGGGGCTATTTTAATTCCAAAGGCCAAGGGAACTTTATCAGGATGCATAGTATCCTGGATCCATGAAGTAACTGGCCTTTAAAAATAAAAATCTGCCTGCCTCTATGGGTATTTAACATAGGGGTGTCCAGACTTATGCACCCTGTATTTTAAGGAAGAACATTTATTTATTTACGATACATTATTCATTCACAAAGAAAATTGGTGTTCTTAAAGGTTGGATTTTTCCTATTTTTTTTAATTAAGGCATTAAGTTCAATTTCCAAAAGATGATTTTTTTATTCCTCTTTTTAGTCAACTTTAGCATGGGTGTCTAAACCTATGCATAGCACTGTAACTGTCAATGACAACAACAAAAAAACTTTTTACCTGATATGACCCTTACAATGACTTTTGTTAGTGTAATATAATGTAGTTGTCTGGCTGATCATTTTTACGGGAATGGCCATAACCAGGGTTCTGGGGTATTTTGTCAACCTTTTATGTGTACCTTTTAATTGGGTTAACTCTCTCCATTCTGTCTGTTTTGGGGGGATAGACTATCTAAGTAATTTTATTATTTGATTATTATGCATGCAACAATACTTATTACTGTAATAATTTTCATTAACAATCATTTCTATACGCATGATAAGTAATAAGAACATTTTCTTAGCATGAGTTCGTGAAAGGTTAACTACTAAACTGAATGAAATACCATAGCCTTCTTCATGGCCAGTGTTTGCATATTTGGCACATTTCATTCTGTAATATACTAATCTACAGATCTGTGTACTGTTGTTATTATTCTACTGTTTAGATACCGTTTCTTACAGACAATGTCATGATCAAGTTTTAGTTTGGAATAAGAAAAATGTACAGAGGTCTGGACCTCGGTGACCTCTTAGCTTGCAAGGGTCATGGCTAGGGTCAAACTTCACCGCTGGCAAAATAGGCTTCCAATAAAACTTGGCTGCCTATACAGTATAAAGTCGAAATCGGTGCTACCTGACTAGAGAAAACAGAGGGGAAAAGGCCGTTGGCTTCCCTTTGGGCCAAATAGTTAGGGAAAACTTAATGCACTGGTTATGCTGCAGTCGAAGGCCACTCCCACCAGTCTGCCATGGATACACTTACAAGAGTCAAATACCGCCTTGCTCTAGTAGGAAATACTTCTTTGCAAAGTGAGTTACTTTTGGTTTCCAGTGAAGGATGCGTAAAGTTATAAGTAGTGGCTAAAGGCTGCAAAGAATCATAAATATTGAGAGAATACCGATAAAGAAAATCTGAAAAACATCTGTGTTTGTAGTCAACATTTCAAACTGGATGACCATGGACACAGTGTTTTAGGCCAAACGGGGGTGGAAAACTGACACACAAAAAACACTGCCATTCAGTCAGTTCTGCCCAAAGCAAAATGCCATCCGGTACAGGTAAGAAAGCTGTTGCCATAGTGTTCCATTTTTACCATAATGCTGTTTAAAGAGTAGACATAGTATGATAAAGTTTTCAGTGATAATCCAACACTTGCAATAAAACTACACTTGCAATTTGTACTATTAATAACCCTCTGTTGATCCGACAGTGGGCGGGGATACAAAAATGTGGAAGCATAATCCGTAGTTTTCACGAAAAGCCCTGGAGCTGGACAAATTAATGTATTTCTTGGTCCAGGTAACACAGAGAACGAGTAAACATTGTTCTTTTACATTATTATCGACATTGTAACAATACAAAGTGGGTTAAAAAATGGTTACACTTTATACTTTAGTTTTTATCATACCTGATAAGGGCACATTGTTAAGATGATGTTCATTAGTAATAGGAAGCACACTAAATACTCCTTTAGGCACTCATACTCACGTGCCATCTTCATTGCTGCGGTAAAACACCAGGAAGGGGTCGGACTTCCCGAAGAAATCCTTTTTATCCAACTTGTTAGCACAGAGTTGCATGGTTGCAATGTCCTGTTATAAAAAAACTTTGATTACTTTGGGATGGATGGGAATAGAATATTCCTAGAGCTACCAAAAACAAACAAGATGCACAAACAAGCAAACAAAGCACATGCACTCCTGACTCTGAGTCTTCGAGACTGGCACTATTATATCCAACAATGCATTTTAATTGCTGGCCTCAGTTAACATCTCTCCAGAGCAGGAGTTCAGGACACAACAAAGGCAAAATACTAGGACAAGAAATCATTTCCACAGAGAGGACACACTTGTGTTAGAGGAGAACAGCAATTTATTCATACATATTAATGCTGAGCGGAGGTCTCCAGTGTTTAGCTATTTATTGGTGCTGTTCTCTTCAGAATACCAGATCTCTGGGGAGACCCTCAAGACCAGGAGGGAAGTCACACATGCAACAGATTTAATTGGATCTTGATAGAGAGAGAGAGAGAGAGAGAGAGAGAGAGAGAGAGAGAGAGAGAGAGAGAGAGAGAGAGAGAGAGAGAGAGAGAGAGAGAGAGAGAGAGAGAGAGAGAGAGTGTCTAGGGAGAACTCGAGGAACTACGGTCGGTCTGTGTGACACACTGGACAGACAGCTCTCATCTGCCTTTTAAAACGGTCCGTCCCTCTTGGGGAGGAAGAAGCTGTATTTGAGGTGAACTGTCACGGCTTTCTGCCAAACACTCCCTGTAGCTACATACTATTACAAGGACACAGAGGGACGAAATTGTATATATATACATAATTTGTGCCATCTGAAATGAGATTTATGTGGTTTTATGGACTGGCCCAAGGCACTAACAGCCAAATTGTGAGTGGAATGACTGAAAAGAGATGGACAGGGTATTAACATGGATGGGACAAAATAGTGAGCCAAATGCTGCACTTGGCATGATTTTGCGGTCTTGCATTGATCGTCGTAAATCTTCAAGGGTGGAGGATTAAATGTGTCCAGGTCACATTTCAACCTGATATCTCCTTTCTTTCTTTTTTTAAATTCTTTTTATAAAGAAAATAAAGATAAGAAATGTTTCTTGAGCAGCAAATCAGCATATAAAAATTATTTCTCCAGTCTTCAGTGTCACATGATCCTTCAGAAATCATCTTTATATGCTGATTTGCTGCTCAATAAACATTTCTTCTTATTATCAATGTTGAAAACAGTTGTGCTGCTTAATATTTGTTTGTGGAAACCGTAATGTATATATTTTTTAGGATTCTTCAATGAATAGAAAGTTCAAAAGAACAGCAAATATTTGAAATAGAAATCTTTTGTAAACTTATAAATGTATTTAATGTAATTTAATGCATCCTTGCAGAAATCTTACTGACCCCAAACAGTATAAACTGTATATATATATGATCATTCTAATTTCTGTAAAAACATATATTTACTGTATTTTTATTTAAAATTAACATACAGTAAAATTTTATTTTATTTTATTTATTTTGCATAGTACTAATGTGAATTTGATGCACTTTAAGTAAATTAAAGTGCAACAGTTCTCCCATTATGTATGAATACTTTAATATATGACAAAAAATATCATCTATTATTTTTTTAAATATTTATTTTAGTTTAGTTTATTTTAGTTTAGTTTAGTTTAGTTTAGTTTAGTTTAGTTTAGTTTAGTTTAGTTTAGATTTTGCATTGCAGTAATGTGAATTGGGGAAGGAAATCTGCTAATTACCATAAACATTTTGTAATGCAAAACAAATCTTAATGGTACTACAAGCTTTCTTTCCATTAAACATCCACAATGGATTACCTTGAAAATCTAGATATTATTTTGCTTTTTCTGTCTCTCAGTACCTAACATAGCACAAAAAAAAGGCACTTCACCTCTGATATTTAAATACAATGCTTTAGGCATTCAGCTTGATGAAAGATAGTAGACAATGTGTGTGTGTGCATGTGTGTCAGTTTTGTACTGACCCGGCAATTGCTGAGTTCCTCAGCTGTGAAGATAATGTTCCCGCATTTCTTCCCTGGAATGCCCCTGAGAAAAGATAGATAAATGCTTTTAAACTTTCAATAAAATGTGGGCTAACGTTTTAAAGACAAGAGTTCAAGTAAAACCCTCGTGAAGACTGGCAGAGTTATAAGCACTCTGCGAGCCCACTCAAAATCAGGACAAATAAGACGACTCCATTTTTGTGTGCTTTTCACAGAGTTGCTGGAGCGTTTTTTGCTGCTAAGAGCTTTCTGCAGAACAATTCGATTGCACTGGCGGTAATGGTGGGCCACTTCAGGCGCTGAATAGCCCACATCGAACCTCTGAAAAGAACATGATTCACCTGAAAAGAGGGAAAGTGTAGGGAATGAGGGGGAAAGGTGATGAGGGTTAGCTAGAAAAAAAAAAGATTAAAGGCTGAGGGTGAGGACTGAAAGACTGAGGGAAAGGAGAGAGATTCTGTGAGGGAAAGTGATGGAACAATATAAACACAAAGACAGACACTGTACGCACATTGATTTTGGATCTTAATACATGAAGTTCAAAAACGAATTAATTTAAACTGAAATACTTCTGAGTGAAAGAGGATATTTAATGAAAAAAATAGAGATTTAATCTATAAATTGACTGGTTTGTGAAAACTAAGTAATGAAACATAAATGGGTTTGGTGATGTTGACTGAAGAGGAAAGTCATTTCAGAGGTAGAGAAAGTTATTATATGAAAGACATTGACTCTGATGAAAGACATTTTTTTCTTTAGAATAGCATGCAGCGATGAATCGTTCAAAATTATCAATAGGGTCAATTTTGATTTCATGCTGACAAAAACGATCCAATAGCATATACTTTAGTCTGGGTAGTCTACAGTATATTTGTCATAAAATTATAAAAGGAGATGATTGAATCCAGCTCCAAAGATCTGTCTCCATGGCCACAGAGACTCTTTCATCAATTTAAAAAAACCCATTCTGTGGTCTCATGTCATCTTTGCATTTAATTGGCTAAAACGGGCTTCCCATGGGAACAAATACCACTGCAACAGTTAGTGGCAGGTTAGTCTGATACTTTAATACAGCCTTTGACCCTCTATCTCTTGCATAAACTCACAATGGTAAGCACACATTGACCTCCTGACCACCCGCAGGGAAGAAATCCAGTTAAAGCTCAATGATGCCAAATAGAAATTTCGACTGAAGGACATTTTAGACAGGCAAGCGTCCCACCACGCCTCTCATCTCCCCCCTCCTGAGACACATGTCAGATCCAGACATGCAGGTAAGACTCAGTGAGGCGGATCTGCCATGGAGAAGGCTAGAGGTGGCATGGAGGCTGAAAATGACTCTTGCAGTGGGAAGTGTTTTATCAAGTTATCTCCAGTTGGCTGAGCTGTAATGAATGCAATTATATAATAGTTTTTAAAAATACATTGCTATATATTACTTTCTTGAAAATTTAACAGTGCATTGTGAAGAAATAAAAAAAAAAGAACACCAAGACTGCAACTCTAAAAAAAAGGGTGCCTTTTGTTTCCCTAATTAATGTGCAAGTAATATTGCCAGCAGCCATATCACCCTGAAGCCCAAGACTGGTTGCACACTGAAGCTAAGCAGGACTGAGCCTGGTCAGTACCTGGATGGGAGACTCCTGGGAAAACTAGGTTGCTGTTGGAAGAGGTGTTAGTGAGGCCAGCAGGGGGCGCTCACCCTGTGGTCTGTGTGGGTCCTAACGCCCCAGTATAGTGACGGGGACACTATACTGTCATAAAGCACCGTCCTTCGGATGAGATGTTAAACCGAGGTCCTGACTCTCTGTGGTCACAAAAAATCCCAGGATGTCTTTCGAAAGAGTAGGGGAGTAACCCCGGCATCCTGGCCAAATTTGCCCAGTGGCCTCCTAATCATCCCCATATACTGATTGGCTTCATCACTGTCTATATACACTGTCACGTATATATATCTTTCGGTGGCAGAGGACTGTAAAACTGTAAAACACTATTACGATCAACCATGTTACTTTTGGAAAAGCATTATCACAACAAATAGAAAATACATTTCGAAAGTGGTTTCAAAATGGAACAGCTTCATAAAATGACCCAAGATCACAAATGCAACATCCAAAGTAGAGAATAAACAATACAGGACTGAAAAAACACAAGCTACTTAGGGGAGTTTGGGAGTCCAAGGACACCACTAGAGGATTTTTTGCTGCACAAGTACAAAGACTAAGTAGGAGAGGGTTCAGCTTGTCTGAAGAGTTCACGTCTTGCCCCAGGCATCAAATCATCATGCTCAAGGTCACACGTGGCTCATCATAACCGTAGACTCTCTCATTACTCAGTACCAACCAATGTATAACTCAAGACAGCTGTCAGTGTCACTAACTCTGCATTCAATTTCCTGCTGCTATGGAAACAACTTATAAAGGTGAGCCGAGGAGGTTTTCAATCCCAACTTCTGCTGCGAAACAGGGCTTCATCACTGCTACCGAACACAAGAGAACAGGAAGTGCCACTAGTGTAAGTATACTGGAGCCTACAGAGAGGAAAAGAATGAGAGATAAAAATAAAATAAAAACGAAATAAAACTGATTGACAGGAGGGAAATGAATAAGGGAATAAATTAATAACATTTAATGAATGACATTTAACATTTCACGAAGAAATGTCTTTGTATTAAGAGTTATTGCACTCAAATACCTTGCTTTCATTTAAACCACATTGTGGAATGAAACTATTCATGGTCACAGGCGAAGAATACACTCTTTTCCAGCTGGGCTGTCACCTCTCTAACACAGCATATCTGACAGACAGAACAATAGCATCTCAAGATTTTATCGGAGAGCTTCAAACTCCCCACCACCCCCCATTTTACTGTGTCAGTGCCAAAAACATCCTCCCTGCATGTTTAATCAGAGTCCTCGGCAGACAGGATAAATCCGGGCGCCATTAGAACCGAGTCCCTCTTACAGGACACAGACATCCAACACTGCTGTATCTATGTCACAAACGCATCTTAAAAAGCACTTAAAAATATCATTCCAGTTCAAATTTGTTATTCAAATTAGTAATAGCTGACAAACATGAAACTGTACCCACATATCAATTGTATTCACATTTTACATCAATATACCAAGTGACATTGTTTGGCAACAATAAATAGTCTACAGATAGATAGTCCGACAGCCCCATTGGCTTCAAGCTAGCTACCTAAGCATCCCCTTACTCCTTTTCAATAATTATTATTAATATAGTTATAAATTATTAAATATATATTATATTGTTTATTATTACTATTAAATATGTATATAAGTATTATATTAAAAGTTCCTAATTACGTTTTGGAGGTGTCCTACAATAGGTTTACATGCATCCAAGGTAAAAAAAAAAAAAAAAACTTTAATTTTCTCATTATGCATTTGCAGCATCACCTCTTTTCTCACAGTGCCAATGGTTCGATCAAGAATTTTCCGAGAGCTCTGCTCTGATTGTCAGTCGGTTGTCATTGGTTTACTCTGATTAGTCAGATGGCCCAATCTGTTGTGACTGGTCAGATGGCCAAGACTGTTGTGATTAGTCTAATCTGATTGGTCAGATGACATAGTCCATTGTGATTGGTCTACTGCTTACAGTGTGTGTGTCAGAAATCAAACTCCCATATTCTGAATTTCAGCTCCAGATGTTTTCTCAGCACTTGTGCACACAGTGCTATGAACAGTAACAATGGTGTGACTCCTTATCCTTTGGAAGTGCATGCAAAGTGGATTTGCTTCCACAGCGCAGAAAACAACATCTTCTCGACATGCTGACAACACAAACTAAATGGTATCATAAATTATACTTTAACTAGATTTTTACATTTTCTACGTAAAATTTGACTGTGCTTACTCATGTTAAATTCGCCACCACAATGGCTTGAACTCGCTCCCACAGTGTTTGGAACGGTTTCTTTGTTGCTAAATGGTTGCTATGTGGTCCAAGTCAAAAGAGCAAGATTACGATATTCTGGTCTCTAGATAGACGCAACTGGAGTATTGGATTTTTCTCTATTTTATCATTAAACAGTAAATATAAGTTACTTAGAAAAGTAATAAAACACCTCTCGATAACAAGCTCAACAATCTAAACTCTCATTTATGGCACAAACAGTACAGCACAACTTCTAATACTTACATTTATTGGTTTGTTCATAAAGCATATACCGTTAATTATTAACTGAACATCAGTGTATTTTATCATATTGCTGTTGTCGCTTCGTGTCATGAATAAAAATGGCCCTCAACTGTAAAAAAAACAAAAAAAACAGTACAATGCACAGCCTCTTGGGGCTTTATTACTTTAATTTGTCATACAGCTCTTCAACGGGCATGTAAATGTGACAAAATCATGCAGCTAAGCTTTGTTGTTCATGTACATAAAATGGTATCATCAATATAATGGTGCCTCATAAAGGTGAATTACATGAATTTTAAAATACTCAAGCTTCTAAAAATACAGTTCGAGAGACGAGCACGTTGTGTTGCTGAAGTACGCTGCAGGTTCAGCCGTGGGAACAGACTGTAGAGAATGAGTAAGCCGGCCAATTAGGCAATGATGGTGGGGATTTAGTGAGCATGCATTAACTGATCTCACTGTAGGAGAGATACTGTTCGGTCAGGGCAGGTTAATAGCTGTCAAAAATGCCCTGCTCCAAACAGCACTCAAAACACAGATTGTAGAAGTGCATATCACAGCAATTAAGCAGCAGATAAATGCCTGTCGGAAAGGAAGTATTGTAGCGAAATGCAAATATATTCTGTATCTGAAGTGCCGGATCCAGATAAGGACGGTGATCATGTGACCGTTAACTCGATTATGCATTATAAATTTTAAAGGCCACACTGTGTTTGCAGGTCTCTGGCTTACGGACTCGGCGCACACACATCTGGCGCAGGAGTCGGGAACTGTGCTTAAGTTCTAAGCCCATGGTTCCCTGACTGAGCCCTCCTAATAAGCCAGAGATTCATTTGAAGGTCAAAACAGCTGTGTGCACAGATAAAAAGATCTTGAGATACGCTTAACCTCACCCACTAAAATAGCATCACCAGAATACAATGTAAACAGAGATATTCATGTGCTTTTGGACTTTTTTAACTTATATGGGGATTTCAACCGGAAATGCAAATTCTGTCATGCATTTCTTTCTTCTGCAGAAAAGATTTTGAACTGTTTTTTTCATTGTACCTAAAAAAAAAAAAAGAAATCTTCTACATATAATACATATACAAGTTTAGACTGACATGGGGTTGAGTACATTACAGAATGTTCATGTTTGGATGAGCAATCCCTTTAAGCCGCTAAAAATATGAGGAAATTGATCTTGGTGCACCAAGTTTGAATATGCAAATAAGATTTGAGCAAAAGTAGAGAGGAATATTTTTGGGGAGTGACGACTTTGTGTGACTTTGAATATACAGTAGTGCACAAATTACATGGGCTATTCTTAGAGGGTGGATAATTCAAGACAAAATTGTCATTTTTAAAGGGACACTTCACCCATTTGCATTAAGCTTTGTATCGTTAGAAACCCAGTCATATTTTTGAATGATTGTGCATTATTCCCTAATTTTCCTCTGAGACGGGAGAAATACGGATTTTAGTGTTGCAGTTCCTGCTTATAATGATGTAAAAATCGTCATTTTGCGTCATTCTGAGCAGGAAGTCCCATATCTTTGTAGAGGGGTTGAGACTACAAACACTCGTTCCTTATTTTTCCAGGGGGTGGGACCCACTCACGCTACAGACCTATTACAGATCAGTGGGTGGGACTTCACTTGCAGAAACTAAAAGCAATATCCGCCATCTTGTTTGGAAGCTAAGCTAACAGGCGCTGTGGAGCCAGATGTGAAGTTATGACACTGGCGGAAGGTACTCAATACGAAATGGAAGAAGAGGATTTCGAAAGTCTGATGCTCGAATCAAATGTTCGTGGCTTTATCTGATTCTGATTTTATTATCTGGAGGCAGAAGACCTGCCTGTCACGGACGCGCACACTTGCGGACTGAACATCCCGGTACCATACAATAATTCACCATTTCGAAAGAAATACAAACGAGGAGTAATTCACTAATGAGTTCGCCAACTAACTAGAAATTTTGTGTGAAATGAATTTCAAGCTCTGATGATAGCTAGCCTTGTAGACGGAAGAGTGATTTCTCTGATAGGCGGATACCTCATAGGCGGTGTTCTGGATTAGTGGGAGTGGCTTGCAGAGCTGTGCAATGTGGTGCATTGTGGGAGTTGTTGTCTTCCATACAAATGCGCCCTAAAGTTACTTTCTGTCTTTCCTCAGTCAAGAAGGCACCAAATTCGAAATTTATGTCACATTTCGACTACATATATGACCCACAATAAAGATGAATGTTCCCACGGGTGAAATGCTCCTTTAAGTGAACTATTTATTTACTCTCAGTTATTGGTAGCACTTTACAATGAGGTCATTTGTTAACATTAGTTCATGCATTAGTTAACATGAACTGACTATGAGCAATATATTTTATACAGCATTACTGAACTTTTAACTTAACTAAACTTTAGATTTTTGATCGATATTTTCACTACAGAACAGATGTCTCTAGGTGTCAAAGTGTGTAGAGTACCAAAAATATAATTGTTTTCCGCGCAAAAATCCATTTCAGCTACTGATGTCTGTGATAGCCATCATCAGTACACCGACTGTGGTGTGTTTGGCAGTTTATCTGGACACACTTATACATCTCAGTGTAAGCCTGTGACAGCGCTGCTACTATGATGAATGTCTCCAACACTGAGGGTATTTTCACAGAAAATGTCATGCTTTCTTTTTAGCTAATTAGAACCTCAGTTTGAGTATGAAATAGATTGATCGAGTGTGTATAAAAACACATGGGCGTAACATTTGGTAATTTGTTTTTCAGCAGTGACCAATGACAAATTACCCACCTTCTGATGGGGTAATTCTTCCTACCTGCGTGGCGAGACATATTTTTGGAGCTTATTTGAAATATTTTCAATACTCATACATAGCAAATAGATTGCATTCTGCGACAATTTAAAGCCCTGAGCCGAAATATTGACACCCAGTCCTGTTATTGTACACCATTTTACATTCTCTCCTCTCAAATATTCCTGGACCAAAACCAGGTTGTCTATAAATATTTTGCTCAGCCTGACAGTATATGGCTCTCTTCTATCCACGCACATTTTCTCCACAAATCCACCACGCTCACATGTGGAAATGAGGCCGGAGAAAAATCAAGCCCGAAGGGCCCTGAATGTGTGGCGGAACCTCAAATCCCCATCTCTGAGCATCCCGTGGCATCTCTTATCCTTAGGACTCCCTTGGCCTTATCTTGCGAAAACAGAGGGAATTAGATGTATTTGCCCAAATGCAGTGCTATGTAATTGAAAAGCCACTAGTCTTGGTGGGTTGCCATAGAAACCAGCAGGTAATAGAGTAGTACCTCTTCCTCCACACTTCCACCCCAGTGTGTTACAGTATCTGCCCACTAGCTCTTTAGAGAGACGGGCTGACCTACTAAAATATGCCTATTGCCGCCAACCTTTTTCCTAATCCGCTGCTCGCCGCTTGCACAGCACAGCAGAAAGCGTGACATAAAGGCCAAAAGGAGATGGTCCATTTAGTGTTTTTTGCCCCATGCCGTGTCACCATCAGACGCATTTGCAAAAAGCTTGCTGTCTACCATGCTGTGATACAGAGCCGTTCTTCGAGGAAAAAAATCAGCTGTTAGAGAGGACTTACAAACTATTTTTCATGTCATTCAGGGGTTTAGTCACACAGTCTAGCCATATCTTCAATATTTTTTATTTTGCTTGTTAAAGTGGCTTAAAAAAAAGCTTATATTCCGATTATTAAGGAAAGGCATGTGAATTTCACATGTGAACACACTAATCACGTGTTTTGCTTCATATGTCATCCATTATTGTTGTTAACTAAAATTAAAACTTATATTAAAACCTAAACTTTGAGTATAAACTATAAGTTGAAATACTAAAATTACTTAAACTAATACTGAAATAATATTAAATAAAAAAATTAAAATCAAATTAAAATAAAAACTGCAAATCTAAAAATAAAATCCAATTTAAAATATTAATAAATATTATAATAGTTTATAAATAATGCAAAAATAACTATGATTTCATCAAATTCTGGATGTATGAATAGTTTAAAACCTTAAATTATGTGATTGTTATATTCTTAAAAAAAGGTAAATGTTAAATAGACAGATTTTAGTGTGTGTGTGTGTGTGTGTGTGTGTGTGTGTGTGTGTCTGACAGGGTTGATACATTTATATTTACCATAATTTAAAAAAAAATCTATATTATTTTGACAGTTAAAAAAATTAACAAAAAATAAAATAAAAAATAAAACCTAATTTAAACTATCAATAAATACTAAGTATATAAATGATGCTAAAATGACTGCATTTGAGGATTTTCTGAAAATTGCATGTAATTCACAAAATCATATATGATTCTGTAAAAATTCATGCGGTTCTTCCGTAAGGCCAAATGCAAGCGCAAATCCCTTTGAAGGCATCATCCAGACATCCTATTCTGTGCTGCTGAAATAGATCATTGATGTGACCCAGATATGCTGGACAGTGGCAGCCTGTATCTTAGCATTAAAATGCCACAGTCTCTAGATACAGAGTGTCATCCTTCCTCAAGTCGTAGCTTAATTAGTTTCCCTTTTTAACCCCCCGCCAAAGCTTCGGGATCTATTCGTACGCAGAACTGATCTGGATTGATATAGAAAGTTCGCTTTTGAGAGACCCCAAACAAGCACCTCGACCGCGGTTAAAAGCATCGATTTTCGAAGTGCCGTCAAAGAGCTGGAGACCGTAAAAGGATTTTGATCCACAAGCTGCTCGAAAAAGATCAATTGATCAAGCCTTTTCTCTTATAATCATGGTGAGAGCACTTGCTATATAAATGAGCTCAGCTGGACCATGTAGGCTAGATGAACTTATGTCTTCCATGTGGTTAAATCCGTGGCCTGAATAGAGACCCAATAGGATTTGGAGAATTTTTCAGTACTGTTTCCATGGTACTATTTCTTCTTCAACGTCGTATCAAATAATCAAAGACTTACGAAAGCACCCGCTCGAGTCTTGACCCAGTGGACCCAATAATCTCTCCTAGAGTGCAGAAAGTCTGGCCGAGGAAGGACTGTGAGAGACAAAACAATGAAGGTACATCACAGTTATGTGGGTTCCCTGCTCCACAGTCACAAATCAGCAGTGACAGTCCTGTCTGGAAAATCTCAGAAAGATGGTATGAGGACTCACCTTGGATACTGTATGTCACTGAGTATAAAGACAGGTGAGGCCTGGCTGATGAAACTCTAAGCAATGGAAGGGGTGAATCAATGACATGGAAATGCATACAAAAAAGCGAGCAAAAAAAACAAAAAAAACAGGACGAGACTTTGAGAACTACGACAGACTGTTTTTCATGCAGTTTTAAAGGACACAGAGGGTCTGGGCTTTGAACATGACAACACTTTTTTCTTTTTAAAAGAATGAGAACTGAAAAACAAATCACATTCCCTTTGTAACTATTTCTGACATGACGGAAAACAAGCAATGGATAAATTACACTCATTTACAGCTTGTACCTTCTGTTATCCATATCCATCGTAGCAGGAAAGAGATCAAATCAACAGAGTAAAACTAGCAGGCATTGCATCGTGGTTCTTGTCTATTCATTAGAATGCAGGAAACGGCATGTGAGACATTAAAGTTTGCTTACATGTTTTGAGATGTTTGAGCTTCTTGAATCCACATTGTATCTGTGTCAAATAAGCAAAAGATTGAAAATGAACTGGAAGATCATTTCTAAGTATATTATCAAGGGATTTGTTTTTCCGAAACTAAGGGCAGAAAAGTTCCGTCATCCACTTACACGTCAAACCGAAGGTTCTGCTTTTCTTCGAAGAAGTAATCCAAGACAAACTTCCTTACAAAGTCTGGGTTGAGAGTGTTGTCAATCACTTCTGTTCGGCCAGACTAAACAAGAATAAAAGATGCATCATTAGCTAAAAAAAATGCCATGGCAAGATAATGAAACAACATCTTTAGAATCAAACTACTGTAATATTGCAAAGTATTGTCTATCTATCTAAAAAAAAAAATAATAAAAAAAAAAAAAAAATAATTAGGTACAACAGGCCTTTAAGTCATTTTTACCACCCAAAAATATTAGTGAAAGAACATGCTTAATCTTGTCAGAAGGTCAAAGAAAATATCCTCATGTTTATTTTTTTGTGCAATATTTCTAACCCTGTTGCCAAAATGCCAATATAAATGCAGTTTAAAACCCTGAATTGTGTCATTTTGTTATATTATTAGAAAAAGTAAATGTTTAAAGAGTACCTATTTTATGATGATTAAAAAAAACACAGAATGGCTTAAAGGGTTGATACATTTTAAGAATATCTTATTTTGAAAAAAATTCTTGTTTACATTAAAGAAGAATATATATTTTGCCATTTATAAACACCACTATTCCTCCATTGAAACATGATGGTTGAGATGAATAGAACAGAAAACCGTAAATGAAGTTGATATTATTCACTCATCTGCATGTAAAATCTGCACAGAAGGAATCACTGATGTGCCAAAGCACAATAACAGTTGCTATGATCATATTTTCATGATCAGAAGCAAAATCAGCCCTCAGACTTCCCTTCTCTCCGCAGACTCAACAGCAGCCTGAGCTCTGCATGAATGTGGGGCAGGAATAGCAGCTCAGTGTGAGCTCGTACAGCTTCCTGCCAACGTACACATCCCTGAAGCAATCAGACAGTGATTCCCATTGGGCAGGAGTCCTCGGCGGAGCTCACCGACGGCACAGAGTAATGAACTATTGATTCCTAACTCAGATTCAGACCCCAGATCATGTTCTCAACACCCCAGACACATAATCCCACCTATCAACTTAGTATCCACGCTTTCCATTATCTGCTCCTGGAGAAGTTCCTGGAGCCGATCGGTCCTTGACTAAAGGTTCAGTGACCGCTGGTCGCTGCATTATCTGTTTAGGGGAGCAGGCTGTTTATAATGCAGTTGCTATGCTTGCTTTTGGAGGTCGGCTACTTGTAATGTGAGTGGGCACTTGAGTGTTGATATGCATGCGGAGAAAGCCACTGGTCCAGATACACGCTAGCTATTTAAAAGTACAGTGAATATTTCATGATGCCATCTGGAGAGCGAGATATCTCTAGAGAAGTCCAGAGCGCTCGCTGCATTCCTCGAGTTTTCAATGGCAAACTACTGTTTTTTTTTAGACTGGCGATTCTTTGAACAATTAGTAGTTGCATTTACAATTCTGCCAAAAGGGTTGTCATAGGATGATTTTAAAACACTGAGAAGCAATCTAAAAATCACATTGAACTGTACAGAACCAGAATTGTGCTGTCATTTTTTTATCATTATTTTATAACAACTTCTTTGCAACTGTCCATTTAGCAAGGCATAATAATTTCTGTCATTTCTACTCCATTGTATGAGTTTTCAAACTTTATTATTTCCATCGAGTTGAATTCAAAGAGGTAAAAAAATACAATGAATTTCAATGAATTTTATTTATTTTTTAAGCAGACTTAAGTGCTTATGGCTAATAAAACTATGTTAAAAAAATTCTCCCAGAATTAGATTATCATTCATATTTTTAAATTTTTTCTTATGCTGACCAAGGCTGCATTTATTTGATAAAAAAACTGCAATATTGTGAATTATTTTATTATTGTGAAATATTTTAAAATGCAATTTATTCCTGTGATGCAAAATCAGCATCATAACAGTCTTCAGTGTCAGATATTCCTTCAGAAATAATTCTAATATGCTGATTTGCTGCTAATGAAGCATTCTTATTATTATGTAGAAAACAGTTGTGCTGCTTAATATGTTTGTGGAAACCCTAATGCTGTTTTTTAAGGATTCTTTGATTAATAGAAAGTTCAAAATAAAAGTAAAAAATAGAAATCTTTGTAACATTACAAATGTCTTTACTGTCACATCTGATCACTTTAATGTGTCCTTGCTTTATAAATGTAAAATCCAATTTTGTAGATAGGCCTAGTAATATTGAATGTTCTAAAAGAAACAGTCTCATGAGATTTATCTGGAAGGCAAATAATAGAATGCACATCATAAAAAGAAAAGAAAAACAGAGCATCCACACAAGCGCAGATAAGAGGAGGATGGAGGAGAATATAGACTGATAGACACAACAATCTGATAATAAACCGAATTGAAAAAAAAAACATGGTGGATACAAAAGTGCAACAATGAATCACATCAATAAAACTGCAAATTGTGTCCTAATTGCAGCTTGTGAAGTCGTGGCCAATGGACCATGTTAATTGATAATACAGTTTTTCAAGAGGCTAAAACACAGCATGCTGAGCACTATGTTCTGTTCATGTATAAAAAGCATACTAACCTCTCTCCACTCTTTAGTACCAATTCCTTGAACATACAACACAACCACTGTGAAGAGAAAAATGGAAAATAATGGTCAAACACAGAAAGAAACAATCAATAAATAGATAAAAAAAACACCTGCAACCTGTGCACAGTCTGTTTCCTTAAGTGAAGCTAATGGAGGTGCTTCACTGAGAGCTTCATCCTACCATCTAATTAGAAAATGGCTTGGAGAAGTGCCTACTTCATGGGATGTGACCAGTATGGAGTATTAGTCCCAAATCCAGGCCCTTTAAGTGGAAGTGTGCAGGAGCAGGTGTGAGAATCTAATTCATCAATAACTTCACTGACTCATTCAAGAGGAGTCCAAACAGGAAATACCCTGACCAACAAACAGACTGCAGCTCTATGGGTGGTCATTTGAGTAGATGTCAGAAATGACTTGACGAAACACCATTCAGTCCAGCAAGATCTTGAGGAATACTAAAATGCCACAAAAAAAAGGACTCGTCCCTTGCTCTATAATCTGCTGAGAGACCTCGTTCTCAGAGAAACTGTGATATTTGTGTCTGAATATGGATGATGGATGGATGGATGGATAATAACCATACACATATAACTTCAGAAATGACTCTATCTATTTTGCATTACTAAATGAGGTCAAATAATGTAAACAAGTTCACTATCCTGTTAATTATGTCAGTTAACACTCATTCCACCCCAATGGATTTTTTTTCCCTGAGAATAGCCCTGGAATTTAATCACTCTGAAATAAGCCCAAAATAACATTTCTTGTTTTACATGATGCAAATGTTACTCAAAACAAGGCATTATGAATGCATCTCTCTGTTGCACTGAACAAGATTAGACTGACCACATTCATTATTTTCAAGTCCTAGAAAAATCTGCAGTAACAACACTGGGGCGGCGATTTCACATAAATTACATGGAACAATCATCAGAGCACAAAAATCATTTCAGGAAGAATAGAGACACCTATTCAGGTATGACCTTTGCCAGATCAACCGAGGAACTGATTTAGAATAAATCTCAGTGCAAATTATGGCAACTCAGATGTCAGTCAAGCGTTTGATTGCTGTGAGCATTAGGGTGAAGGATTAATAAATGTTATAATTTGGGCTTCTCTGACTAAAGCAGGTTTAAAAAGGCAAGTTGAAATAAGAGTTTTTTTCTCCTTTTTCAACTTTCCTTCCAAAGTAGTCCCTTTGATACGTCTTGAAAAAGCAGAGGGGGCAAAAAAAGATATGTCCTAGGGGTACAACCCTTTCAGCAATGGCCTCACATACCAAATAGCCATGAATAACTCATCCGAAACCTTCACACTTGTTTTCAAGGCAAGAGAAAAATAATTCATGTGAATAGCATTCACAGCTACGCAATTGACATCAGTTGGGAAGAGAAAATGCTTCGTGTTTGACCCTCTGAGAAAAAAAAAAAACTTCTGAATAATGCAATATTAAAATACGGTCACGTTTATATTATCATGCAGGACGACCATTTTATTACCCTTAAGAATAGTAAATACAACTCAGTCAGAATTATTATACCGGTATGCTCATTAGTCAATCAAGAAGGTCTAAATGAATATGTATGCAGAATTTTAAATGCTAGCTATATTAAAGCTTTTTGCATGCAGTCTTTTGAGCCGAATTTTAAATAAAATAGCTTCCTAAATACTGGGCAGTAAACAATGTGTTCTGTCTATTATTTCTAAAAAAAACAGTACGAACACATTATATCGCAGTAATAAAACCATAATAAAAACCATAATTAAATCCAATTTTGTGTAAACTTCCAATTTAATAATCAGTCATGGAAGGGATTTTAAATATACAATGATATATATATATACACTGAACAAAATTATAAACGCAGCACTTGTTTTTGCCCCCATTTTTCATGAGCTGAACTCAAAGTTCTAAGACTTTTTCTATGTACACAATAGGCCTATTTCTCTCAAATATTGTTCACAAATCTGTCTAAATCTGTTAGTGAGCACTTCTCCTTTGCAGAGATAATCCATCCACCTCACAGGTGTGGTATATCAAGATGCTGATTAGACAGTATGATTATTGCACAGGTGTGCCTTAGGCTGGCCACAATAAAAGGCCACTCTAAACAGCATCTGAAATCGAATACTTCACTACTATATAATATGCGAAAAAACAGTATGCCAAAAGAGTAGTATGTCTGAAATACACAGTATTCCAAAAAAGTAGGCAAAAAGTACCCGGATGACCTACTAGTTCTGCCGTGATTCTGGAGTGCGCATTCATGGGCTGCGTCCGAAAACTTAAAAATGCTTTGAGTCATGTTAGCTTCTCTTCCTGTCTCCTAAGATACCTTCATCTGATAGATTTTTTAGGGCAGGATAGATGTATCCTTCACTACCTTTGGTATCCCACAATCCTGTGCGTTCCATTCAGTGACAGTTGAGCTAGAAAAATAAAGATGGCGTCTGAAATGTCTTTGGATGTAATTTCTAGCGAGAAATTACTATTTTAGTAATTAAATATTTGCTTAGTTATCGCCAAAGCTCGCACTATTTTGCTGTAGATCATTAAACTGTTAAGCTACATCAGAAGTCTGTCCGAAATCAGTTTAGCAGGTACCTTTGTGCGCAAACGCTGCCTACAAAGTCATAGTCAGCTGCCTAAGTTTTCGAATGCAGCCATGGACACTTTACTATCCCATGAGGCCACGAGAGAGGATTTACGAATGGCAGTGAAGTGACGCAACTAACGCTGTAGGTCACGTGACAGTAACAACATGGCAGAAGTAGTACGCCCGAATTTAATTCATACTATCCATATTCATACTAAATAGAACATACTTTTTTAGCAGCAAGTAAATTCAAATGCAGCACCTACTCAGACAGTATGCGATTTCAGACACACCAGTAGTTTCAGTTCATCACACTGGAAATGGAAGCGTATTGCATTGTGAAACACAGTAACCTATAGCGCTCTTTGTTGTATGCATCAATGTTTTGGCAAAATTAATAGGTTATAACAGGTATTCCATGCATACAGAAAAAACTGCATTCTGTCCATAATATCTAATGCAGAAATAATTATTAAAAAATACAGATGGACTGCTTTGGACATGACAAGGAACAACCACTAAGGGCCCGTTTACACCTGGTATCAAGAAACGTTTTGGTCGATCGGATTACAAGTGGACGACGCTAAATACAGGTGTAAACGGGGTCTAAAACGTTTTGAGCTTGTCCACATTCGACCACTTCCAAAAGAAGTCCGAAAACGCATTCAACCAGATTGCTTTCATAAAGGTTTTTCGAACACATTCGACCACATGAGCATTTACAGATGTAAACATTATGGATTTAAACACAGCCGAAGATAAAAAACGTACCAAGCACAATGTTCTCTCACGATTCCTGATTTCTAACACTCACTCACATCGTTCGACGTGGTCTTGTGGCTGTCAGAGCAGAAACGAAAGCTGCTGCTCTCCGTATGTTTTTCCGTCATCTTCTTTCACATTCATATGTAAATTGCTCAAGCTTATTTCGTCCATTAGATCGGAAGATCTGAAAAAGCCCATCCATTTACCCACCCATAGACCCTCCCTTTGAAGAAATCAGTACAGAAGAGGTCAAAAGTGGACAAAAGAGACGGATTAAAAAACACGGTGTAAACAGGAATGTGTCTCCCTCGTCTACTTGTGATCAGATCGACCAAAACGCATCTTCATAAACAAGACTCAAGACCTAAGATCAAAACTCACCTGGTGCTGACCTTGAGAATGTGTCGACATCCAGCAAACTCCTGGAGAAACAGAAAAACAGAGATGCTAAAGCACAAAACAGACAACAAAATAATTGCTGGCAATAAAAAGCCAAGAAAAACAATCTAGATGATCATTTTTGTACTGTTTTATTGAACAGATGGTTGCACAGAAACAAAAGCAGCTTCTATGTTTGTCGTATATGAACAAAGAGACTCATTGATGCTCAGGTCAGAGCAGGCTTGAATTTTCTCCTGCCGAACATCAATAATGAAGGTCTTGAACATCAAAATGAGTCAACATTAAAATCAAAATTGACCCCTATTTACTTTATTATTCTTTTTAAGAATACAGTTTCCTTGTGTTCATTGAGTGTTTAATCACATTTTTAATTGACATGATAATGATGGTTAATGAGTAAATAAATAACACTTTTAAGACATTTTGGAGATAATGCATTATCATCAACATACATAACGAATGATAAATGATTTTTTTGTCAGCAATATCTTACCCTTGCTTTTTTAATGCATGTTCCTGGTCATGCATGATTCACCAAAATGTAATAACTTGCTCTTCCTCTAAAATGACTTTGCTTTACAGATAAATTCATGAATTTCTTACTTTAACAACTTGACTTCATTCTAGTACATAACAGCCAGCTTTCACAATCTTATCAGTTCTCACATGATAAAATCAAGTCTCATCCTACATTTTTCACATTGCGTATCTTGTTTTAATTCAAAATGCAGCACACTACAGAAGTTAAATGGGTTGTGAAAAGCATTTCACATTGACCTTATCTCTGTAAACTAAAATATATTTCAACAGGGACTAGGCCTATTGATTTAAAGTAATGTTTCATAACTGCTCTGATGGCAACAACATCTATTTAAGGTTTGAGTTTCCATCCATCAGTCTGTTATTGGTTTCTGACGGTGCATTTAAATTTAAAGACCAGACTGTTTTAAGACAGGCATGATGGATGACCAGTAACAGGAACCCATAGATATTCTCTCAAAGGAGAATTGTGTTTGTGGAATAAATAGATAGAGGAATAGAAGAAAAGGCTAGGGAAGTACAGCAGAGAGCACATTAATCCATCCGACCGAGCAGAGAATCGATTCCATCTCTAGTCTGCAGGATGCGGCTCTGAGCAACAGGAGGTATTGCCTGACATCTGGTGTGACGCCAGCTGTGACGTTTTAAGCCCGAATAAACGGGTCCTGAAGCTCTGGCATCTCAACAGGGAGCGCTTTCACGTGTGCCATACTGAGGGGGATCCCTTGACATACCGTGTGGCTTGGGTTATTGGGTTTTAGGTGATGACCTTGATCAGAATAAAACCGGAATAACATACTTCTTTAGGGTTGGGCATTTTAGTCGACAGTCTCGACACACCACATTGAACACATGAACTTTATTACTGGATGTAATACAATCACCAAGAAATTCAGCAACCTCCAAATCAGGTTATGACGATCAGCTGATACATAATTCAAAGTTTGACACATGCAAAAAGAGCCCGGTAGACCTATATCTGTATCAGCTCACTTCGTTTTAAACAAGACATGAAAACTTCACTCAAAGGAAAACAGACTGACAGTACAGTACAGCATTTTCCTTTCTGATGCTGCCAGGTTTGAGTCATACATTCAATTAAATATACAGAGAAAATGGTTTCCTTTGCTTCTCAAAATATGATCCCAAATATTTACAAGCTTACAAGTTTACAAATTTACAAGGAATTTACAAGCTTTCCCTGACAAACGCAACAGATCCTTTAAGATCTCCGGGTCTGAGAGTCTTCAACACATTCCCTCTGGTTTCCATCCAGACTTTCCCTTATCGAGTGACACAACGGCATCTGGCGCAATCTGTGTTGACAGTGACAAACAACCTTGATGAATTGGCTTCCCTTGTGAACAGCTTCCACAATTTGCCAGCATTATGCAGTGACAGAAAGACACTCTTTCACTAACTTGTTGCTGTGCAGTGTGGTATCCGTTTTGAATGCTCGTATGCGACTTCATAAAAGATTAAAGTTTCCCTTTGGAGTTTCGCATATGGGTAACTAACTACTCAAAGCCATCAAAAATCTAATTGCTGGTTGCTTTCCATGGTAATTCCAAGATAGAAGCACAGTTAGTATGCATAACACTAATTAAACATGGACAATGTGTGTGGACACCAAAAACAAAGGGTTGAGTGATGCTAAAATTCAAAGGGTGTGGGATAGGCCTACATTTTTAGGCAGCGGCTATTTGCACTAAGTGTAAATAGCAACTAGTTAGTGAAAATAGCATATTTTCTTAATGATAAATGCTATTTACACGAAATACAAAGAGCGATAGTATTTTCTGTAAATAGTAGTTAGATGCTATAATTATAAATAGTGGCAGATACTATTTGCACTTCAATTTTGTTGTACATTAACGGTATGCAATAATAACAGAGTGTAAATGATTTTATTTATTACAATTATTAAATTGATGCCGCCTTTTTGGGACAATACAGCCCTCCCTACACCTACACCCTAACAGATAAACACTTTATTATTAAACACACGTTAGACACTTTATTTCCACTTTTCGAATGTTTTCTTCATTTTTATTGAAAATAAATGCCTTTCCGATCTGATATGTATGGAGCCCCGCACAAAACATGCACGAAAAAAGTAAATCGTGCGCACTATTTACTATTTTGTTCCCTCGATTTGCTAAATTGTGCGGACGATTTACTAATTTGTTCCCTCGATTTATAAATCGTGCGCACGATATATAGCAAATCAAGGGAACGAAATAGTAAATCGTGTGCACGATTTAGTAAATCAAGGGAACGAATTAGTAAATCGTCCGCACAATTTAGCAAATCAAGGGAACGAAATGGGCAATTCCACGCAAAACTGTCACATCCATAACGCCAACTAAATACAATGGCATTGTGCTGGCGTTATGGATGTGACAGTTTTGCGTGGAATTGCCCAAATAGTAAATAGTGTGCACAATTTAGTAAATCAAGGGAACGAATTAGTAAATCGTCCGCACAATTTAGCAAATCAAGGGAACGAAATAGTAAATAGTGTGCACAATTTAGTAAATCAAGAGAACAAATTAGTAAATCGTCCGCACAATTTAGCAAATCAAGGGAACGAAATAGTAAATCGTCCGCACAATTTAGCAAATCAAGGGAACGAAATAGTAAATAGTGTGCACAATTTAGTAAATCAAGAGAACAAATTAGTAAATCGTCCGCACAATTTAGCAAATCGAGGGAACGAAATAGTAAATTGCATGATTTAGCCTACTATTTTTTCCTGCATGTCATGTGCGGATATGATGGGAAAAGGAGTAGAGCGAAAAAAAAAAAAAAAGAAAAAGGCAGATTCGAACTCGTGTCAATTTGCGTCAAAACTTTCTGCCATGCACCTCACCCCTACACTATTGCTACTGTTGACAATCCAGCGTCTTCCATAATTTTGTCTTCCAACCAGTGGGCAAAGTTAGTGTAAATAGCCTCTGCCAACAAGGTGGGCTATTTGCACTTAGTGTTACGAGTGGGCCCTCTCTTTCTCAAGTGTTTTGAGGTCATCGCAAAAGTTGTTGTTTTTTTTACTGCCTGTAGTGTTTATTCCATCTGAAAACTGCAGTGAATTTTATGTATGGGTATGTTTTTGCAAAAAGGAAATTGCAAAAATGTATTTGAGCCTAGGTTGTAAAAATGTATTATTTTACCCAAAATGATACTCTCATCATTTACTAACCCTCATTTTATTCCAAACCAGTATGATTTTTAACTATTTATGAAATGAAATTCAACCGTTTCACTTACTTTCAATGTCCATAAAATGAAGGTAAGTGGGGTCTAAAACAACACTAGACACTACTGACTTTCAATGTTTGGATGAAAAAAAAATTATTTTCACATTTTGCAGAAGAAAGTAAGTCATACAGGTTTGGAACAACATGAAGCGGAGTAAATTCTGACAGAATTTAAATTTGTTGGTGAACTATCCCTTTTAAGACTTAAGTCACTTAGAATCTGAACATGACACTTTTATACTTTCAGCCATGTAATGTATTAAGTCCACAAACTCATAGCCATTTGTACCCTGTCCTGCTACACTTTCTTTTTTACCACAGAGATGTCATGATGCCACGAGGCGCTGCCTCAAAGAGAAGCAGAAACCCACTGGGCACCTAAAAGTGGCGCATATTTCGTTGCTGTATTTCATTTTTCATAAATCCTGAACTGTTGCATTCATATCCCAGCAGGCTACAATGAAATATGTACCATGAGGTACCACTTGCTCCATTTTCTTGTCCCCGTCTTCCACCTCAGCCAAATTACTGCTGAAGGCTCAGCGGGCAAAGCCTGGCGGCCACAGATGTGTCTCATGTATAAAGAGACCTCCCTAGGATATCTGGGCAAGCAGTGTCTGAAGTGAAGGCTTTATGCAAACACACAGACAGCATCAGCAGTCAACACATTCATTATTCAGGAAAGAGTCTGTGCTGTTGTTTGTTGCCAGTGGTGTCTGTCCAACAAGGAGAAATCGGTCCAGAGGGACGCAGTGAGGGAAGAGGTCAGCCAGGCATTAAAAAAATGTTGACCTTCACAGATTGAACTGTGTTTGATTAAGTTATTATTTATAAAAAACAACCAATCATACAAGCATGTTGAGTAATGCAAAATACTCAAAAAAATGCAGCTAAAAATAATTTCTTAAAGACTTCACTTTTATGTCAAAAGTATAGGTCATGTGTGTGAAGCACAAATAGACATTAAAAATAGACATTAAAAATAAAATAAGACTGAAAGATCAACATAATAATATCTAACTCCTTCCAGACATCACGTACAGCAAGAAAATGGTCGAACGCACCTACGATGCCCAAAAAATGCTGTCTAGGCAGGGAACTCATTAGATTTTGAGACACAAACTGCAAGTCATGAATGCTAATAGACAACATCATAGAAGATATGAGATTCCCCCAGAACCCTTACAAAAAAGTATTGTGGTAATAATACCATGATACAGTGATGCTGTCAAAAAACAATGTAGCCAAAAATGATAGATGGACCAAATGTAAAAGTTAATGACCTGGAAAAAAAATCTAAAAATTACTGACCACTATTCTGAATATTATGAAGACTTACCCCACAGATTTGTTATGTAAAAAGTACCAAAAAGTATCATGGTACTATTTTTTTTCTTTCTTTCTTCTGAACATGGTACTGCCATGTTTTTGGACATGTACGTACCACGATATTACGGTTACCATCTAAAACCATCACTGACTGTACTGCCACAGTACTGTTTTGTAAGGATATGGTTGTTGGTGCCCCAAATACCATGGTTCTTCAGACCATATTCATGTACCATGGTATTTATAGCCTACGCAACTCTACTTCGCCCCAAGCAAGAGTGATGCTTGTCTCATAGATGCACAGACTGCCCAACATTTTTCCAATTGTTAATTTTTTGTTGACTCGTTAATCGACTGTATTTGTATTAAGACGCTTCGTTTAAAGGCACCTTCTAAATGACTACATAACTCAATAGTTTATATTTTTCTCAATTAACAAAAATCTATTGGGAAGAAGGCCAGAAGATAAAAGACACGATGCTTTTAAGACTTAGCCTAATCATTGAATTGTGAACATTAACAATAACCATTTTCGCTCTTACCTGCACGAGACGCTGATTTCTATTTTGGTGGCAGGTACGCTGCTGTTTAACGGATCAAACTCCCCGATCGATGCCATTGCAGCTCCTCGGGAGTTTGAGATAAGTCTTCAAATGCCTCCAAAATCTGGGTCTCACTCGTCTCTGGCGTCACACGTGTAATATAACCCACCAAACTGGCGCAGAAATGTGTCTTTCCTTACAATTTGGACAGAGCGAACATCATCGGTCCGTCTGAGTCTGACCCCCTCGCGCACCTGAGGAGAACGCGCGCGCTTGATCGGCAGGTAGAGTCTGACTGGACCTCCTCTCGTCCTTCCTCCGCGTGGACACTCCGACTCCGCTTTGAAAACTTAAATTGAAAACATCAATTTTTAATAGTACAGAAGCCATTCAATATTTAAGAGATGTGGTGTCAGATATGGATCTGAAACCTTTGGGGACGTTTAATCTATTGATGTGGGGAAACGATTTTCAAACATCCAGTTTCCCAAACGCCCACGGCTTTTAAAATCCGGTTGATCCGTGGTAAACGTCGATGTTGCGCAGTATAAATAGCAAAATACTCGAGTATTTCCCATCACATTCCAACAAAAAACGAGTTATGAATCTGCTGATAAATCGGAAAGCACTAAATGCCTTTATCTCGAAATCTAGTGAGCTGCCTACACAAAACAGCGTGTTTGGCCATCTGATGTTCGATTTAATCGTCTTAAAGCATCTTTATGATGCTCAAAATTGCTGATATAGGCTACTAACAAAAAGTAGCAAAAATATTCTTTAAGGTACCATAGTATTATGGTACACGATAATGGTAATCATTCACTGTACAAATTAAGCACCTTTGTATTCAAAATCTAGTGAACTGCCTACATAAATAGCATTTTTGGGCATCAAATGTTCGATATAAACGTCTGAACGCACCTATGATGCTCTAAAGTCTTCATACTATTTTACACGAAAATGGTAACTATCCACTTTATCAAAACTATATTAAATCACTTTTTTTGTAAGCAGAATTGTAGATTAATAAATCAGATAGGCTATTGTTTTGGTGATGAATCAGAAACCAGGTTGGTTCTGTCTTAAAATCTAGTGAACTGCCAATCTAGACAACACTTTTTTGCATCATATGCATTGGGCAGCGTAAGCTTATGCTGCCTTAACTTTTTTTTTTTTTAATTAAATAAACAAACAATGGAATGGCAAATTAAAAATTAGGTAATCTTTCAGTAGGCGATATTACCATATCATTACCATGCCTGCTACAGTACTTTTTTGTTAGGAAAAATTTATTTAAAGCCATTCAAACTTTCTAAAGGTGAGATTCAAAAGAGCCATGGTATTTTTTTTCTGTCCTTTCTTTTGTAATTGAATCCCCTTTGGTCAATTTGATTTGAGTTTCTAGCCACCTTCGAAGTGACCAGACTTTTAACCTAAATGTTAATAAAACTCTGGTGCCCTGCGGGAAGATAGAATACTGTTATATCTTCTGGACGCTTTCCCTAACGGCTAGTGATGGGCAGTATTGCTGCAGCGCTCCTCAATTGCTTTCGGGAGATGGCACATTGAACCTCTTGGCCAAGAAAGAAAGTGAAAGAGAGAGTGTGAATGGGGAGAGGGGGAGAGAGGGAGAGGGGGGCAGAGTTTGCATACGTTCCCATCTGGTTACCCAGCCAGCAAGCGAGCAATCGGATGAGAGGAACCTCTCTAATGGAACCCATCTACAGGGAAATTTAATTGTCCTTTGAGGTGAATCTCTGCTTAGCTTTCCAGTCACAAACTCAAAGCAAGAGATGGATAGGAAAACAGGGTGTGGGAGACTCTCATTACACCTGCATACAAAAGACCGCCTGTGTCCCGTCGTCCTTGAGATGCCAGAAACCTACAGCTTTGGAGAAGAAATAAGAATCCACAGCAAGCTGCACAATATGCTCATTAGTGATGTGTCAGTCACAGTGACAGTTCATGTATTGTTGTTCTAGAGGAGCAAAATACAGATATAAAATCATATTGAATATAAGACATGACAAAATAAATTAGACCTGCCATAAGAATGTTCCATCATTCCCTCCTCCTACATCACTGTCCTGAATCCTGAAACCTAGGGTTCAGAATTTGAACAAACTCCTAAGCCTGAAGTATTGAACTTCACCATAAAAATACAATCAGACAGGTGGCCAAATAAAAAATAAATAAAAAATCCCACGGAATTACATTAAATGAGGGAAATATCTAGAGACCGGATAGACCAACCACCCAATAGACCATAACAACCAAAAAGCAATGCATTTAGAAAAGCAATACACCATTATAACACCTAATATAGCTACACCATTCTGAAGGTGACTTGCGAGAGCAACACTCACTTTTCCTTCAGAAAAATCTAGTTCTCTTCTGGCGTTTGTAGGTTTTCATTGTTCAAACACTTCATTCAGACAGTCTGTTCTTCCAGATTGTGTGGATTCTCAATTCAAGCAGAAACAAATGGAGCGTCTTATCAGCAGAGGACGCAGCTCCAAATCTTCTGTCACAGATTCCTTTTCATACAATGCAGTATGAAATCAAATTTCATGTTCTTCTTGGTCTTTTTTCGCAAACAAGCATGAATTGTATCTCCTAATATTTACTAAAGTGGCACACATTCACATTAGTGGAAAAGCAAAGGGAATTGTAAACGACCAAAAAAAAGTTTTTCTAAATTACAAGGTTCATGCACACACACATTCAAGTTGGCATGAAATTGAAATTAAAAATTCACCTAATCTATTTCCTAAATGCATGTTATAGAACTTATTGTGAACAATTCATATGTGCATGTTTAATTTAAAAACAGCAAGTTGACAAAATATAGACTCAAATTATTTAATCAACTATGATTATATTTCACATTCATCTGCCTCGTCTTTAGTGTAAAACCCACATATTAAAATCCAATCAATGAAAAGAAACTAGTCTCCGGCCCTCATTTTAATCTTCGATAAGCCCTTACACTCTGCTGTACATCACAATACAGAAGAAAAATATTCCATTTCATTGCGTCTCACCCAAGCGAGACGAATAATCAAGTGGCCCAATGGTACTTAAGGAATACAATTCCTCAGTGGTTTAATGTATTTATGATCACAAACAGACTTAAAATTGAAATGCTTTTCCAAAACCACCATGGTAATTAATAGCCAGTCGAATCTTTTTAAACATTAAATCAAAAATAGGAAAACAAGGCAACAGTCCAACACATGCACACAGAGCGAATGCAAGCTTTCATGCTGGTTTACATGGTTATCTTCTGGTTTGAAATTATGCAATAGAATCTGGAGCTACACATCTGACCGATTAGTGGAGGAATAATTCATGGGAGGAAGCAGGTTTTGAAGTTTGGGAGAAAAACACGTGGACAAGGAAAAAGCGTCTAAGTTTCTCCTCTAAAGATAATGGACACACACAGATACACACCACTGAGCACCAAGACGCCCTGTCTAGCTCAAAAGGCTGTTTTTGAGAGAGCCTTGAAGTGTGAAGAAACTGAGTTTGAAGGTTTCTCAGTGAAAGCTACAGTGCCCCCTGGTGGCGAGGAGAATGTACAGCCTATGCTATGTCCCTTAGTGACTGTGACATGTACGTGTTTTTTATTGTTGACAGTGCTGATGGATAAAGGAGAGAACGTCGTCTTTAGACAGTTTGTCGGGGTTGATCCGCGTCTGGGAGTCGTGAACTCGGACGCCTTCCTCCCAAGCCCAAAACAGCCGGTCTTTATGACATGCACTGAAACAACAGAGAAACAAATGAAAAGTGACAGTAAAAACTTTGAAATTCTATTCCAAATAAAAAAGAATCATGAAAAAAGTATCACAGTTTCCACAAAAATATTAAGCAATTGCTTTAACATAACAATAAGAAATGTTTTCTGAGCAGCAAATCAACATATTAGAATGATTTCACAATAATAATACTACGTGAACAGTATTTTTGATTAAATAAATGCAGCCTTGAACCTTCGCCATTAAAAAACATTAAAAAAAATATTGCCAATCCCAAACTAATTTTGAACAGTAGTGCATGTATTCAATTATACATTAATTATTTAATTATTAACATTAAATATTAAAGGAATGTTAAGCTCTACTGACTGCATCTGTGGTGCCAGAGACCTAACAGAGAATTTTGACAAGAAAAAACTGTTTGCAGTAATGCTCTTACAATAGAAACCGGAGTGGTGCAGGTACGAGGTCAGAAGCCAGAAGACTAATTCGCCGCTCGCTCATTCAAGATTTTCCTACTGGGTTTTATAATGGGTTTTTTTTAGATTTGTAACTTGACTATACTTAGACGTTTTGAACAAAGTAATTTACACACCCATAGGGAAAACTCAAATTTTGAAGCAGTTATATTTTGAAAACGTAGGTTTCTAATAAGTAACTAGGTAAGACAGCTTGGGGTGTGAGTGATTGCAGTTAATGTTGTAGAAAGTTATGTTTACCACAGGCTTTATTTTACTCATAAATTGAAAAACCCCATAGGAAAATCTTGAAGAAACTAGCAGCAAATTATTTTTCCAGGTTCTGACATCATACCTGCACCACTCTATTGGGCAAAATTTTGCATGAGACTAGTGTGACAAAATCATTAACCGAACTTGTTATAAGTTAAACTCAATTTAAAAACTGTCATGACCCTGTAAAAGCAGTTAAAGCAGTTGTCATGATGACAAATATAATACAAGCATTACATTGGTAAAACGTACCGATGTAAGTCCCACAGCTAAAATAACAACCCGAAACTTTCCTTTGATAAAACTGCAGAGCAATAACCAACCAAACAGTATCTAAGAAAACTGCAACACGAATAGAAAAGGCATGTTGAGGGTTTAGAGGGAAGCTCCTTTGTTTGAAGGTCAGATGCTACAAAAAAAACAGAAATATTTGTGCAACATCCTCATGAAAATTCAGACTGTGTAATGGAATTTTCCTGCTAAGGGCTTCAATCCAAAATTGGGTGCCAGTGTAATGCCAGTTAAGCAGGATTACTTCATACACTTTAATACTTACTGGAACGGTGCCACAGAACCAGGAGGCAGTGCATAAGTTGATTCTTTGGTCTGCTTATTGTAGAAAAACTTTCTTTTAGAACTTTTGCTGAACGCCATGGTCCATGGATCTGTCACAAAGAAAAAGAGAGAACCAAATAATGACAAATTCATCTTTAACAAGGCACTCCACTGATATTATCCTGTTGCTCCATCCCTCTCCCTCACCATTAACAGTTTTGATGATGTAAAGGCCACTGGGAAGGAAGTGACGGTCATCTCTGCCTGTGTACGAAAGTCTTGGCATCCCTCCTGAGCTCTTGGTTACCTTCATTTCCAACCTGAAGGGAAAAAAGACAATGAGTGCGTGTATAAATATATATATATATATATATATATATATATACACACACACACATATATACACATACATATATACATATAGTGTGAATGGGGAAAAATCTACATGTATGTGATTGATGTGGTGGAACACACCTCACAAAGATCTTCTCCATCTCCTCTAACCTATAGACTTCCTTAACTCTAATAAATGAAAGTGAGAGAGAGAGAGAGAGAGAGAGAATGAATGAATGAATGAGGCTGAAACAGCGAGCATCCTGATTTGCAATATCATCATAAACATGAAAGATCCTGTCTAGGCTCTAGTAAAACACAGTAACTTCATTAATTTTACATACTGCACCCTCCGGTGTTCATAGGACTTCCTGGCCCCCAGGGTTGTCACTGACATGGCAATTAGAACAACCGCAAAGAGAAAGGAATATTACCGGATCGGGTTCATGTCTGGCCTGCTGGGTTTGGAGACGGCTTTCACAAATTTCTCTGCCATCTGGATTCTGCACCAAAAACAAGTTTTTTTATACATATATTTATAAATATAAACACAGATTATCAGTCAGGTTTGCATTTAGATCATAATAAACCCTAATCAACAGCAATCAAATCTGATTCGTGAGGTCAAAATGAGTGATCATGGACTACTGATATTGGGATGTCAATCATATCTCTAAAACAGCATTTTCTTTAAAGCTGCTCTCAAATAATGTATTATGAAAAGCGCTATACAAAAAACTAACTGAATATCTAGAGGGAAAGATAGCCAATGGGCAATATAATGCTAATAATATATTATAAGAATATAATAATTGAATGTTAGCAAACAATACATACAAAAATTGCTGACATTAAATGAACATTTATTTTAAGTAATCCTGATTTATAGCAATGTTTTTAAATCAATACAGCAATGAACAGCAATACTGTTTACATATCAGGAACTATATCTTTTGATTGCACTTTATAAACGTGCCTAATAAAATAACTTTTCAATGAAAATTTCCTTGATATTTTTATTTTGTATTAAGTGTAATGATTTCTACATGGAAGAATTTAGGAATGGGTTCTGCAAAAGACCTCGGGTTGAAGTGCTGATCTCTGACGTCAGTGCCGTTGAGAACAAGAGCATCGAGAATGTGCACGGCATTGATCCTTCGCTGGGCTTTTCCCTGTAAGCACATATACAACAACTCAATATATAACTTCTTACTAATATGCACATATCGTTATTTTACTGGAATGACATAAGAGCTCCTTCCTCTTCCACTAATCATTTCAAGCTGTTATTCAACACTGTTCTCTCTACTCCCACTTATAATTATAGGGATTCTCTCTGTTCACCTCTCCCTTCAGCTCCTGAACGATCTCCACACTCAGTAATGTGTCTCTGGGCAGCTCCAGTTTGAAGTTCTCCAGCTTCTTCCAGCGTAACGGGGCTTTGCCGTCCCACGTGTAGATCTGAGATCTCTGCATACACAAACAGTGTAGGTTTTTCACCCTTTAAGCAATATATAGCGATGTATGACTAAACCACAATAGATATAGCTTATATAACATATAAATATAGCTTATATTATATAAATATCATACAGAAAGATATATTCCTTACCCCAAGTCCCAGGAGAAAGAGTTGCTCTCCTCCTCCCACAATGCACCTGTAGTCCAGTACGTGCTGCAGTTTATCCAGATTTCCTGAGTTCAGTGCAGTTGGTCTAGAATTAAAACTGTCCATTTCTGACCCCTGAGATAAAAAGACAATAAGCAGAGAGAAACATTTACATTTTTTATTTATATAAAAAATACTACTACATACAACTACAAAATCCTCACAAGGACATATAAATTAATTACAAAAATTGCTTTAAATATTCAAAGCAATTAAAATAACTAAAAAATATTTGTGCATTACATATATGAACTGTATTTGGCTACAAAATCTTTTAATGACATTAAAAAAACAATATTTAAAAAAAGAATTATTTGTGCAAAACATATATACAATGTATTTTAAAAATACTAGTAAATCTCACAATGACATAAAAATAAATAATGCTTGGAAAAAATAAAAAACAACAAGAAATAATATTTTGCACAAAGATAAAAAAATTAAAATTCAGTTAATGAATATTCTAGAAACGTTTAGAATTTTTTTTAACTAATTGAAAACATACTGAAATAGAATAATCTTACTACCAGCATAATTAACATCAGAATACTTAATCAATACCTTACAATTTAAACAATTAGGGGTGTAACAATATATCGTGTCACAATATATCGCAATACAAAAATGCAACAATATGTATCGTGGATGGTGACAATATGTCTCGTGGATAGTTCACCCAAAATAAAAATTACCTTGTGAGAAAGAATTGAAGTTTTCAGAGTCAGTACTACATTAAACTACAATATATTATGTTGAATATAATGTATAATAATGGGGGAATATTAGTGGGTCCTGATAATGCTTATGTTATAAGTCTTATGTTGCCAGTAAAAAGTGGCCCACATTATTTTAAATATATCTAGCCAGTGACAGAGTGCAAGCATATTCATCTAAAATAATTCTGTATTTTCAGGTTCAGAATCATGAATATATTTATTCTGGTGTCACCATTGTCCAAGCCTATTCATTTACACCCACAATGTTATATCAAATTTAGCATTTAATCAACAGTACATTTTTTCTTAACCTTTTATTTTATTGTTTATTATTTCTTGGAGTATCGCAATAATATCGTATCGTGAGTTCAGTATCGTGATATGTATCGAATCGTGAAATTAGGGTATCGTTACACCCCTATAAACAATATATCAATAATAAATCGCATTACATTAAAACAACTGGGAGGGGATGTGCTTAACTGTAAAACTAAAAATGCCACAATATGAAAACTCTTAAATGGCCCAAAAAAGACTTTCGTTTTTGTTATTTTTCTCTTCACAAAAATATAATTTCTTTATTTTTTCCTTTTATTTAGGGGTGAACTATGACCCTGACATTATAGGTTGTGTGTGATTCAGCCACTTAGCGTTTCTTTTCTAGAACATCACATCCACAAGCACAGAGAATAGCTACATTCCCAGCTAACTCCTCAAAGCCCACACACACTCTTACCTTCATGAGCTCATAGAACTTTGCTTTCGGATCTGACGATGGATGTGTGACTCTGGCTTTATCGGGAACCTGCACAAAGATGAAGACGTTAAAGGTCACAATCATTCAAATCAACATCATCCGCTCATTCTTAGATACCTACGCAAAACAAAGCCCTTAACTAAACTTCAGTCCACTATGAAGTGTTAGGCGAGTGAGGTCAATCCATTTAGTGTTTGGACTCACCTCCCACAGTTTGAGACATTCTTTGCGAATGTCTGCTTGCTTGGTCTCAAACAGTGTCCTAGAGAGACACACAACCTTGTCAGTAATGCATATACAGACGCAGACACAAATAAAAGACAGTTTGAAATGAATGCACTGAAACACACCAGAGGAAGAATGTGTGACTCACGTATCTCTGACGTACGCGTGGATCTTAGCCAGCGCTTTAATCTGTACCGCACAATGGCTGCAAGACAAGGGATCAGAGTTCAATAAACAAACCTAAGCATGAATGAATGCATCGAGGGAGCCGGAGACAAAGAGAGGGAAAAAAGAGGGTCAGAAAGTGATGCTGATACCTTTCATTTGAATTGATCATGAATTGGAAGAAGTCAGTGTCTCCTTTAATGATGTCCAGAGGGACGACTTCAGTAACGTCTCTGTCTGAGTCTCTGAATTGATTCAGTTTCAGGTTGATGGTGAACATGTATTCTCTGACAGCATCAGTGCCTGGCTTTAAACCCTTGCACACCACATACCTGCACGAGGAGAACATTAAAAAACGTTTATGCATGTTAAAATCCTTCATCCTTTCCTATCTTATTATGCAGAGACAACTGTAAGTACTACAGCTAAATTATATAAACCAGCATTAAATAATTGCATTAACTATTGGCAAGATTTTAGAAAGGACACCTAGTCTTGTGCAATGATTAAACAGCTATTTGGCTATTAACCTATAGCCAGAAGGGCCTATGTGACATGAGTGAAAAGGGAAACCTTTTTTATTTATAATAATATGCACAATGAGACCAGGAATGTGCATTAGGCACATAACTAGGGTCAATTTGGATTTTCTTTCAACACCTTTTTTCCATTTTAACAATGTCAAATGTATTATTTTATTCTATTCTGTAATCTATCTTTTATTATTTTATTATAACTTATTAACAAAAAAATATTAAGCAGCAAAAACGTTGCCGTTTTAAATGTCAATAATAATAATAATAATAATAACAACCATTGTTATTATATAATTGAGCACCAATAATAATAATAATAATAATTGATCATTGAGCACCAAATAAGCATATTAGAATAATTCCTGAAAGATCCAGGATTCAACTTTGCATCACATGAATAATCACATGCATCACATGAATAATTTACATTTTCATATATATATATATATATATGTGTGTGTGTGTGTGTGTGTGTGTATATATATGTGTGTATATATATATATGTGTGTGTGTATATATATATATATATATATGTGTGTGTGTGTGTGTGTGTGAGTGAGTGTGTGTGTGTGTGTGTGTGTGTGTGTGTGTGTGTATATATATATAAAACATTTTTTTTTTTTTTTTTTTCAAAACAGTCACTTTAAATTGTAAAAATATTTCAAAATATTAGTGTTTTTGATCACATAAATACAGCCTTGGTGAGCATAAGAGATACATTAAGGCTTGAATTCACAGACAGGGCATAGATTTAGTCAGGATTAGGCCTTAGTTCATTAAAGGACATTAAAGAAGCTTTTATAAACGTGCCTTGGTGTTCATCTCGAGACAAAACAATGGCACTGACATATTTTAAGATTTAACTTTCACTTAAAACAAATCAAACATGCATTTTAGTCTGGGACTAGGCTTAAGCCTTGTCTGTGAAACTGGGGGTAAATGTAAAAAATAAAAAAAAATCTTAATTACCAGTAGTGTAAAAATAAATAAAATGTAGCAGTAAAGTTTAGGCCAATTTCTGACATATATTTATATATATAAAAACATATATTGATATGACGAACAGAGAGACCCAGGTATGCAAGTAACAATACTGACTGCCGGCAGCTCTTTCACATCCCCAAAGGTCTCTCTCACTCTTCCACAGTAAGTAACACACACCTCTCTGAATTGGCAGGTCGGCTGGTGACGGGTTTGAAGAGCGAGACCCTCTCAAAGCAGAGGTACAGCAGATAAATCAAGCCCACGCTGAACGGTGTGAACAGGTCAAACGTTTTACACACAAAATGGCCTCCTGTAAAACAAATAATTTCTGTTGAGATATGGTAGCAAAAGGTCAAGCTTTCAAATAATTACCATTAATCTACTTAAATGGTCCATATAATGGAAAACAACCAATCAAAGAGGTAATAGGCTGTTTTTGTGACTGTACCTTTAAGATTGTTTAAGTGAAAGGGTAAGAGAAACAAAATGTAAAACTAAATTACAAATGTTGAAGTGCACAAAATCTTAAAATTATAAGTGGATTTAAAAAGAATTTTAAAGTTTGTCTCTTTAATGCTATGACTGTAAAAAGTATTCCCGTTGATTTGATACACCTAAAATTAGCTCTTTTCTCAGTCACATAATTACCTTCCTAATTACAGGATTTCAGAATAAATACACTTGTGTCTGGACCCATCCCAAGATAAATCCAAACAGATCTGAGACAAGGCTGTATAATAATATCAAAGCTAGAACAAGAGTCATTAAATAATCTTCAAAGCCAAGAAAAAGACATTATTAAAGGGATGGGATTATTTCGAACTGCTGTTAAAGAACTGGCTGTCCTCCAAAACTGAATGTCTGGGACTGAAGAAAACCATGGGTCCTTTGGTAATCCAAAAAGACACAGTGCTCCATGACACAGATGACTGTTGATGTCGAACATCCCTAGTGAAAAGTGATCAGGCTTTAATGATACGTTTCTACTCAAGGGGCATGAAGACTCATGAGAGAGGAAGAAAAAATAGATTGAGCGAAACAAAAAACATCCTTGAGAAAAACAAGGAGTTCACAAGAGCACTTTAATCATCTTCCATTAGGAAAATGGCCCAAATCATACACCAAAGGCCCAAAAAAACAGTGGCCCCATTCAAGCATCTATGGAATAAAACTTTTAATCTCGAATGGTAACAATCCCATTTGAATTACCTTTTAACATTCGCATTCAAAATGGCAACAACAATCAAATAGTGAATTTGCAAAGAGAGAGTTTACAGTTAGTGTGTGTGCTTGAACTGAATGTGATGGAACAAAAGGATGCAAAATAATGGCAAACTTAGTCAAGTATTTCTATTGAGTTGCAACAAGCATACAGCGCAAATGATGCAATCCGAATAACAAAATTACTCCTTTGAGCTGGTTATTTTACTGAATTGTTCAAAAAGACTCACAAACTCTTCAAATCAGTAACTTTAAAGAGTTACTGATTAAAAAGTGTTCACCCCCAACCCCTTACAATATTATTATTTAAAATTATTATTATTAGAAATAATATTGTAAGGGTTTGGGGGTGAACAAATTTTTTTATTTGAATAATGTTGCATTCAAATCATTTATTAAATGTTGCATTTTCTTTGTGCTAATCATTGCAAAAAGTATCACAAAAAAAATATAATCTCCAAGGGAGTGAATTTATAGGCGCTTTATTTATATGCATATAACCAAAACCACACACAATACCTGGTCTGACGACAGACATGGCAGTGAGGAACTGACATAGAAGGAGCTGTTTGCTCAGAATCTCCTGAATGTTCTCTTGGCCCTCCACAGAAAAACCCTGATGAACAACACACCATCACAATATATCGACCAATCACACAACAACAACAACAACATTTACCTTTAAACCAATTACAGAAGAGAATGGCTTACCCCATCTGCCATTAAGAAGTGCAGGCCCCGCCCCTCAGTGCTGTCTAGGACAAAGTTACGAAACGCACTGATGTTCTCCGGCCGTGTGATGTCACCATCGCCATCAATCCCACCCTCACCTGTAATGAGACGTTCAAAATAAATTCTTAATTTAATTTCTATCACTAAATTAAACATTTAGGTATTACATTAAAATGCCCCTATTATGCTTTTTTCAGATATTCCCTTTCATGCAATGTGTAATAAAGCTGTTTGTGAATGTAAAACTCTGCAAAGTTTCAAATAAGAGCAAAGTGCACGAGTTCTTGTCACAAGTTATTCTTAACAGCCTGAAACGAGTCGTCAGTAATTACAGTCTTACTTCCTGCACAAACCTACATAGGTTTGTAACAAATCTGCATATTGCCCACCTATGGTTTTCATTGGCTGTCCGCGATCAATGTCTACTTTTATCCTCAAACACTGTAGTTGTAGCTGAGTGGAATATGCTGTACGAAAGCAAATCCACTTTGGTGCACACTCAAAGGATGAGTCGTCGGGCTCGAATTGATACGGTAAAACTGAAGCCATCATCACTGTTCGTATCACTGTGTGTACAAGTGCTGAGAAAGCCTCTGCAGCTGAAATTCAGATATGGTAATGGGTGTTTCGTTTCCTAAACGTGTTGTGAGCAGTAGACCAATCACAACAGAATGGGCCGTCTGACCAATCAGAGCAGATTAGACCAATCAAAACAGACTGGGCCATCTAACCAATCAGAGCAGAGTCTGGTCTCAGTCAGTTATTACATTGCAGCATCAACTCTATTCTCACAGTGTCTAAAATAGTTGGACAAAGCATTCAGACTCTCTTAAAGGGATAGTTCACCAAAAAAAGAAAATTCTGTCATTAATTACTCACCTTTATGTTTTTCCAAACCCGTAAGAATGACCTAATTTACCAAATTGTTTACAAAATATTAATCTCCAACGCACGATCACGCAACAACGTCCGCTCTCATGTCAGCACAACACGCATGCGTTGTGGTGCTCTTATGAACGCACGTTGGAGATTAAGTGGTAAACTGAATTCAATAGGGTGTTCTTCCTTTTTCACATGACTGTATATTATGAGAAAATTACCATGGATGCATGTAAACCTATTGTAGGAGACCTTCAAATAAAATGAAGAACTTTTAAAATAGCACAATAGGGGCACATTAATATTCTTCATCAATAAACTCAGGCAGCATACCGTAATAGGCCTCAAAGAGCTCGCTGGGAGCAGCATAGAAATCTTCCAGTTTGAAATCGTTGGATCCTTTAAGCGTCATCCCAAAACCTTTCGCATGCCAGCCCCTCCGCCACAACACATACTCTGAGAATCCTCCTGGACCCGCGCATACATCTCCAAAATACAGCAACTCACCCTCCTTATCACGAGTCAAAGGCTTCTACACACAGACATTCAATTCATAAATGAAATTACAGAACATATTTCAGTCCCTGATGCCATAGATTGTGTAACTGTGGTCTCACCCCTTGAGAATCCTTTGGGTTAGTGAACATATAGTCAAAAACGTGATCCATGTTTGCCATCTTCATAGCAGCTCTGAGGAGAAAACAGAAATTTAGAAAAGATATGCTTCTGCTGTGTGTGCGTGTGGAGACACAACCCACCTGTTGAGAAAGAAAGCCCCTCGGATAGTTTCATAAGGGTTCGATCGAGTACGCGCTCGCCTCATCTCCTCGCCCTCCAAGTCATCAAACACAGACTGAAAAGAATTACAAATAAAAAGACGTGTTACATTATTACAAGACACAGAGCACAATGTATGTCAAAGAAAAGCACATCATCTCAAAACATCACTAATAACCATAAGAAATGTTTGAAACACTCACTTTGCAGCGGAGAAGGAGATGCAGCAGATTCCCTGAGCAAAATTCCGTTTCATCGTCAATTTTTAATTTTCTCTAAGAAAATAAGCATAGGTAAAGGTATGCATATAAACACGAGAAGCTGAAAAATAATATGAAATGAGGTTTTTTACATTAAATTATGTAAACATATTCTAGTAGACCCCATAAACAAAAGTATGAACGTGTAAATGAGCATAATAGGACCGCTTTAATCATTTTTACCTTGGAAAGTGAAAGAATGTGCATTTGATCTTAAACTAATAATTTCAGTTCATCAGGTAATATGTGCAGCAATACCTGTCCAAAAGCCATCCAATCCCTCAGCTCGTCTGCATCTGGGATCTCTGGAGAACCTTCTGGAAACCACGAGACGACTTCTATAGCACTTGGCTGAGAGAAAAGATGTGAAATGAGGGAGAAATAATGGTCCTGGACTGATAAAGTCTGTGTCTCTGTTCTTATAAGAAACATTTTGGCAATGATGCCGTACCTCTGGCTCATCTTCCCAGTCTACATTGAGGTCGCCCTGGAAGCCCTTCAGGGTCAGACCCAAACCCCGCCTCCCACGCTGGGTCGATGCTTCTACGATCTCTTTCCGTCCTTGACCATACTTTCCCAAACCCTCACCTTCTCTGAAACCCATTTTGGCCTGAAGGAAAGAGAGGAAGACACCATTTTTAATGTGTTAATATGCGTTTAACAGGCTGACAAGATGGTTAAAAATGACAGGAGGTGCTGATTTTACCATGAGTTTCTGAGAGACTGTGTTGTACATAGAAAAGTTGGAAGAGGGATCGTAAGAGGCATCGCTGCCCTCGGCATTCTGGGAATCACCAGGTCTGGAGAAACTGGGCTTGTGATCCTCAACATCACTGAGAGACTCGCTCTGACTCGAGTCTGGGAGACAAACATAAATAAACATGCTTACATGGACTTACACTATAACCAAAAGTTACAACAGTGTGAAGTGCCGGAAGGAAGCTCCTCTCTAACCCTGACTGGTGGTTCTTTGAGAAGACTCCTCATCTTCATCAGAGGAGTCCTCACGGAGAGTCTTCCTCTTCTTCAGAGGCTCATCTGATGCTGGTGCCCCCCTCTTCATCTTAAATTCAAGAGGTCCAAGAACCTGCATTCATTCAAAAACATGACAGCACAACATAAAAACCAAACCAAAGATGTATAACGTGGCACTTTTTTTACTCAACAATCATCAAGATTTTAGGTTAAAAAATAAAATCATGTATAAAATAAAGTGTGTATTATTTGAAAGTGTTGATGTTTTTTACCATTTAAAATTACCTTTTGCCTTCCCTAGTTTATTTTCAAGGAATATACATCACCAAATATCCCCATTTGGTTAATGGTTGATTAACCCAACCAAACAGTTGATATGGGAAAAAATACTATGGAAGTCAATGGAGCCCATAATCTGTCTGGTTACTAACATTCTTCAAAATATCTTATTTTGTTTTCAGCAGAAGAAAGAAACTCAAACAGGTTTGGAACGACATGAGGGTGAGTAAATGATGACAGAATGTTCATTTTTGGGTGAATTATCCCTTTAATTCAGAAAATATTGTCAACGGCCAGAAAAACAATATGTTCACCATGTTTTTAGGAATAAAATGTTATATAAATCAGGTGAATTAAATATGAACAAACCCGTCATGTAAAAACAAGAATATAGAAATCAGACAGGGGTATAAATAAAACTGGAAAGTTTGGTGTACGTTCTACTGAAGTGGAGATTTCTGACTCAGTGAATGAGAACAAAACTAATTTTTAGAAAGCAGTCTTTAAAGATATGTACTGTAATAGAAATCAACAAATCAAATAGATAAAGTGTAATAAAATAAATTATTCAAATATTTTGAATATATCACTAGGCTATATTCTTCATAATATATACATTTCCTAAAACATTTCGATTTTGATACTCAAGGAAAAACTACAGGTGCTATTAAAACGATGTAACACAAACCAGACGCCAAGCAAGAATTGTATCGTATATTACTTTACTTCCATTATATATCAATTAAGCTAAACTTCATTTTCAGCAGCTCAATAACTCAAAGCAGCCTCGTTTGTATTTATCGGTTTAAAATGCCATAATGAAAATCACCAAACTAAGGTTTTCTTGTCCTTGCTATCACATAACTGCAAATATTAGGATTTATTGGGGATTGTACGATGTACGTTAAATGGTCTTGTAAACATCAGTGTGACATAAAAACAAAGTGAAAACACTCAGCTTTTTAGGTTTCGATTTCACAAGAAATGATGCTGCGACACTCGTAAACATACCTAAAAGGAAATATGCAGCTATAATCCTGAGTCACCTCCGAAATGTAAACTCATATTTGTATCCAATCTGTAAAATTTCTTGACAATTTCTGCTTTATGTTCTATTTCAAATGTCAAATCTGGCCCGCGTTCCACTTTCAGTGGGTCTTACCGTGTTGCTGTCGCATGATAATTACGTCACAAATGTGGTCAAATAACAAATGCCTGAAAGATAGCTGAAAATAGTAATTATGTCGTGCTGGCACAAACTTCCAATGGCGAAATGGTTCATGAATATTAATAAGACTATGCAGTTGTCGCTTGATAACCTTCCAACAACGTAGCGTAGGCTTGGCTTATAATACGGTCAAAAGTTTATATAGCCTACACCTTGCTTGCAGAATCTGCAAAATGTAAATTATTAAAAAAAAGTTTAAACATTCCCTGATGCTCCAGAAGGAAACACAATGCATTAAGAGCCATTCAAACTTTTTAAATTTGAAGATCAAGGTAAATTGTATAATTTTGTCTTCACATGTAAGTATGCTATCTTCTGTTGCTTCCGAAGGGCAGCCTACTAAATGAAAAAATATGATAATTAAATAAAATAAGAAAAATTTAAAAAGTTTACAATGCATCATGTTTCCTTCTGGAGCATCAGATCAGTGAATGTTTGAACCTTTTTTAATAGTTGTGTTTGAGTCCCTCAGTTGTCCTCAGTGTAAAAAAAAAAAAAAGGATATCAAAAAGGATCTCAAATTCATACAGTCACTGCTGGAAAGTGCTCAAATATGCAAAAGATGCAACTGAAGAATTTGCTGATTTTTCTGAAGAACATTGGGGAGTTTAACTGCTCAGGACAAACAAGAACAACCATCACAAAACAAAAAACAATTGTGTATCATCCAGGTAACAACACACAGTATTAATTGTCACCTCTTCTTTTTAACTTGTACATGGATGGTCTTTCTGTAGAGTTAAATAATTGCAAGACTGGATGTGTAATAGGTGATAGTCTCATTAACCATTTGTTGTATGCTGATGATTTAGTTATTATGTCTCCTTATAGCGCAGGATTACAACAGCTGCTTCGAGTATGTTCACGTTATGGTGTGCAGCATGATATTTAATTTAATGTTAAAAAGAGTGTGATCATGATTGTTAAAACCAAAGAGGACCTTAAGCAAAATTTTCCTTCTCTTTACATAGATGGCAAAGTTTTAAATGTGGTAAATAAAGTAAAATACTTGGGTCACATCATTAGAAATGATTTAAATGATGACGATGATGTGCAGCGCCAATGCTGTAAGTTGTATGGGCAAGCTAATATGCTGGCTCGTAAATTTTATATGTGTACAGATGATGTTAAAATAGCTCTATTTAGGGCTTACTGTACTTCTCTCTATACAGCCCACTTGTGGTGTAGGTATGCTAAAGCTAAAATGAAAAAGCTCCAGGTGGCATTTAATGATGCGCTAAGAATTTTGCTTAAACTCCCAAGGTGGACAAGTGCGAGCCAATTGTTTGTCTCTAATAATGTACCTACTTTGCATGCTGTCATAAGGAAATGTACGTATAACTTAATATGTCGGTTGAGTGATTCAAAAAATAGTATCATAATGGTCTTAAATTATATTATATTAAGTGATACAAGGTATTTTTCTAGTTTCTGGAAGCATTGGAATGAAAGCTTGTATGTCTTTTAAATTTTGCCTGTTGTTTGTCAAAATTGTTTGTTTGTATGTATTTATTTTATTTTATTTTTCCTTTTGTATATGGACCCATGAGTCTGAAATAAAGAATAATAATAATAATAATATTAAGAATCAAGGGGATGTAAACTTTTGAACGGGGTCATTTTTATAAATTCAGCTATTTTTTTGTCTTATGGACTATATATTAACATTCTTTATGTACAATATCTTATTCAGGAAAGTAGGCTACTAAATAAAAAGTAACTTGCATTTTGTATGATTCCTCTTATTTTGTTAAAATAATTAACATTTTGCAGATTCTTCAAAGTGTATGTAAACTTTTGAGCATGACTGTATATCTTATATATTCTTCCTCCTGTTCCTCTCTTCAGTGGTCCAGCAGCAGGTCAGTTTTTATGACGTCCCGAGCATTGTTTTCTAGTCCACAAGGCTAGACATCACTTAAGAGGACACTTCTAAGCTGATCTGTTTGCAGTATCATGTTGCCTTTGGATAGTTCAAGGTCTGTTTAACCCTTATTAAGGTGGGACATTATACCTGTCATAAGGGCAGATCTGTCCTGAACTCATTAGTCACATCAATTGTGCTGAAAGCAACAAGCTGTTAGAGCGCTCTGTTCTTTATTTTCTTAAGAAGCTTTGATTACTGGCTCGCGTCATCCGTTACAACAAACAAGGAAACAATGAGATTGTGACCTAATCCAATGTTCTGCATCCTAAATGTCAATCAGGAAAGTACATTTGTTCAAGTTCTTTTTGAGTCGAGAACACCTGCCATTACAAGACCATTTCACGAATGAATCGCGATTTGTGAACCGATTCAACAGATTCTTTCAAGACACCATGAAATCAAAATTGACTTGAAAATTGACAAAATTGAAAAATTTAATAAAAAAATGTATTCTTTTTTTTTTATGGAAGATTTATCCTTGCACATCATTATTTTTTAACTCATGTGCCATTGTAATCTCTAATGAAAATAACCTTCCCAACTGCAGCGACATCTCTCTTCTGATGATGTGTTTACTGGTGTTAGGGCGGGACAACCTGTCACTCACATGAGATCACGCCAATATCAAACCACAATGGTCCAACGATCCAATCAATTCCCCATGGTCAAAATCAAGTCCCGCCCTACATTTATTCTTGTTTGGGAATCAGTTTTACTTTGAAATACGTCACAATAAGGGAAGAAAAGACTATCACAACTTCCGTTTCATGCTGTTTCACTTTAAAAGAATTGACTCACTCACAAATCGGACATCGCATCTCAGTCTGAGCAAGTTTTCTTTGTTTTCGATTTATTTGGTTTGAACATGGAGCGATATGTTAATGAAATGTAGTAAAGTAAAAGTTTCCCAAAATGAAAATAATAAAATAAAGTAAAGATACTTGAAAAATGTATGCGACTCAAGTACACTAGTCATTTTGTACAATTCATTAATCGCTATTAGCATTGGCCAAAACAACAGACTATAATAGACTTAAACAGACTATAATAGACTTAAATATCTGCCCTGGATTCCAGGTTTACTCAAGTTTTATCAGAGCAAACAAACACGCACCGTCCCTTCACAAAAAGATAGACAGGGTCTTATGCAGACATGTGACCAGTTATATAAGGACCCAAAGCTTTATAAGTCTGCAGGTGTGTGAAGAGCGGTGACAGATCCGTCTGGTGTGAGTGTGTGTGTTTGGACGACGGGAACTTTTTGGTTCTCTGGCTAGAGAGAGTCCAAGAGCTGTTGCTGAGATGTTCTTCCGCATTCCTCTCCTGACACCTGGATACATTCGATACCTGCAGGTAAGTGTCCTGTTTCTCTAAAACAAACTAAATAAGCCTTCTCCAAACAGTGGCTTATTTTCTTTATGTCTGAGGTCCTGGAGATGACTTTAAATGTAAACAGAATAATGTTCATTTCAAAACTAACCTTTTTAATATATATATCCCAAACAGGGAATACATTTTTATCATTTTATTCAGCATAGTAACATTAGTTCTAATAATGAAAAAAAATTAAACCCTAGCAAAATGATTTTGTATACAATACAATGCAACAAATATACATGAACAACTAGCATGCAACTTTTACAGTGTATACCAATCAGTCATATTTCATGATCCATGTTAAACATACTGTATATCAAACATTTTCAGATGTACTCCTCCATGCAAAATATATATATATATATATATATATATATACACACATTTACAAAATTTTGCATGGAGGAGTACATCTGAAAATGTTTGATATACAGTATGTTTATATGGTGTATGCTTGTAATGATTATAGTTTGGTATATAATTAAGAATCATTGTTAAATAATAAAATCTTAATACAATAATCAAAGTGGCTGAGCATATAACAGATACATTAGGGCACGAAAACACATTCCAGTAAAGCAGATAAAGATCAGACCAAATTAGACCAAAAAATATATTTTTTTATTTAAAAAATATACATATATTTTAATAAATGTGTATTGCAAATCTATTTATATAGCAAATGTTTAAATATTACTCAATTTAAAATCATTTCATCAAGGAAAATGACACTGAAACAATATGAATATTTACAGTAATCTGATAATATTCTGTCGGTTTATCTGTGAGATTATCAAGTCCAAAAAAGCCTTTCTGGATCAGAATCACGGCCTGTCTGGTTCTGGTTAATTGGATGCCGAGCCCAATGACATGAGACGCTTGCTGCAAATCTCTAAAACTCTCTTTAGCTATTTTAGGAAACAGATTCAGCAGTAATTAACTTTGATGCTTTGGTGTTTGTTTTTACATAATATAAATGATTCGCCACTGGGGTTTTTGAGGGAAGATTCAAACTGAAAGCACTGTATATACGCTGTAATACACTTGACTGTTTACAAAACACCTTAAATCGTATTCAAGGAAACTGCCTAATTATATTTTGTTTATGTTGATAAGCTTAATCTTCTTATCAGTCTTAATCTTGATCTAGGAAGTTCAGTAATACTTCTGAAACTCTGATATAACAAGCTTCTGAGAACTACATCATTGATCGATTATGTCTTAAGAAGGGCCATAAACGCTGACCTTAGACCTTTTGCTTTCAGACTCAGGCGGCACGGAGCGGTCTGCAGAGGGAAGGGCCCGTTGTACCCCGCTTTGCCATGCTGCTAGGCCTTCTGGGTATCGGGATGTCAGGATACAGCTCTCGACAGCTGACTCTACACCACAAGCCATCGCCACATCTCCTGCGGTGAAACGCAAAGCAGAAAGCAAAGAGAAAACGCATCTTTTTTGTTTAAAGGTGCGTTCTTTCTTAAACCGGCATCCTTTTTCTGGTTTCGAACAATCCAAATATCATCATTAGAGTTTTACCACATCATGCTGAAGCTCATAGTCTTGCTTTGGTTGCGAGGATGGCCGATCCTCAACCAAGCCCTTCCAAACTTGTTCTTTAGCAACATCAAATGAGTGAATTTAATGTTTTTACTCTTTTTAAAGTGCCCCTATTATACTTTTCGGATATTATCTTTCATGCAGTGTGTAATATAGCTGTTAGTGAATGTGAAAGGTCTACAAAGTTTCAAAGATCCAAGTGCACTATAAAATGGAGTTATTATCTCCCAAAAGAAAGAACCGATTGCCTGAAACGAGTCGCTACTTAAGGAAATTTATATTAGTGTAAAATGTGATTTGTACCTACTAGCCTGTTGCTTAGTTTGTTATATTTAGCAGACTGAATAGGTTCTGTAAATATGCTTCATATCACTCAAACCTGGTTGAATCACTGATAGCTTATTGCAATTTAAAATGTTATCATCAAACGTGATGGCAAATAGGCTTTCCAACTAGTGTAAATCATATTTACATAGTATAATGAAATGTATCTCTCTCACAAACATGTCCCGCGTTGTCCTACAAAATCAGATCTACTGTCCTGCAACCAGGTGGTCACCCTATGCTGCAATGTATATTATGAGAAAAAAAGTGTTTTTTGACCATGGATGCATGTAAGCCTTGTTGGAGACCTTCAAAACTCAATTAGGAACCTTTAAAATAGCATTATAGGGGCGGTATAATCTAGTTAAAAATGCATTGAGGGTACATGACAGCACCCTTCTGAATCATAAAATGACAAATGGGACATTCAACGGTCTTGTGGACCTCATGGGTATCCTTCAATCCACCATTTATCCCTGGAATACATTTTTGACATAATGTGTCATGATTTTTTTTTGCTATCCAAAATATGTTTGTGCACCTAAAGTTCCCGAAGAAGACCACCACAGTTTCCACAGTCATTACAATCCAGCCAAAAGCCAGCAGTCAGACTAGCACACGCATTAATGCTAAAGTATGACTTCAGTTTGTATTGATTTCTGAAAGTAATTATGAGAGGCATAATGCTGTCATTTCAGTCACTATTTACAGGATGGGGCTTCATCCTTAAAATACATTGAACATGTAATATTACTAATTTCTCTCTGGCTGTCAGGATGTAATTTATTCCATTTATATAAAAAGAAATACACTTAAAAAATATTTATATTATATATGATTATTTATATATTCTTACATACATTTTATTATATATTGACATACTTGTGTGTTTTGAGTTCTAATGTACATATCATGTCAATGTAAATACATTTATTTAATGCATGTATTTGTATTTAAAATGTAATTGTGTTATATATACTGAGTGCAAAGTACTGTATGTATTTATGAATTCTTTAGCGTTGAGAGTAGGACAGTGTTTCTATGATGGGCCTCCAGCTTTCCCTCACAACTGTGATCCGCACCTGGCTTTGTTCTTCACATTTGGGCTTGGCACTCTGGTTTGCCAACCTCAGTGTCACCCAGAAAGCAGACGCCAATGTGCAACAACACCCCTGAAATGCCCACGAAGGACACTGACCTAGCAGAAACTCTCTCCTAACTAGGAATCTGATCAATACGATCTCTTAAAGAGTGTTTGTTTATGGGAAAATGTTTGGCGTTGACGTATCTCACCGACAGCTAAATGTCATTGTTATTGTGAATTATGTGAACTTGAGCGCTGAGTCATGGAATGACATCATGACGTCTCAGACAGGCACTCAAGAAGAGGAGCTTATGTTCTTAAAACGGTCTAATCTGCTCCTTATCCAATTACAGCTGGCTGCTAATAAAAGGTCAAAGACCTTTATTTAGAGAAGTCACCAGCAAATGACCAACCATTTCAATTGAGGACATTGTTTTGAGTCTTTGTGCGCGCTCTGACTGATTGCAGTGGGTGTTTTTTATTGTTGACTTTATTGACTATAATGACTGTTGCCATTGTGACCATTTGAAGGCTCTTTGCACTTTGATGGCAGGAATGATTGTATTTTCAAAGCTCTTTTTGAATGAAGAGAGAATTGTAATATATCTTGATTGTGTATTTATTTAGAGAATAAAATATTCAAGCACGTAAAGAGACATCACATGCATGGTTTTATTTGTTTTTAACGACCCTACAAGTTCGAAAAATTTGCGGAAAATATTTTCTATTTTTAAATATTTTAAATATAAGGGAAGAACTAAATATTACACTTGGTTATGGTATTTATCTGGCAAACATATTACTACAGCTACAGGTTTTATTTTACTATGCAAAAAAATGCAGAACATTGACTACATTATCATTTATTAATATTCCGTTGGTTCTCTTTTGTTTTTGCCTGTGTTCATAATTTCTTTGTATTACAGCCTGGCAAAAAAAATTATGTCTGCACAATTTGCCATGTTTCATTGCATTAATAGAACTATTGACTCCAAGTACAATTATGCAATATTTTCACAATTGTTTTTATAATATTTCATAAAGGGTGAATGTAAATTTTCCTTTCGGCCAGTACTGTACCTATTTAAATGAACACATACCATGGATTTCTATCGATTTAATATTAAGCAAACTTAAAAAGAAGTAAGTAATTAAAAAAAATAAAATAAAATAAAAATATTTTAAATTTTGAGTAAACATATTCATACGTTACTTGAACATATTGTACGCGCAAAAATTGTGACTGAAACTTCAACACTCCAAAATGATTTGGTTTTGAAGTCATACAGTAGAGGGCACCACTGCACCAAAACCTCCCAAAATAGCAATAACTTGAACTTTATAAGTAGCCTAAACATTTCATCCACCAAAATCTGATTACAACATACTAAACAGTTTATGTTTGTGGTTATATAAGACAGAGGAACGCTAAATAAGAGTTGTTTATGAGTGTCTGATCTTCCAGACGATCACCTGTGGTGTTTAGTGCCTATGTTGCAAATGCATTGACCCAATTCAGCTGTTAAGCTCTGCAAATCCTTACCCGAACCAACCTGTCGGAATTACTTCCTCTTACATACGACCAATCAAAAACATACATTCAAGCAGAAAATAAATACAGTACACAAACCTACAATCTACCGTCTTTGCACTCACATATTTGTTGTGTTAAGCTAATAATCTGCAACTTTCACAAAGGCAATCTGCTTATGTTTGCCTCCCGGTCATTACAGATAATTGTTCTTTTGCCATTGCTCTTTATGTGTGTGTACATAAATAGTTGTGTACACAGAAAGAGAGAATAGGGGTAATATCCTCAGGATGAGTCAGCGTGTGACCCGACTGTCTTACTTGATATGGGTGAGGTGAGATTTAAAAATGAACGGTGCTTTTTCTCTCAACTCACACACAAAAAAACTAGTTAAAAAATGATGTTGAAACATTATGTATCTTGTTAGAAGCTCGGAAGGAGACATGCATATACAATGTACAATACATGATGTAGCCTCAGTTATTGCACATTTATTTATTTGTTATCTTCATGATCCAGTCAATTGACAATGAATGAAATCAAATCCAGTCCTGCCTTTTTCTTGTTGAATACCTTGTTTCAAACTATGGAAGCAAATGCTGTTTCACAATGATTATACTGACTGGAAAACAAAATTCTAAATGTTTTTGAAAGAACGCTCTTATGCTTAACGAGGCATTTATTAAATCAAAATGCAGTAAAAAAAAAAAACAGGAACATTGTGAAATAGTGAAATATACATACAGTATACTTTTGTTGTATATACTTTTGTGTGTGTGTGTGTGTGTGTGTGTGTTTAAAACAGTTGTGCTGCTTAAAGGTATAGCGGAGGATTTTTTTACTTCCGGGTGGAATGCCTATACTATTGGTCCTCCTAATTGTCAATCATTCTGGTGAATCAATCAAACTTTTCAAAAAGTGGAGAGGGCGGGTCTTATCTAAAATTCGGAAAGATCCTCCGCTATACCTTTAATATGTTTGTGTAAACCATAATACTTTTTTACAGGATGCTTTAATGAATAGAAAGTTCAAAAGAACATCATTCTTTTGAAATCAAAACCTTTTCTAACATTAAAATGTCTTTACTGTCACTTTTGATCAATTAAACGTGTCCTTGCTGAATAAAATAGTTTATTTATTTATGAATTATTTATAAAATTCTTACGGGACACAAACTTTTGAATGATCAGCCCACAGTCTCACAGATCATATTTGTGCACATCATTAGACCAAACTCTTATCACACCAAAGCTCAACACAGGTTCTGTGTTTATGTATTTACTGTAAACATGCCTGTATAAAGATGTCTGATCTGACCCTTCTGATCTGTAGTGTGTGTGTGTGTGTGTGTGTGTGTGTGTGTGTGTGTGTGTGTGTGTGTGTGTGTGTAGGGTTGGGTTGGGTTGGGTTGGGTTGGGTTGGGTTGGGGGGGTAAATGCGTGCATGTGTGTGTGTGTGTGTGTGTGTGTGTGTGTGTGTGTGTGCGTGCATGCGTGTGTGTGTTTGTGTTTGTGTATGCGTGTGTGTGTTTGTGTTTGTGTTTTCTCAGATAAGGTCAGCTTCTCTGTCTTGTTTAGAAGCAGTGTAAGCTGCTGTTTCCAAGCTAGCAGTCTCGATGTACGCCAGAGCCCAAAGTGGGAAACAGTAAACTTCATAAACGTGTTCATAACTTTCAATTTCATAATCTCCTTAATAAAGGCCCATGGGAAGCTTTAAAAGTACTCTGCATGTGTTTTAAGACATAAGTACTCTGCATGCGTTTAAACTCTTTAAGAAGTTAACAAAGAATATATTCTTCACATTTAAAGCATGGGAACATTCACATCACATGAACACATTTATGCATTATATACCTTAGATCTGACTAATACAGATTAAACACACTTATTAAATCTTTACACTGAAAGTCAAATGGACATGCTTCTTAGCACTTCACACTGACTGTATTATTCACATTGAAAGTGAACACATTCATAGTATAAACAGCACATTTTGCTGTTTCTTGAATTTTGGCCACCTTTATTGTCCCCAGAGTTGATTTTTATGAAAACTTACAGATTTCAAATCTATAAAGGTCAAATTAAAACTGTTAGCTTTTACACAAATTATGACTGTCCTGCATTTCTTTAGTTCTTTCCACCACAAGGAACAATTTTGTCTGTATCAAAATGTTATGAAAAGTACTTGTTTACAGAAGAGACAACAGATCTTGAGATGCATTATATATATAATGCAAAAAATTATTTGATTTTGTGTATTTAACACATAAATTGCTAGCTATAAAATTATATTTAATTTTATTCAAAAAAAATGTGAAATGTTATATGAAATGTTATTTCATATATATGCCTATAACTATGAAATTATAATAGGAGGGTCAGCAATTCTATTTTAAAAATGTTCAAAAAATATATAAAAAACAAAACACATGAGAAGAAACACCCATAAAGTGCCCTACAAAGCATTTGGACACCTAAGTCATCCTTCAAATGTATGAATTTATTTAATTGTGTTATCATTAAATGCATTCATAGAAATATCAAAACAAGTTTTTATTTATATCTTTATTTTTTACGTCAATCCAAGTTGCAGCTGTTAAAAAAATAAATAAATCAACTAAATCCAAAGTGATTTTAGTGGAAGTATATGAAATTAGTTTCAAATGTGTAGTTGTAGGCTATATGTTTTATTATTTGCTTAGAAATGTAGTTTGTTTTTTGCCACTTGGTTTGATAATTTGACATAGCCTACATTTTTAAAGGTGGGTTAAGTGTCCAATTTTTGGGACTCACTAAAGTCTGCTTAGAGTAAATGATAAACTTCTACACTAGACTAAAACTCAGGAGACATCATTTGACTGTTCATAAGACCTCCTGTCCCGATAGGAGGGTCTGAGGGGGGCATCGCCCCGCCCCCGTTACCATGACAACTAGATGATCAGCGGCAATCTGATCCACAATGGGAGGAGCGGCTGTCCAGGTGCTGCAGCCCAACAGAACCAAGCCGAGGTCTCAGACGATCATCAGGAGGAGATAGTGGCCGGAGGAAAGTAGCGAGCGTGCGTGCGTGCGAGGCAGGGCGCGTTCACAGTCGGGTTATTGTTCTGATTTAACCGCGATCTTCTCACGAAGAGTCTCCACTTGCATCTCATGGGTTTGGAAATACTGCGCTTTTGATATACAGCGGATATAATGTTCAAGAAGAGCAAGAGCAAAGTTCTGGTGGATGAAGCGTCAGAGGAGGACGACGTGGCGTGGCATCACGAGCGCGCGAGGAAGGTGAGCTGGGATGTTGCCCGTGGGCTTCAGTTCAAACTTCAGTGATCAGATGTGATCGTGTCTCATAGTTTGGTTGTTTCATATTTCTGCATGTGTAACGTTACTAAGTTAACTGTACTGTTTATAAAGCGTACGCGCCCCCGAGTGAGTCGTAAAGTCAGATTATGACAACAATAGCGAAACCATTAGTTTTGAAATTATTTATAATTGAATCCACTTGTTTTGAAATCGCTCTTGTATGACAATATGAAGTTTTTGAGGACGATAAAAAGGTTATTTCAGTGTATGCATAATACTAATACGGGGAAATTGTGTATGCATGCAAGTATAGGGGAAAAGAGAGCATTTGAGAATTATCTTTAAAGTACTGAGTAACTGTTACAGTGTGTTTACGTGCTTTTTTGCGTCATAACTCGGTTATGTCATATTTAATAGGAGTGACATGCACAGATTAGGCCATATTTTGGCTTAGAAATCAAAATGGAATCATTTGGCCTGTATTAATCGGAATTGTGGCTCATGGAAACATCATATTTAGAATTCTAGCCTACATCATAACTGAATGTTTCTTTGTAAGCTTGTCATCGGCCATTACTGTCAACTAGGAATATGAGTATTCATATGAGTACTGTCAACATGGAATGAGGTAATAGGACTATGAATATGGCAAAATGTGCTTATGAGTATGATATTATAGAAGAATAGAGCCCATATGAGTATGATGTTATAGAAGAATAGTAGAGTCCACATTCTCAAGGATGAGGATGAGTGACAGTATGCTAGTGTTCATCAGTCATTTAGGCTATGCTCCAACAGAAGAAAAAAAATCATGCTTTTGTAAATCATTTGCATCACATACTGTCATATTCATGAGATTAAAAAATGAAATTATGACTTTAAAAGTTGAAAATGGCTAAATAAATGTTGAGATTGACATAAAAAGTCATAATTTTGACTTGTCTCATAATTGTTATTCTTTTATCTCATAATTATAACTTCGTAATAATAAAACTTTAAAACTTAACTTAAAAGTTAAAAAGTCAGAATTAATATTTAGCGTATGAGATTTAAAAATCTAAATTATGAGATAAAGACTGAGACTATCATCATAATAGTGATTTACCAAAGCATGATTTATTTTTTCTTATGTGGTGGAAATGGGAATCCATAGTCATAAGTGAGCACATAACATATAATGCATGATGTTGTGTATTCCTGTTCTGATTTTCATGGATAAGAACATAAATTGATCTTAATTAAATGTGGTTCTGCTGTGGCTGAGTTTCAATACAGATTCATGGCATTCCGTGCCGTCCTCCCTTTCAGATGTAATGTTCTGTCAGCTGTTAGTCTGCGGGAGTCCGATAAGGTCCCTACAGCGTAACAGCAGGAGACGGTTGCAGATAAGCTTTCTTTCTCTCCCCCTCAAACTCTTTTTTTTTTTTTTTTTAATGTAATTTCAGAAGCTTGCAGTGAAAAGTTAAAGCTTCTCACTGCGTTCTGTGGCCAGTGTGATGACCTTGTCTAGGCCTCAGTCACATTCTTCCCAACAGAATCTGTTCCACAAACATGTTTTGGGTCTGAGGGTACATTTAAACGACAAGATGTACTAAAAACAGAAAAGTTTTTCCTTTGCGCTTTTCGCATACAGGAGACAACGAGGTCAATACGATCCTTGTTCACACTGATCTGTGAAAACAACTAAAAACACTGTATTATTCATGCCAGGCCAGTAGTTGGCGATGTTACTTTGTAAAGAAAACACTACGTGCCTATAGACTGAACACGTAATGCGTATGCGCATGACGTCACCGTTTTCACAATTTAGCGTTTTTGTAGTTTACACGTCGGAGGCGATAACGGTACTGTTTCCAAAAGCTTGCACTTTGAAACACGTTTTCAAAGGTTTGTGCTTTCAGGCCTTTAAAACGCTGTTGTCATGTAAATGAATGGCCAAAACGCATGAAATACTTTGTGAAAGTTGTCATTTGATAGAAGACCTGCTTATGAGAATCCAGATTTTTTTTTAACAGGCCTACTATATGCAGCAATCAAATATATTACCCTAACTGCTACTTATTAAATTAATTTATGTGACAACTGAGGTGATGAGGGGAATGATTATCAGGTGTACAAAAAAGAACCATGGTATTACTATGGTATTCTCAGAAGTGCCATGCATGGAGTACCAAGTAAATACCATGGTTTATTTCAACGTACCATAGTATTTAATATAAAGTTCATATACCATAGTAATCATTTTATTCCATCACTGTACCATGGTACTGCTGCAGTACTTTTTTTGCAAAACAATTAGTAAACACCATGGTAATTTATGGTTTTAATTAATGTTTTGAAAAGATAAAGGAGATTTCAGCAATGTTAAACAGAATGAATGACCAAAAACACAGTATTACCATATTTAAAAAATATAAAAAAAACATTGTGCCATGTCCAAAACCATGGAAATACCATGGTACTTTGGTATATATCGTGGTACTGAATGTTTACATTGGGATTTACAAAAAAAGCCCCTGACAACACACCTATGGTGCTACCATGGTTTTTGGATGTGTACCATGGTTTTCTTGGAGCACCATCATGTAAATACCATGGTATATTAATTTCTGGACCATAATATATTTCATATTAGTAGTAACATGGTATTACCATCTGTACTTTTTCTAAGGAAAAACTTCAAACTTTTCTTACTTCAAAGAAAACCATGGTACTACTATAGTACACCATGTGCAAAACCACTGTACTGTGCTTAAAAACATAAAAATACCATGATAAACCATACTGGCTACAATTTGTAGACCATGGAATTTCCTTGACTACCATAGTATTTCCATTTGATACTGTACCATGGTATTGCCACAGTACTTTTTTTGTAAAGGCATGCAAGGTACAGAGAATATACCATGAAATCGCACTATTGCTGTGGTAAATAACCATTATTTCCACAGTACCATTTCCAAAAACATGCTAGTACTTTTGTTATTCACTCTTATTGCTCATTCAGTGGTGGTACTAGGCTTGTGGTCGTGGAAGAGGGGAAGTAATGTTCTAATGTTGTTCAGTCTACAAAGGGATATTTCAGTGAGATCCGCTTCCTTCGGCCGCTAGTGAGTTTGTTCACCCAGAACTTGGTATGTAAAGCAGGAAGCCCAACGGATGAGGACAAACGAAACCCTAAACTTCCATACAGCTCCAGTTCAGTTCAGGTCCTCTAGTAGAGTTTTGATTTTCCTCCTATAAACAGGTTTTCATTGAGATGAATGTCCTCTCTGTTCCAGGAGTTTATATCAAGCTATTTCATGAGCGTTGGTTTTATTTTAAACCATGTCAGGTTGCCAGTTGGTAAACATCATTATTTTGAGGTGCCGTCTTGTTGATACTGTGGTTAATGTTCCTTCATAAATCAGTTGAAGGCGGAATAAATGGACTCTTCTACTCTGACCCCATGTTCTTCAATCAAAAGCTTTTTTTTTCAGGAAAGTTAGGCCTGAGCTGTCCCTAATATGCCACGAACATAAGAAATGACAAAGTCCAGAGGGTAAAATATCCGAAAACATTCCTCACTCCTTCACTTATAAATGAGCACTCGGGAGAGTATTCGTACTGTAATCAGGCCAAGTGCTTTGGTAAGTTGGGGTGGAGGGAAGTGGCATTGATACAATGAGTCAGAGGGAGTAAAATGAAGGAGGCAGAGGATTGTGGGTAGTGGGAGGAATGACATGGACAATGCAGAACAGGTTGATCTTTCTCTCTCTTCGTATGAATAATATTCTGCCTTCAAGTCATATCAGAATTATAATGTTTGCTCTTTGAGCTCTGGACTTTTTGTGTTGGCGGAAGAGTCAGGGTATATATTTTATATGTATTTACAATTTATACACTGCCCAGCCTAAAAAAAAAAAAGTCATTGTTTGGATTTAAATAGGCAAATGCTTAAGAGTCTATAATCGGATTATTCTTGCAGTGATTATTATTTTTCTAGCATGTTATATTTTTAGGAACAGTTCTTCTAACCCTAATTGATGGAGTGTGTAGCTTTTCATTTCTTAACCCTTAAATGCATGAATGTTTCACCAATCGTTATTACATATTTGGGTCTTTAGCGACCCGGATCGATATCTAACAGGAATGGATCTCTACCTGTTGCGATAATATAATATAGAGTAACAATTACTGAAGAATAAAATAAAGCATATTTTGTTACATTTTGGAGCTTGGAAGGGTTCAGTTTGCGCAGATGTTTTATACCATCATCACTGTCCTCGTAATAAATTTCCCAGTACATTAGCATCTGGCTCATATTCACAATCTCAAACATATTCTTAAAACTAAAATTGTCAACTTAAAAATATCTTAAAAAGCAATATTTTGACCCTATACATTTGTACAATTACTTCAGAAATCATTCTAATAAGCTGATTTGCTGCTCAAGAAACATTTTTTATTAATGTTGAAAACAGTTTTTTATGTGTTGAAAAAACAAAAAAAAATTCCCCCCGGCATTCTTGGATGAAATAGAATTATTTTGTAGTAATATAAAAGTCACCACTGTCACTTTAGATTATTTTAATGCACCCTTGTTTTTAAATAAAAGTAATTGTTTCTCTCAAAAAGTCTTACTGACCCGACTCCCAAGGCAAAGATGGCAGATTTCTCCAGTATTTATAGACCTCTGAATAATAGACCTCTATAAACTACAGATTTATAAGAGTGGCAGCCTTGGGTGACAAACCATTTCCCATATTTCATAATGGCAGATGAAGTATCAAAATGACTTGTGTGCTCTTCTTGATGAAGTATAGCAATAAAACTTACACTGATTTATAAGGGTGACAGTCTTGGGTGACGAACCTACATTTCCCATAATTCCTTATGGCAGATAAAGCATCAGTTACACACCTAATGTGCATCCTTTGCTCTTCAGTTTGTTGCCTAGTGCTAAAAGTTTCTTTGTGGGGAAGTGCAAAAGAGAGGTGAGTAGGAACTTTCCAGGAGCCGGCACTGGTGCAGGTGGAGCAGGAAGGAAGGGGAAGAGGTCAGACCCTTAACAGGAAGTTGAGTGCCAGAGCAGTTATGATAGATCACCCAAAATAGTTATGGATTACATTTAATAATGATAGATCTGATTATCACCTCAGAATTGAGGGATATTCTAGGAGTCTTCTACTTCATACCATTATGACTGTGTTTGAGCTCATTGTCAAGACGTCCCCAAATAAGATCTTGTTAGCGTGCTAAAAATATTCCTTGCATTTTTGTGTGTTTTCGTTACATTACATTAGCATGTGTTTAAGTGTGTGCGCATGTTCTCATTGTTTTGTGCTCCTTTGCTTTTCAGGATAAAGACTCAGAGGGAACAGAGGAAGTTCTGAGCCCCTCAACAAAGGTAAACACACACCAATGCACACACGCATAACGCCTTGTTCAACAGAAATGCTCAAATTTGTTGACAGTGAATACCATACCAGAAACAATACCATAGCAACACTGTCAGGATGTGACGCAAAAAGCCCGATATAAAACACTGAATTGTTTTATTGTTTTTTCACTGAATTTTGTTTTCTTTTGCTTTTTGTTAGTTCTTTGTGAATGGATTTATAGCAAGATTTATAGTTTGATGGTACAGTGTAGAGTAGAAAGTGTGTGTGTGTGTGTGTGTGTGTGTGTGTGTGTGTGTGTGTGTGTGTGTGTGTGTGTGTGTGTGTGTGTGTGTGTGTGTGTGTGTGTGTGTGTGTGTGTGTGTTGTGCATAATATGTTAAATGTACAGAGAGGATGTGACACATTCTTTCAGAACAATCTGGACAATAGCATAACAGTCTTGACTCTTGAGACTAGCAAACATTCAGTGGCCTGCTTTCCTTCAGTGGACTGCTGTTAAATGTCACGTCATATTTTATATGATCAAATAAACTATTGTGTGACCAGAATTAAAAAGAGTTTTTTGCCTTCTGTGCAATCATGGGTTAACGTGTTTTGATGCTGGCATGAGCAGCTGGTAAATGCAATAAATAAAATATTTGTTTATCCGTTGACAGGTATCCAAAGTTACTGTATTATGATGTTTATGATATTTCCAAGTAACATAAATCACAAATATTTCATTTCTGTAAGTAAAATTCCCATTAATTTTCTCTATAGAAAGATGAGTGATGCAAAGCTGAATTTTCAGCATCATTACTCCAGTCTTCAGTGTCACATGATCCTTCAGAAATCATTATAATATGCTGATTTACTGCTCAAGAAACATTTATTATCAATGTTGAAAAAATGTTTTTGCTATACTTAAAGGGATACTCCACTTTTTTTGGAAATAGGCTCATTTTACAACTCCCCCAGAGTTAAGCCGATCTCCGGGTCTGGCGGTACCACTTTTAGCATAGCTTAGCATAGATCATTGAATCGGACAGGACCATTAGCATCTCTCTCAAAAAAATGACCAAAGAGTTTCGATATTTTTCCTATTTAAAACTTGACTCTTCTGTAGTTACATCGTGTACTAAGACCGACGGAAAATGTAAAGTTGCGATTTTCTAGGCTGATATGATAGGAACTATACTCTCATTCCTGCGTAATAATCAAGAAACTTTGCTGCCGTACCATGAGTCCAGCAGGCGTAATGATATGACGCAGCGCCTGAAAATAGTCCCCAGCTCGGTAACTTCCAAAGTGACCGGGACTAAGTTTGTCTAACCTATTAGACCTATTTTCAGGCGCTGCGTCATATCATTACGCCTGCTGGACTCATGGTACGGCAGCAAAGTTTCTTGATTATTACGCAGGAATGAGAGTTTCCAAAAAAAGTGGAGTATCCCTTTAACATTTTTGTGGATACCATTTAGGCTATACTATTCAAACATTTGTGGTAAGGTTAAAAAAAAATAGAGAAATTAATACTCATCAAGGACACATTAAATTGATCAAAAGTGACATTTATAAGGTTACAAAGGATTTCTATTTAATAAATGTAATGAATAAATGCTGTTCATTGAACTTTCTATTCATCGGAGAATCCTGAAAAAGTATCACCTTTCCACAGAAATATTAAGCTGCAGAACTATTTTCAACATATTGATAATAATAAGAAATGTTACCCGAGCAGCGAATCAGGATCTGAAGGATCATGTGACACTGGATTACTTGCGTAATGATGCTGAAAATTCAGCTTTGCCATCATAGGAATACATTTCATTTTAAAATATATTCAAATAGAAAACGGTTCTTTTAATTTGTAATAATATTTAGCAATATTACTGTTTTTACTGTAATTTGATTAAATAAATGCAGCATTGGTGAGCATAAAAGACTTGACATACTGTATATTTCATGATTACTTCATTTGCTAGTCTTAATAGGATTGTAGTTTCATATTCCTCAATGGTTATAACTTCTGGTTGGAATTAGAACTCTTTATTGAGTTCAACGATGGCCCTGGATATAGAGGTTTTGCCAATGAAGATTTGTAGGAACTTTAATTTTGTTTTATTTTTGGAATTGATGATTTATGTGATTGGTTTAAAGAATTGCTTACGAAACTGAGCGCCCAGGAGCAAAACTGCCAGCCTTTAATGTGCACTTTACATTAGTTGAAATCAATGCTTGGTTTGGACTCGAATGTTTTGTCTTCTGAAAGTTACAGTATGTTTTCATAGCACAATGAACTCTTTTAATCTCAAAGGATCATGAGAAATAAATTTTCCTTGATATGACCCCTTTAAAGAGACTAACCGAAAAGGGAATTTCACAGAGACTTCTGCTGTGTCCTCCAGCGATGGCAGGAGCTCAACCTCAAGTTAAAGCGACAGTTGTTTATTTCCACTGCGTGCTTTAACAAACTAAGCCGAGATAGGGAGGACAAGAAAGATGAAGCGATAGACGGAAGCCAAAAGAGAGCGTTGTGTTTTATTTGAGGTCAAAGACGAGCCCGATCCTAACGTCTGTTTATCTGTGATGGAATGAGTAATGTGCTCTAAGGCTCCTAATGCTCATAAATGCTAAATAAATGTGCTGGAACTGCTAATAAGAGCCGGTCCCGACATAACAAGCGTTTATGTGTTCGCGCATAATCAGATGGCATGTTTTAGCACAGTGGAGTGAGGGAACACAAAGGTCTTTGGTTTGAAACAAGACAGGGAGTGTCGAATAAAATGAACCACGTGCTTTTACCTTTTTTAGTGTTTGGTAATTTTGTGGTGAGTTTAAGTCCTTCAGACTTGCAGCAACAAAAATTTAATATCTGTATAACACACACAAATGAATACGATTTAACTTGTAGATCTTTACATATTAAGAAAAGATGCTTTTGAGTGAATCTCACAGAGAAATTCCTGTCATATTTCACCCTAAAATAAAAAAATAAAAAAATGAGAAATTATGTTTGCATTAAAAAAATGAATCCCGTTTTGGAACCATTACCATTATTTGCATTACAAAATTTTCATGACTGTAAAGTGTAATGAAAATCATCCTATCTGGACTACAATCCAATAATAAAGTTTACTTGTTAAGGTTAAAACATTCTTCATTGGATGTTAGAATGTTTTTTGCTATTTAGCAATTTATATTTTATTAAGCAAGCACATTTTACACTTGGTTTTTAAATGTTTAGCAGAAATTTCCCCAAAAATCTAATTCGATTACTCTAATGAAAACAATCCAGTGCAACAATAACACCATGAACCACTGAGAAATTTTAATGAGCATTTTTTTGTGGATTACAGTAATGAGCAGGGTTACCAAAACTGAAGCTAAAAAAAAATATTATTATTTTTTTAAAAATGTGTTACTTAAAATAATTGTTAACTGAAATAAAATAAAATATAGAAAACTTCAACTTATTTTATTTCAGCTATTTGCCAAGGCAACATTTTATAAAATTAATAGAAACTATATAGAAAATTAAAAATGACAACTGATTCAAAATAGTAATAAATATTATAACAGTATCATAATGATAATAAAGTAACACTGGTAATAAGATTTGTTCTCTCTCTCTCTCTCTCTCTCTCTCTCTCTCTCTCTCTCTATCTATCTATCTATCTATCTATCTATCTATCTATCTATCTATCTATCTATCTATCTATCTATCTATCTATCTATCTATCTATCTATCTATCTATCTCTCTCTCTCTCTCTCTCTCTCTCTCTCTCTCTCTCTCTCTCTCTCTCTCTCTCTCTATCTATCTATCTATCTATCTATCTATCTATCTATCTATCTATCTATCTATCTATCTATCTATCTATCTATCTATCTATCTATCTATCTATCTATCTATCTATCTATCTATCTATCTATCTATCTATCTATCTATCGATGGATGGATGGATGGATGGATGGATGGATATTTCATCCAAAATATAATTTCTTAAAAAAATTATTTTCGATTTTGCTGTGAAATATGACCCAACAGTATGATGATAAAATAGTTCTTTTTTTTCTTTTGGTCAAAGGGAAGAACATTC